>NC_083776.1:11005543-11361376 GCF_963514075.1 Conger conger | reverse complement strand
TTTTATATGCACCTCACTTATGACCAAAATGTAAATTCCCCTTTCGGGGTTAGTGTCCCTCCATATTTGGACAGAAGCAAACCGAACGCTTGCAGCCTTAATTACCCAGACGGTGATCAGAGAGCAGGGGATTAGGGACCAGAAGTAACTGGACAAATTTTCATAAATTTAAATAAAGCTATCATATTTAGTACTTGGATGCAAATATTTTGCATTCAACAACTGCCTGAAGCCTGCAGATAGATATCACTAGAAGCCGTGTATCATCCCCTGGCGATGCTCTGCCAGTCTTACGCAGCAATTCCTGTTTGTTTCAAGTGCTTTCTGTCTTTGCCCAGGGCATCACTCACACTTTCAATCATTTTGGTACAGGTTAATATCTCATCACATATATCCATAACGCCATAATTCCTGACCTCAATAGGTTTTTTGTACTTTTTGTATTGCGACCAAGTCATTCTGTCCTTGAGGCTTACCAGTGGCGAAGCACCCTGAAGTAATTCTTGGGTAGTCCTCTCCAACACATCTACACCTACAGTACATCCTTCTACACAATTAAAATAATTATTTTAGTCGTCCACTACAGTGGTCGTCAGTGGTCTACTTGGTTATTTGCCATTGCTGAGCTAACCAGTGTATTCTTCCTTCTTAACAATGTACCAGCTTATTTCAACACACCCAATGTTTTTGCTACATCTCTGATGGACTAATGTTTATGTGTCAGCTTCACGATGGCCTGCTTTATTTGCATTGACACTTTGGTCCTCATGTGGAGAGACAGCAACAGACTCCAAATGCAAATATCTCACCTAAAATCACCTCTCTAGCTTTCTTCTGCATGAACTAATGAGGCAATGACACACAGCTGGCCAAGAAACACCAAAGCAGCTAATTGTCCAATTACTTCTGCTAAAAGGGGGACTATGTATAAAAATGGCTGCAACTAAATAATATGGATGCAAATACCCTCAATTAAAGCTACCCGTCAGCAATTTAACCATATGTATATTCATTGTTTTATTTCAAATTGAATGCGCTGGAGCAAAAACAACATAACTGTTTTCATCACACTCATCAAGATCTACATTGAGCGAAGACTGCGATCAACTCGCCAGCTAGCTAGCTATACCAACAATTGCACAGCAATGATCTCATAGAAACATGTCCATGCATACAGTATATACAATTTTAAGCATATATTGTACATACTGTAAATTAAATGTACAATTGCCTATTTAAAAGCAAAGGTACATGTAGTACAATAGCAGTTAAGCCTTGTTTAATGACCTTCATACAGTCAATTGTGACATATTATTATTTTCCAATGGCACATCAATTAATTCTAGAACCCTGGAATAATTAATAGACCATAAAGGGAAAGAGCAGAGTGTAATACCAGACAATGGTAATGGAAGTTTGTTTTGAGGCTGTAAAGTTGTAAGTTGTGGCTCAAATTAAAAGGCAAACTGTTCACTTAACATTCACAGTGACTTTAAATATTAATAAGTATTGTCCCCAATGTGTCAAATATTTCCCAACAAACACCTTAACAAAGGAAATAACGTATTCACCTCTTCCCGTTAAGTTAGGCTAACACCAAATAACTGTAATCCATGTTAAGGTTAATTAAATGACAGAGAAAGAAAGCAATCTTGAGTGAGATTTCCTTTCTGAACTTCTGAATCCAATCAGAACAGAATGGTAAATGTCACCTTGTTCTCATATTTGAGTGTGCATTTGCTTTTTTTTCTCCCATAAAACTTAATTTCAGATACTAATGAGAAAAATCTATTTGAAACAACCATCAGGTTTGTCAGTTCCAAGTCTGCTTTATTGCAGGCATTTTTAATAAAGCAAGATTTACAGAATTGTGTTTGCCCCTGAATAAAATCACTCCATGTGCACGGCAAGTAAGCCCAGGACACCTCCGGAAGAAGAACCTGTCAGCAGCGTGTTGGATGGCGTCTCACAGAGAGTGGGTGAAATGAAAGCAGAAAACTTTTAAACCACTCGGGGAGAGGCACACATGGCACAAAACTGAACAATATTCACTGGTTTCAGGAAGAGTCCCGAGGACATGAGAGAACATTTTAACATATTCCTTTGAAAAATACATGATTATGTGAGAAAAGGAAAAGCCAGTTATTCCTGTTACATTTATTTACAGTCTGCGCTGATCATTAACAATTTATCATTTCCAATAATTAATAGGAAAGAGTACAGTGCATTAACAGACAAGAATCCCTTTATGACACACACTCGTGGGACCGGGAGAGTAGGTAATACGGTATAAATGGATGATATTGGTAATTACTCAAATATAAAACCCTGTTGATCAGAAATGTGGCCATTTTGACTGTGGCAGCCTTTCTTTCATGGCATGTTACCCATAGTCGGAAAAATGACACATTTGGGAATACGGAGACGTGTGCATTTTCCTGTGAGGGGACTGACACCTCCTCAATTAATCACATTCAAATGACTGCAGGAAGACTGGGCAGATATGGGACCGCAGGCCAATGACAGCTGCCTGCCAGATCTCCTTCTCTCGTTCTCTCACTCTCTCTCTCTTGTTCTCTCTCGTTCGCTCGCTCTCTCTCTCTCTCTCTCTCTCTCTCTCTCAACCCATACTTCTCCTCCAATTAATGCAGCCATAGAACCTCTGCTCTCTCTAAGGCATGTTCTGGGCCATTCTGTCCGCTATCCATTTCATCTGACGTGAACACTACTGTACCTAAGGAACGTGTCTCGGACCGTATTGTCCTGAGTGATAGACACGAGAGAACAGAACATTTAAATAGAAAATGCACTAATATGTAAAAACTTTTTAAAATCATTTGAGACCTAGTACTTTTTTGCTCCCCTTACATTAATTTAAAGTTGACTGTAATTATTATCTATTCATAGTCAGTGATAAGATTAGAGTGGATGAGAAACTATACAAGTGGATTGTCTCATTCTCGGTTCTAGAAATTAGAGGTTTGATGACTTCTAATCCTCGAAGCATTAATTTCTTTTGTAGTTTTAATTTGGACAGAAACTCATCTCTCTAGAGGACCCATGATGCAAATTTGTACAATTACTGCGCTGTTGAGATAAAGGGCCGATAAAGCTGGTGGTTGTTACAGGCTGACAAACACTCAAGCATGCATTGCAACACCTGACCTGACCCTTAAGTGAAAACTCTCCCCTGAAGATCTCGGCATATCATCAGCAGGTTGTTCATTTTCAATTAAAATCAACACCCGAGCCTCAGTCATTCACAAAATCCTTCAGCCGACAAATGACATTGTCGAAGATCTTCATTAACATTAGTCTTTTTCTCCTTTTTTGGCTTCGCAGGGATCGGCAAATCAAACTTGACAGTTTTATTAGCTCCCTTTGCCTGGGTTGCAACCTTGGCCCGTTCCATTTTACTCAAAAGTGCTTCACTCACCCCACCTTTAAAGTTGTCCTGAGCACAGAGGTTGGGCTGGTTTGATGGCCTGTGTGTGTGTATGCGTGTGTGTGTCTGTGTGCTTCTTTTCTCTCAGCTTGATGGATGTGATTAATGTCCTCCTTGCCACTGATGTTTTTTAATTGCGTTGGCATCCGTTCTCCTGTCGTCCTACAGAAGCACGCTGGGCGAGGCTCAGTCAGGTGCTGGCCGTTTCTCCGCGCATTAATCACTCGTTTTCATACGGCCTGACTCGCGGCAGACGGCTCGCTTCCCAGCGGATGCTCTTCCGCCGTTGCTTAACAACGGCGCAGAAAACTTTTTCAACATGTTTTCTTCTGACTCCCTGGAGGCTAGAGGTTGGCAAACGTAATGCTTCTCAGGACGTTCGTGGTGATTATTATTACACAGTACTAGTAATCAATTCATGTCTGCTTCTGTCCTTGCCAAATTTCAGGTATAATTGTATTGTACATGAGAGGCCTGAAGGGGTAATATTGGAGCAGCCAAACCCATATAAAATTAGGTCTGCAGTAGGGTCGGGTTGATGACCGTTTCATTAGAAGATGCAAGATAATGATGCTTAATTGCAACTATCAAGAGCAGCTGGTGCAGTTAGCTGCTAGTCAATAATGGTTTAATCTCGGTTTGATTATTATGATTATTACTTTTATTACTATTATTATTAGGGAAAAGCTAGGCTTTCATTCAAGTCATTAGATATCATGATGACTACACTTACCGGCAGGAAATTACCAAGCAATACATACAGAATATAGACAGTGAGAAACAGACAGCTCAGTTTCAGTTAGAGTATAGTTTTGCTTAGTTTAGCCAAGTTTGAGTTGTTTTCCAATTTGCAGGAATCATGCTTCCCCATCAGGCACCTCCCTGTCACGTTCAGCCAGAGCCAGAGCTCAGGCTGAACCCTGCCACGTCTGTATGATAAGGCCCGGCCTACACTAAGCCCCATTACGGATCCATCTGCGAGGTATAAACCTGGTTTGATGCCTTCACACTTTTGAGAACCTTAATGGTTAAATAACCGTGTAATTGAGACAGCCAACAAGGCCACAGTAAAACGTCCTCACGTAACACTGTGCTAATTATTGCCCCTTATTGTCACTGACCCCAGGTGCGAGACTCACCACTCCAATCAGGTGTTAGGACATCTTCCATTAACCCGGGTAATTATGTCAACATGCAGCGAACCGATTTACATTCATATGGAGTTTCGTAGCCGGGCTGCATGATGGATGAGTTTGGGCGCTTCTCCGTAATTGCTGCGCCCCCCCTCCTTCCGCACGGGCCGTCTGTACGAACGCATTAGCACCGAATACTGCCACAGATTCCCCACCTGCTCCTTTAAAAATGTACCCGCACCAGAGAGGGGGGGAGGAGGGGGGGGGGGGGGGGACTGAGCCTCGTTAACCCTGTAATGGATGAAGCTATAATGAACTGTCAATCACTGAATGGTTTGAACCAATCAAAAGATTCTCGGGAACAGGGAACATACACGGACTGTTTATTACGGTCATAAACTCTGAATAGGGTTTATACCATTTAATCAGATGGGGTGGAATAATGCATTGGAAATGAGTAGTCTGTGTTAAGAACTGGTAGCTTGCTTATATTTGGGGAAAAGCCCATTGCACATACACAGGTACGGTACAAAAGGATACAAGGCTTCCTTCTGTAATGGCCTTTACAGATGGTCTCAAGGGGGGGAATTATAGCATGTCTGAGTAGAATCAATGGCGTGAAAAGGTAAGGGGCAGTTGTGCTCCTCAAAAGGTTTTCTGTGGGGATGGTGGGGAGGGCACAGCCTCAAATGTCATATCCCATTCCTGTCCCTCTCCCAGCCCAATCAGCGGTGAATACTGTAGAATAATGGTGAGATGGCAGCCGTACGGGCGATGCCTCGTGGGGATCCCTCGTGCAGTCTCACAGGCGATAAGAAGCCAACTGCCAGGCTGTCACTAGGGGTGGGACCGTTTACTCCAGTAAAGGAGTACTGCATCGGTGACACAGATTTTTTATGTTAAAAAAATGACGCACCACAGACTGGCCAACATCAACGAGCATCAAACCTGACTTCCTATTGTTCCCGAAAATACCGAATTATACACCCTGATTTTGTCCTTTGTCTCAAGTCCTACATGGACCAGCCATGTGACGTTTCCCCATTGTCAGATGGCAAAAGAGCTCCTCCATCTCCCTGGGCCTCCCCACCCCCATCGACTTCAAATGGCAGTCTCCACAAAATGGCTGCCAGTAATCACGGTTTGCTGCCTTCGTCACCGATGCTCCACCCTGCTCCCAGGCGGGAGACGGCGCTGACGGATGGGGACCATAAATAGGGCGTGGCATTTAGGCTAAATAACACACGCAGCACCAGGAGAACAAGGTTTTTGTCCTCCCCCCGTGGTATAACGGAGAGCCGGGGCAAGAGTGGGCGGAGGAGCGTGGGCGTTCCCGTGTTCTTTGGGCCCTGGACCAACAGAGTGAGTCAGTGAGGGGCTGAATGCGTGCAGGGGCACGTTGCGCTAGTTCACTCCTACTCACCAACACCAGAGCCACCTGACTGCTAGATAAGCGCCTTCCCCAGCTCTGCCTGCAGGCCCGGGGGCCAGCAGCACAAAAGCCCTTTTATTTCTGCCGCTCATCTTCTCCTCTCTTCTCTATGAGCTTGTGACGCATGCAGCCATTCAATTCCAGACTGGCAAGGGGGCCAAGCAAGGCCCCAGCGATGGGCTGGGGTGTTTTTTTATAAATAAAAAAAACAAATCCACTTACATGCTCCGACATCAATGCGTTGGGAAATGAAAGGTTCCATCACATCGGCAGGTCTGATAATGATTCTGACTTCTCAAATGTGGAGGAGGCAGGGAGGGGAGGGGGGTGCCACTTAACACCATCAAAGAAAATAAATAAATATATAATGCCGGCATTCAGATGAACGCCGCTCGCGAAGAAAAGAGAAAACACTTGCACTTAACTGATTATCCTGCCTTAACTCTTAAAGCACACTGAAGCAGATTCACTGAGAACGCAGGCCCTCCCACATACGCACCATAAAGACGGTGTAGATTGCCCTGAAGGCGATAGAAGAGCCAAGAAAAAAAATTACCAGAGGTGTTGCCCTGTATTATATAGTTTCTCGGGACCAATAACACCAAAAATTTTAAAAATGAATAATGCAGCGAAAAGCAGAGGAGAGGCGTCGAGCTTCAGAGCGCGCTCAATGGGGAACAGATTGCTCCATTAGGCCGGCTGAAGCCACTTCAAATAAGAGCGGCCTTACGCGGCTCCCCAATTTCCCCAGGAGATGTGTGAAGGCAGACACCATCCCAGGAGGGTTACCGATCAATTTGCAAATAAATAACAGGCGCAGAGTGCAGCCGAGAGCTCTGCGGCCCACACTGGAAGCGCGTCAGAAAAAAAAAAACCTTTTAAAAGCCTGTGTTTACACACGCGCAGATCTGGGCATATTTAAGGTCAGACGGCTCAGAAATCAGTCGCTTCTGATGTGTGCCACGGAGAAACAACAACCTCAGCACAGGTGGCTCCAGATGTTTTCTGCCATTAGGAGATCATGGAAAATTGTTGCGTTGTCAGTCCCTAGCTCTGCTGTAAAAATCGGCGACTTCGATGAGCCTCCCTCTGCCCTATGCATTTACTGTTTGTGTATTTTTTTCAGCACAGCCATTTTGTTTTTGTTCTTTTCTATCTCCTCTTGCCTTATTCATGCCACTCTAAAGTATGAACATGCAATGTACAATTATGTATCATTACAGAACTTTAGAGAATCACTGCAATATGGACTAAAATAAGGCACATTAATTCAAGAACATTGCTTGACGCAAGAACTAAATTGGGATTCATTGTTGGAATTAAACATAATAAATCTGCAAATTAAAGGACTGGTTTGTACTTAACTAAAGTACTTAACTAAAACTAAAGACCCTGTCCATTTCCATTTCCATTTGCAGATTCTTTAATCACTTTGCGTGATTCCATTGTTGCTAGATTGAGAGTTTTTGTTTTAGAGCACGGCTGCCCACACAGTTCAGCCGCCGGGAAAGTCTGTCGCACAGGAACTGTCTGGACCACCCATGACTGCGGCAGACGGCCTACACAGTAGCTACATAAAAATAGCAGTGCGGCACATTGGCCCTCTCGCCGCACCAGAGCATACGTCAGTGACCGCTACCCCACGAACGGTGTCAGTCACTGCTACTGACGAACGCGCAGAGACCTGGGTCGGTGTTCTCGCTGCAGGTATCAAATGACTGCTTCAACCGATCTAGGACATTCTTGTGCCGATTCCTTCTGGAACAGGCCGTCTCCATTGGCCCGTCAGAGAGAGATTACCCACAAGCAGCCTCAGAAAGACAACGAATGCTGCCTGATCCTCACTCAGCATATTCATTTTCTGTATAGTGTCTTTAGAGATTTACAGAACTGTGGTAATCTATGTGGGGAATATATATATATATATATATATATATATATATATATATATATATATATATATATATATATTCTCAAGAGTTTTGGCTGTGCACCTTAAATTTACAATGGCAAGAGCACGCCGAACGCACGGATGACGTCAGACTCCGATGATGGATTCCCACAGCACAGTGTCTGCTAACAGCGTGCCTAAGCGGCCTCCAGGGACAGGCCTGTCGGAAATCCAGCCATGGTGTCTGCCGTCACGCCAATTTCTCCCACTAATTGTCTGGCTGACCCCGTCGTCCAAACAGGGCAGCAGTTCCCGCGTCCCCCAGGATTGATTGGCTTCCTCACCCCAGAATCCTCCCGAAGACTTCCCCTCACCTCACTGCTCCGAAAGGCCTTCACCCCAATAGGTGGGGTTCATTAACTACTGTAGTCTAGCATGCCTGCACCATTCAACTGCCAAAGGGCTGTGGGATTTAGACAGCCCAGGCACAAGGCAGGGAGATGAGGGGAGGGGGACTGGTGAAAGAATCAAACCTGTCAGCAGTTTTATGACATTCAGGGGAGGAAATGAGCAGGTGTTTAAATATGGTATGCGAGTGAAACTTCATGATGTGATCCCACACTCCTGACAAATTGTCTATACGCCAGTTTCCCATTCCAGTTCAGAAATGACGACCTACCGTCCATCTCTGGCCAGTGCAAATTTGACTCCCTCCCTCTGGAAAGGCATCAGCCGCTGGCGCAGCTTTAGCGGGAGGCCGAGCAGCTGACTTTCCTGCTCACGTTCTGGGCAGGCCTCTTGATCGCCCAGATCCGAACTGGAATCCATTGCTTTGCCTTCACTCACGCTACGCAGAGACGGGTGCATCTGCAGATACAATCGATTCAAGAACGGCAAAAAAAAAGAAAAGAATAAATAAATAATGAAAAATAAATAAAAAACACAAAAAAGAAAAAGGGTAAAAAACTGCACTCTGACATGTGACAAGCCACCGCTCCAGCACGATGCAAGCAGCCAGCTCTGCCTGACTAAAGTTGCTACCTTGGTCTCCGCTGGCAGCACCCAGCAGCTTCACTTCTTCCCTTGTCACCTAACAATGACACTTAGCTAATAAAGCCAGGCACAAGCTGACTAGCCAGTCACGGAAGCACAAAATTATCACCGCGTTCAGTCTGAAGGTACTGGCATGTGCTGCATACGCTTGCACTTTCCTGTAGGAGGGCTTCGGGGCAAAACAAAGATGCATTTGACTTTTCTTGCCAATTTATTGAAATGGAAGGTTTCATGAGCCATGACTTATTTGAAGTGTTATCCTTACTGGATGGGTGCGTGTATGTTAGAGATAGACAACGAAGGTTGAATTTAACTTTATGACGACCAGATGTAATTGTGTGGAAAAGTTGCGGTTGCTAGCTAAGAAATAAGACATACACGGTAACGTATACACAGTAACTTAACTGTAGGTGAAGCGCCGCTCTAAGGCACATACTGTGGTTCTCAAAACCTAACCAACGACCCTCTAGGACTTTTGCTAGTGGGATGTGGACCATGTGTACCCATGGATAGAACGGCGTAACTTTGAAATACAAGAACAACAGCTAACAATAACAATAACTTACTGCACCTCGTTAGCAACCAATTGTGTGGGGCCTATTCATATTACCTCATACACTACCTTACAGGTTGTACGCATTAATATTCACACAAGAGCTAGCTTACTAGCTAACACATTAATGTAATACTAACCAACTGACATCGCGTGTTGTAATCAAGTTCCTTGTGATATTTCTGTATCTAGATCACAAGCGAGTTGTCCTTTATTCATTTTAATTCCACTGTACCCTCAAAATGATGCTTCTTCATGCTACAGTATTAGTGAGCGAGTTAACACAGCCAACAAGCTAACGCTGTTTTTTTTGTATTTCATATTTTCAATTCATCCAAAAAATTAGCTCGCTCGTTGAGTGGCTAACATTGCAGTTATATAAAATAACACGTTCTGTTATAATGTGAAGGGAACTGCTGTAATTCCAGATGTAACGGTGGAAAAAAGGCTTTAGCTCGCTGGCAATGCCTACATTAAAATACTGACACACATAGAACTGAAAATGTAAACTAGCTGTCTAGCACTGATACACTTACCACCATGCCCAGGACAATCACTTTTGCTTCTGTAACTAAACAAGCATGCGTATTTCCCGCGGCCACGTCACTGGACTTTGCGCCTTTACGTCAGCAAAATGCGTATGTCAGCTGACCAAACAGACAGAAAGTGATATTTTGATTAGATTAGATTGTGATTCTCATGAGGTTCGCATGTTTTGTAAACCGTAATGGTCCGCTTGTCAGAATTATAACGAGACTAAATGCCTAAAAGTTCAGTTACAGTGCTGCCACACAGCTTTCAGCAATCATCCTTTTTAGTGTCTAGTAATTCATTATTTGATAATTCACTTTCCCCACTGAATGGTTTCTTGAGAAAATGTTGTTTTATTTTAACGTTGTTTTGTATGTTTTTGTGTTTCCTTTACAATAACCAGAACTTTATATATATATATAAATAACCAACGAATATAAATATATATATTTATTTATTTATTTGTTTATTTGCTTAAACATTTCACACGTCGCATAACTTGCTTTAAGAATGTTTCTACCAAAATCTCCATCTTTATTTTCTGGTATTTGCATTGCTTAGCGAAGTCTGCATGAAGCGGTTACCTTCTCAGAAAACATTAATACTTCAGGCCCTCCCAAATGTACATGGTCGACTGTTGCAGCTCAATCCCGCATGGTTCTGCAGACATCGCCAGCGATTTCATTAGCTACGTTTGTGTTCCGTTTATGAGAGTAGAAAGCATTTGGCTGTTTAAAATATATGATTTAATTGTCCAAACCAGCAGCTTAAATACAAACATACACATTAACTGAAACGGTTATAGTGGATAAAGCCACATAACGACGGAGATGGAACACAGCTACAGTATATGTAAATGCGTCTTTTTCTGACTGCCGTGCAGAGTGCTATATAAACTCTACTAAAACTTGCCGCTTAAATCCCACCCCTTTCAGTGTATTCAGTCGTCAATTACACCTACAGCCAGCTCGGAATGGGTCTTTATCTGCGATTGTCCGCTTTGATTGGTCGCAGAGTCTGTCAGTTAAGTTTCCAGATGCCCTTCCTCCCCTCTCGATCAAGTCCTCCGGACTCACTGCCTCTCATCGTGAAGCTCAGTGTTACTGATAGGCTCTATATAACAAAATAAATATATAAAGCATCATTTCTATTTTAAATTACAGAATACTGACACCCTTACGCACCGGTAAGGATATTTTTTTCGTTATATTGCTGTTATTCTTGCGATGTGTTGGAAAAGATCTAATTATTTGCGTACACTAGCTAGCTGGCTAGCTAGGCTAGCCAGCTAGCTACTGTAAGACAAGCAGATCCAAATGCAATGTTGACCAAGGCCTAACATTAATTATAGCTAGCTTAGCTAGATGCTAACTATACTGTAAATACATGTGCGATTTTCCTGAATTGCAGTCTTTTGAAGCTACGGTGGTCTGCCATTTTATCCGTAGTATACTCGTTTACCTCACTGTGACTATTCCGTTGTGTTCATTTTAAGGCAATGTTTTACATGAAAATGCTATCAAGCAAGCTTGATGGCTAATGTCTGAACATGTGAAGGCCTGCCATAATCTCATTTGGCATTGTGTGGGCTTGGTGTGTTCGTTCTCAGGCTTGCTAGATTTTAGTTAGCCTTCTAGCTGACTAACGAGCTAGCTAACCACCATGCATTTTCTTAAGAAAATGCCAGTTCTGACGAATGTAACCGGCGTAGTCTAATGTTTATTTTGGTTATATTTACGGTGTGTATGTATAGTCTACGTCATATGAATAACCAGCGTTAACCGAAGAACATTGTAAGCGCTAGCTAGCAACCGTTAGCTGCTGAAATTTGGCTAGCTGTGTCTGGGCCGAGCTAATTTAGCTAGCCAACTGATTGTTCAGTACCTATACCATTTGGCTAGTCTAGGCTATCTATGGCTCGATGGTCAATATATAGCTGTATGTTAATATAGTAGAAATACGTTATTGCATTTTCAATTGGGTTTGTCTCGTAATGCTAAGTTCGTACTGGCTAGACCGATGAACTAAGTTACTGTAACGGGGAGTAGCTAGCAGGGCTAGTAAAGTTTAATTAAGTTACACCGATAAAGTGGAGGTGGTAACCTTAAATTAGCTATTTAACTTTAGCTAGTTTTATTAGGCTAATCCTGCGTAGCTAGCTGCGTAGCGTTAGGTATCAGACTTCCTAGGCTATCCAGTTGTTACTGTTAGCGACATACAAATATAGCACAAAGCAAGTGGTTTGTAAGTTTTCAAACCTTACAATTAGTTTCAGCTAATGACATTCACATCAACTGTATCATGACATGCCTTATCATGAATATCCTAGACTAACGGTTAACTTGCGAAAGTCTGCGTAAACTTTTGAAGATTTGGCAATGGGCAGATCGAAATTTGTTTTAGTTGATGTTACCCTTATTGTGAAAATAAAAACCACAATTTGAATATCGCCTCTGACACTGGGATGTCATGGACTGTCAGGCTGAGATCATTTTGTCTCCATGTTTGATAGCTAGCTAGCATCTTCTGGTCATATGGCTTTATTAAACCCCTCCGTCAGCGAAATTGAAACCTTTGGATTCACCTAAAAAATCACTTTGTTTAGGGACGTATTGTAATCCATGCCCTGCAAAATATGTTTGTGTTGTGAAATGTTTATACATTTATTGTCTGCAAGAAGAAATTCAGATTTCTGTTTTCCTTTTACCATGACAAGTTGGAGAGTGTGAACAGTTTTTCAATATTTCATATTGAAGAATTATTTAAATGTTGCTGTCCTCTTTCTTGCTTCTGCGGTTTTTTCCTAGAAAATGAAATAATTTTAATGTTGACTTTCCATTACTTGCCATTAGTTTTGTGTGCACCTTTGGATCAATGCGTGAAAAGATAAACTGAAATTACCATCACATACAAATCTGAGCTCTAGTCACTTTTTCAAGCTGATGCACAATAAATGATGGAGGACCCTAGCCTTCATGGAAGCCTTTGTAGATAGTAGTAGGAGAGGGCCTGGATGGCTGCCCCAGCATCTGATCTGATCTGATCTGTGGGGCGGCCTGTAGCGTAGTGGTTAAGGTACATGACTAGGTCCAATCCCCGGTGTAGCCACAATAAGATCTGCACGGCTGTTGGGCCCTTGAGCAAGGCCCTTAACCCTGCGTTGCTCCAGGGGAGGATTGTCTCTAATCAACTGTACGTCGCTCTGGATAAGGGCGTCTACCAAATGCCATTAATGTAATGTAATCTGTAATGAATCTGAATGAATGGCTTTTCTTTTGCCATCAGAAGACATTTCATATTGGTTGAATCTTTCCATCGACTGAGATTTGTGCACCTCCTGGCACTTTATATTAGTGAAAGTCTGTGGTAGAGAGGGGGTGGGATAGGGATTTTTTGGGGTCTGAGATGTGCTACTTAAGGTGTATACTGTGAAGTTATTTTGTCATTTTCAAGTTTGTGCTACCTGAATTTCCCTTTGGGGATATGAACTTGAACTCCACACTCAGACTTCTTGACACACTTTTTGATGCATATATTTTGGTTTAATTGGATTTTCCCATTTTAATTGCCGATCTCTTTTGCATTATCAATATTATTGAAAAGCCAGACTTTCATACAATCTATGAGATACTTATGATGGTTGGTCACTTCATGGTGTGTCCTCAACCTATGGGGAAAGATGCTTTGAATCTAGTGCTTGGTGTTATTCATCTCATTTGAATCTTTGTGTCAGAGGAAATGTCATGCATGTTTCTTGTGTCTAAAACTGTAATAGAACAGACATAAAGGTCCCATATTTTGGAAAATGACATTGCCCTTCCTATGTGGATTATAAAGGAGGTGAAGGTGTTATAAAAATGCTGTTAAAGTAGCAAAATGCACAGTCTCCAAATTTATCCACACAGTCCGTACGAAGAAAATTTGCAATTAAACAAGCAGTTTGGACTTCTGTGAAGACATCAGAAAGATAAGCTAATTTGCTTCAGAATAGCCCACCTTGTAGCTGGAACAATTCCAAGCAATTGGCACAGACTGCTTTCAGCTTGTTGGAGCTAGCCAGCCAATCAGAACGTCATATGATATCAATGAGTCTTAAAGACACAGTCACTAAAGCAGCCTGTTCTTGGTCAAGCTCATGGGAGGTGCTGGAGAATGGTCATGTAAAACTGGTTAGAGATTGTTTTTGGTTCTTAAAACCATACAAATCTTCTTGGATGGATATCATGACCTAAAGTAAACCACTGGAAAGGTGTACAATATGGGGCCTTTAAGTTCCCTGTAATTACTTGATATAGCTTCGATAAGTATTTCTTTCTTACAAAAATATCCAAATGAAATTCCTGATTCCTGCCAGGAAACATAGACTTGACAGCTAATGGGTCTTTAATCATGATCGCAATTACAAGCATATATCTAAATCGGCCAAGAAAAGGTGAACTAATCACAAAATTGCCAATTCTGGATTTTAATGGAAGAAGGCAATCTGCAAGCACAGACTGAGGGATCTTGAAAAATTCTGTATGGAGGAATAGTCAATGACCCCAGTATGTTCGCTTGTCTCATAAAACACTATATAAGACAAGTTAATTGAGTTATCCCTTACAGGTATTGTAGTATTGTAAAGAAGGGTGTGATTAATTATGACAGTTTCTCAGAGCAATTGTATTTGTGTAAACAAATAAAAGTTTCCGCATATAGTGTAGCTTATTACTGTGTACTTTTATCTTTGCTAATCATTATCAAGTCTGTGAATAGTTTTTGAGTGCATTGCATCTTTTTCACAAAACCTAAAAGTAGCTAGATATTATAACAGGAGTACGCATTTAACCTTCATAATGTCTACTTCTGGAATGGCGGCCATATTATTTATTGCGTCTCAGTTTTAAACTTAATTGCTCGTTCACACCCCTGTCAACAAGCGCAATTAAAGTTTACAGTAATTTGACCATGGCTGTGCACAGGGCACCCATCCCTTGAGTCTTATGAGAGGGTCACTGTGTGGGCGGGGATTTGATCCCTGCCACGGCACGTTCCAAGATGCGCCCCTTCACTATCTCTTGCCCTTCTCTACCTGTTTTTCCTCTCTCTTCTGTCAGAATAAAGCAAATATATATATGAAACTGGGGGGAAAACAATTATGATTATAAAGAAATTATGATAATTATAACTTCACCTGTGGCCCTTCTCTTTGGTGCTGTATTGCACATACAGCTTCTGTGCCCGTGTTCATTTTCCTTCAATTAAAACAACGAAGGGCAAATCACAGCTGCGTTTACCCTTTCTGTGTGGATGACCCATGAGCGTATGCTTATTGAGGAAGGCTTTGTGCTGTTGAGTTTTTTCCCCACCTCATTCTGCAGCAGTGACTCTGGCCTGTGGGACTGAAGCCTGCCAATGCCTGATGCACGTGAAATGCGCTCCCATACAGGGATAGCTCTCCGGCTCCGTGTGAGGGCTGCAGGATGGGAACTGGCTGGCTGCACGTGTCAGGATGCATGCTTGTGTGCATTCCCCAATTGAGGAATGCTGTTGTCGGCTAGTCCTATTGTTGCACCTATGAGGCAGGCTTATGCATGGCTATTGGCCATTCCAAATAAGGGAATTAATGAACGTGGGGATAAAAGGTTGTTCCAGAAAGTCAATAATTTTTGTTGTATACTTAGGTGCATATTACTAACCTTTCAAAGGAAATGATTGTGTTTATTTATTATGGGATTGTTGTCCTTAAAGGTACAATAGGCAATTTCGGACTTCTAACGGCCAAGAGAGGAAATGCAGCAACAAACGCGTTCAAACAACAACACTGTTTATCCCACCCCTTCTCTGTGAACGCACTGATATTGAAACGCCATTGGCTGTGGCAATTAGATCCAATTTTCAATCAATGAGCTTGAATTATTGTACTGCTATATGATTTTTGCTATATGATGTTTTGGTACAGAGTGCAGGCCCATCAGTTGCATATTTTGAAACCTGTATTTAAGGATTATAAACACAGCCAGAGGGTGAGTCAACATGTCAGTGAACCTTTTTCAATGAACATTGAATCTTGTTACAATGTTTTAACACAAAAATCATACCTATTGTGTACCTTTAAGCAAAGCCTCGTCTGCACTCAGACCACTTTTTTTTTACAGTGGCAGAAGTGCTGGCCGCATATTCAATTTTCTTCCTCCAAGGCTGCAATATTTTAAATGCTTTTGACCTTGCAGTTGTGTCAACAAATAAGTTATCACAGATGAAGCCGTCGATATTGTGGTCTTGGCAACCAATATTTTCAGATTTTCAAGGTTTGCTTATGAAAGATTTCCTGAAAACCTGATTGAGGTTCAAATTAGGGATGTGAGAAAGCATCAGTTTCAAAAAATTGGAGTACCAACCAAAATTTAATTGCATTTTCTATATTTATTTTGGACCATCTTAAAATTGTTTCATTTAAATGTCAACATTGTAAGTCAGTTAATGGCCAAACTGCGAAATTAAGGATGTACATTTACATTGACATTGTTAATCCTTGTAAGCTATGTCCAGGCATGCTGGTCGATCCCGTGTAATTTTTTGAAATGCATCTGTTAAAATGATAATTCTTTGTCTTTTCATCCCTCTTCCCTATGGGTTTTGCCTGACAGGATTGATTGGCATGAAATATTCCCAATCTGTTGCTATTGATAGCTTTGTTATAGACAGGGTTGTGCACTCAGAATTCCGTGGTCACGTTAATGTCCGATACTTTTCTAACATGATAAAGCAGTGTCGTGTTGGTGACACAATAAATCTGGTCTTTTAGGCAGGGAAACGGCGTAAATATAAAAAAGGGCTTTTGTACAGATGCCATAGTCAACTGATCAAAGTTTACTTTGATGCCAATGATTTCTATACAATTTGGCTTATATTTTTATGTAACAAAACTTTGGTTTCTGGATCCAATGGATATGATAGGCTACTGGTCTAAGTATTTTTTTTTTATGCCAACAATTCTACTTGGTTTTAGAAATGATTAAACTACACAAAGATGTAGGTAAGCTTGCTCTGGCCAACATTAGATATGTAGAACACTTGGGACAGTGCACTATTAGGCTGATTAATTAATACATTGTTGGATTTAATAAACTTAATAACAGTGGTTACACGTAATTATAGCCTTTATTTTTCCGACTTGTTTACTTTTGGGCAACATTTGTCCAGTGATATGTTTATTTTTATATGCATTTTATAATATTTATATAGTGGAAAGCTACATTCGGTTTGCCGGTAGTTTGAATTTGCGTGTCAGGAAATAAGGTCTTCTGTGAACCTCAAGAAATGCCATATAATACACCATAAGTGAACTAACAGCTACAGATTAAAAACCCATCTAAATTATTTGATAACAATGATACTGCGGCATTCAGTTCCCTGTGGTGTTTGCATTCTTAACCCCCTGAAATAGCCAAAGACGGCTTGCTGGGACTAGCCTTTCGGTCAATTGTCTGACCAATTTGTGCATTTTGTCACTGGTGGCGAAAGCACATTTCTTTAATTAAACTGAGCTTTTAAGTAAGAATTTAAGTAAATGTGTACAGCTCAGCTTTGGATATTTTGCATTACATTACACTGACGATTGATAAGAGATTTAATATTAAAATGAAATGGGAGATCATTCTGGAACAAGTTCTACCTGTATCATTTGAAATATGGATGATAACAAGCACTCTGAACACACCAATCCATTATGCACTGATGCAAGCCATGGCAAAGAACATTGCAGATGGAAACTTTCGAGAAGTGTTTTTTTAGAAAAACATTTTTCTTTTTTTCTTTTTTATTACCTGGCTCACCTTTCCTCAGTTTCTGCGAGATTTGGGACACGTCTTTTGTGAATCACAGCAAAATTGTTATTGTGATTGAAATGTGTTACACAGATGGTGTTGGCTGGTTTATCCTGCACAGCAGAAAGTGCCCGAGGTGTTGAACAGGTAATACCCCCCCCTCCTTTGCCCCACACACAGTGGCAGTGAAGGCGGAGGAAGCAAGCGCTCGCTGTCTGACGATGCCTTATCAGAGAAAACATCCCTATCGCAGAGAGAGACAAAAAAAAGCAGGAGGGGGGTGGAAACACGCTGTTCTCCCTCCAGATACAGTCCGTAACGGTCGCCAGAGCAGGTTTTTCAGCCGGTCTAATCGTATTACAGCTAATCTTACCACAGTATTGTTTGGCAATCATCTCTTTTCGGTGCCCCGTATCTGTCAGGGGGGAATATTAATAGCGCACGCAGCCGCACGGGAGGGGGGGGATGATGCATGAGTTGGGGGCGCAGTCGGAACACGCGCAGGGCCTGTTCATCACTCAGGGGAGTTCTCACCTGAGAATACGGCCTGAGCCCAGCGTTCGCCTGCTCAGCACTCCCCCCCCCTTTCTATCTCTCTCCCTCTCTCTCTCTCTCTCTCTCTCTCTCTCTCTCTTCCTCTCTCTCTCCGGTTCCCTCGACAACCGCGCGCCTCGCAAACCCAAACCCGCATCCGTCAGCTGTTTACCGCCGAACGGCCGACCAATCGCCGCTGCTCCGCTGCCGGTCTCCTTACACGACCTCTCACATTTACCCTCATCGGGACGTACGCACCGTCTTTTCTCCCAATTTATCAGTCCGCGTAAAGCCCTTTGTTTGAAAACGCAACTTGTTTTATGGATCGCGGATAGCTCAGAGTACGGATAATGTTCAGGGAAATGAATGCTCCTTATTTGGAAAAGAGTTTGCAGGTGTTGCCAGATGCAGTATTGATAGTCTCCTAAAATAAGCCACAATGACAGGTTGAGTATGTTTGAGTACGAGTAGAATCTTTGTCAGCTTTCTTTACATATTTAGTTTGTAATCGTACCTGATGCACGGCCTTGGAGTTTCCATGTGAACTAAAACGCATGATCGCACGGAAGCAGCCTGGCCTTGCTGCTGATTGGCCGTCGTACAGGAGTGGTGACTCGGGCTGGTTTCTCCCTGAAGTGACTCACGTGGCCTCTGAATTTGGCGGTTAATTAGCGCATTAGCACATCAAGTAGCATTCTTTAAAAAGACACTGTGGTTGCTGATGCGCCATATGTTGGCGGCAATTGTTGTTGCGCTCAAGAAATATTAATTAGTGATTTATCGCCCAAATCTTAAGTGTGAGTTTGTGAGCCTTAATTTCGCAAGAGTTTCTGTGTTTATTCACATGCTTTTTGTTATTTAGGAAACATGATGATGACAATGAGTATTTTTCAAGTAAATGAGATCATATTCTCAAGGGTTTGTCTGATAGCTTCTTGTATACATGTTGTTCTTTTTGTGGAAATGTTTTATTTATTTATTTTAAAAAATATATATTTTTTCCAAGTCCTTTCAGCTGCAGAGCAAGAGTGATGGTTTAAGAAAGGGCACAGGCCCAGACGGGAAAGCTTTTCACTTGATAAAAGACTTGTGGATGACATTCTCCTGCAGGTTTTATATAAAATAAAGTGAAGCAATGTTAAAAAGTCTCACCTGATATTTACTGATAATCGGTATGAATATTTGTGGCCCGTTTCTTGGCTTTGGGTGTGAATAATATTGGAGGGCACAACATATAAAAAGCATGACTTCAGTCCATTTCTTATGATTCACTCATTGCTGATCCACTCGGCTTCAGAACGGGAGTAATGAAAGAAAATGTGGCTGAAAGCTGACCGGTAAGTGGTGTGGAGTATTGCCTCTGATTTGGAACACGTTCATTGCTTTGCAACTTGTGATTATTATTTATTTCATTTATTTTTTCCTTTCAAAGTGAATTGTGAAGAATTCACGCTTACGTGTTGCATTTCTGCATCCGGATGTTTTATTTACGCTTTCCTTCCTGGAGAATCTTTGTAACATCTAACTGATGTTACAAATGCAGCATGTCCAGTACCCTTACATAATATTAACTGATAGGGTTAATTTTTTTATTCCTGATGGTTATGTATCACGAGTGGGGGGAAAATGTTTTAAGAAAAGTTAACAAAATAACAAAGTGGGCTATAGCTTGGACAGTCTAACATTCTCCACGTCATTCATAGTCAGTGATCATTGCATTGAACCAACAACAGTAGGCCTAGATCTGCAGACATCTATGAAGTAAAAGGAATGATCAAATATCTTTTAATGAACAGTTTGTTATACTTTGCTTCAAATATAAACAGAACTAGCCCGTAAGAAATATTTTCATGCTAGATGCACATGTTCAATCTGTTTTACTAAGCCCTTCAACAACAGATATAACTTTTTTTATCATCCATACATTAAATACCCAATGAACGCTTTATAATACATACTCCTGACAAGAAGCTCTGCAGCATTTTGCTTTCATAATGTGCAATGAGAAGATTTACAGGGGGAAAATGTAATCTGTTTTCCTCTCCCAAGTTCACTAAATCCTCTAAAACTTGGGAATTTGCGTTGTTTGTCATTCGGCAGTAGCCATACCACCATTTGCCGTGCTTCTGCTGAACAGTTGAAGCTAAGAAAGTGGGTTCTTGGTTAGTACTTGGATGGGACATCTCCTGGGAGAGGTGTTGGTGGGCCAGTAGGGTGTAATGGTCCCTCTGATCAAATAAACCCAAATACCAGTGATTGGGGGGACACTGCCATTCGACACACTGACTGCGTCTCAAATTGCACACTAGTGTACTTGTGTTCTTATCAACAAAACCTTTAAGCGCACCAACAAGCTTAAAATGCAAGAACATAAAATGTGTTAATTGGAGATGCACTTGTACTATGACGTCATGATGACTCTTCCGAAATAAGACGTGCGTCCAACTAGTAGCAGTGACTGACGTCTGCGGTGACGGACTACTATACCAAGACATCTACAACTTCAGGAACTACAGTGCCGAGACAAATACACATTCAAAAGTCCTAGGTTAAGGTAAAAAATGCAAGGGGGTAAAGAGACAGGTGAAAAACAAGTGACAGTAGATTAGGGGACTCCTGCATAGGAGTTAAGGTACAGTGTGATGAGTCTTCAAACTGCGATGGAAAGTGGGCAGGGAGTGTGCAGTTCTTATGGGGATGGGGAGGTAATTCCGCCACTGGGGAGCAACGTGGGATATAGATTCTCCGCAGTGGGGACCAGTGAGAGCCATTCTCACAGCTGGCTGGATGAGCAAGTCGGCCTGTGGCAGCAGAGCGGAGTGGTCGGGCTGAATTATGTCAGGAGGGAGGTAGGCAGGGGCCGTCTTGTTGGATGCGGCATAGGCCAAAGTCAGAACTTTGAATCTGATCCTGGCAGCAACCGGCAGCAAACCTGAGGTGACGTTCATGTGTACTTGAGTTTGGGTCGCACTTGATCACATGACCGTTGACTTCCGCACTTGAGTTACTAGTCCGCAATTTGAGACACGGCCACTGTCTTTCGGATGAGAAAACCGAGGTTGTAACTCACTGTGGTCATTAAAGGTCCCATGTCACTCACGCAAAGATAGGGTATCCTGGCTGAAAATGATTAGGTGGCTTGCTCTCTCAACCTGCCACCCAATCATCCCCCGGTTTAATTGGCTAAAGAATGCTCTCCTCCCACACCTTGGCTGATGTGTGGTGAGTGTTCTGGCACAAAATGGCTGCTGTGCTTCATGCATTGGGTGCTACACATTGTTGGTATTTGCGGTGTGTTTCCACCTTGTCACTATAAAGCTCTTTGCGGATGAGAAAAGTCCTATATTAATCAAGGAATTCTACTTATGAATTGTTAGGCGAGGCTCTCCTTCTTCGGCTTAACATTCTTGCATTAAAAGATTATGTATGAATAGATGTATACAATACCTGTTCTTGCTTGGCATTTGATGATTAATTATTTTGTAGTTTCCATTGCTTTGTGAAGATGAAGGAAAAATAATTGTGGAGCATTAGGCTGTACCGCGACAATGACATCAACTTAACCTTTGTACATATTTATTTACATAGATGCAACAGACAGTTCTGTTGACAACAATATGTTAATTACTCAAAGTGACAAATGACATCACCGCTGCCCTTTTATTTCTTGGGAAAAAAAAATTAACAAAATGAGAACCATTGTACACACATTTAACAAATGCATGTCTTACGCTATTTAAGGGGTGAAGAACCAGTCTCCCAAGTTCAGTGTGTCTCTCATCCAAGTAGCTTTCACTGATCATCTCAATACAGCTGCTGTGCCTAAATAGCTGACATTGGATCTAAATAGCCAACGTTTTACGGTTAGTGCTAGCATTTGCCAAATCTTTTTATTTTGTAGTCCAGCTGGACTTCACCTCTGGATCAGCTCTTTTCTTTATTAAACGGTGATGGTATTAATCCAGGGTTCTTTAGTGCCATAGTGGGTGGTCGTTTCCACGAGCAGTCATTTTGGGTGAGTATCCAGCACCATTATTTTAGGAAGTGTTTGTTTAGGTATGGTGGAGTGGGGCCAGTTTTGTTCCCGTTTGTTGGTGCCATTGAGCTGGAAAACATTTCTTCACGTACTTCGCAGACTATTACTGTGTCTGGCAAAAATTGATCGGTCAATTATTCTAAGACAATATTGTGCCATCTGAAGGCTGTTCTTCACAAGGAATGCATTATATAAAAACTAAGTCTTTGGCAAATCTTTCTGAGGGCCTTGATTTTATCAGTATGACATTTTGTTGCCTGAAGTTTGTCAGCCGCACAGTCTGAGCAGGCAAAACTCCCATTGTCGACACTGTATTTGTGAATGCACATTCTAAATGCACAGCAGTCCCAAAGTACACGCATGTTTTTATCACTGTCGGAGCTGGCTGAAATTGGGTCTTTCGATATTTTCGCTTTGTCGTGCTCATTCTTCCAGTTTGTGATCTCGGATATCACCTGAAAGACTCCCACGATCGCTTTTGGAAGGAGCTCTCCCTCTCGCTGTGTCTCTCTCTCTCTCGCTCTCTCACTCTCTTTCCCTCGCTTTCTCTCTTTCTCCCCCCCCCTCTCCGTCCCTTCCGTCTCTCCCCGTTCTCTCTTTGCTATGGAAATGTTAGCGCGGGATGCCGAATTGAAAAAACGTGTTCGCAGTTGGCTGTCACCACCTTTCACATGGCGCACACAGATGCTCTTCCGTTTCCCCCGCACGTGAAGCGTTCTGCCGCCTGTGATTTGTCCCCCTCTCGTTTCTGTACCTCCTGTAATGACAGGTGACGATGCAGGAGCAGCACTGCAGTGGAGAGAGAGGGGCACACATCGCTGCGCCGAAAAGAAGCACATTTTAACACCTTCGCGTTCCCGCATCGCTTTGAAATCTAATCCCGGTTCGGCACTTTATGCTAAGCGTTTGGGATTGTAAAACTGAAATCTGTCAAGATGGCAGTGACATGTTTTCTGAATCATGAATTTGCTATTGGAATTCATGCCACCCTCCCAGAAGCAGTTTGTTTTAATGATCTAGCCTATTTTGTAAGGCAGTGGCCAAAGCTGTTTTTTTTTTTTTGCCCAAACATTTGAGAACAGCTTTGCCTTCCTTGTAGAACTTATCAGCATTGAATACACATTTTCCAAAATTCTGAAATGGTTTCCCACATTAGAGGTATTTATTACCTCGATTATGACGCTATTATTTATTCATTACTGTGACCATCCTCGAACATTGCCATCAGAGGACTCATAAATACAAGAATTTCATTATTTTTTTTCCCCACACAGAAGAATAGTGCAGAACAACATTGTAACATTCACTTCAGTTTTGATTTGAGATGCGTCTAAATCGATTTGCAGAACCAGCGCAGGTCTTGAGTGTAGCCTGCAAACGGCTGAAAACAGATTGATTGAAATGGAATGTAATATTCGCTAACTGTTACGCTAAAAAAAGAACTGGCCGTGTCGTTCGACGATATTGCATATGCCTCTAATTGACTTCTCCCGCATGCTAAGCACGGTCTGATCAGACATCGTCTCTGCAAATGCGACAGTTTGTTGCTCCTTGGTCAATTAAAATAATTTGCCTTTGCTTAAATTATTATGCATTTTGAGTTTCTTACACAAATTACATAGTTTGGGTGTTGGGTAATAATGTTCTGGGGATGAGAAGATGGTTTGTTATATCTGTCCTCAGGAGAAAAGTCAATGGGAAAACTTGGGCAGTGGTGTGGCAGCTTTGGCTCTATATGGTACTACTCATAGGCTAATAAATTGAATAATAACAATAAGATTGTTAGGGAAGTTTCTGTCATGAGATTTTATTCCTCTTCTCCTCCCGAGGAGTCATTGCGAGAAATCAATGCGCTTTCATGGAATAGGTGTGTGGAGAAGCAGGGGGCTCTCTGTGGGCAGGCCCAGCAAGTGTTATGATTTCCAAGATGTATTCACAACATTGCTACAATTGCTGCAAATGCATCTTCTTTCCACCTTGGTTTCTGCGCATAACTCGTACTGCTTTTAACTGGAGCAGAGTCATGCCATTCCTATGTGATAACATTCAGCTTGGCTCAGAGTAGCTTGTGTAATGTTTTAATTTGGAATGGTCTGCCATTTCTGTACAATGGCAGTGCTATTCAGTGTTTAATTTGGGTGCTTTTTTATGGGTGTTTGGAAGCGGTAAGAAAGGCACCAATCTGGTGACACTGTGCTGCTATTTGATAGTCTACCAAATCCCATTAGTCTGTCATGGTCATAAGGTTACACTGGTAAAGTTTTAAAATGATACAACTCTCTTAAGTTTCATTCGGTAACAGCTAAACAAGTACTGAAGCAAACGCAGTATTCATAACCTTTACATTCTCATTAATTTACTGCAACCTATTTCTCTTTATTTCTGTGCGTCATAGTTTCTATTTAAAGTAAACTATTTCTGCTGCATGGCAGCATACTGCCACTTGGTTCATATTAGCATTTTTTAACCAGTTTTGTCTGTGAAAGAGTCTGAGCTCTTTGTTTGTGGTGGGCGTTTTAGGATGTTTTATTTGAGCTATAAAATGCTTTGCTCAAGTGGCACGTAGCAATTTCCTGAGTGACAGGGAATTATATAGCTAGTGGCCATGCGAGGTACCAGCATTTAATATAGAGAATTTAATAAAATGACAAACGATTGTCTTAACTCTGAAAAAACATTTTCTGCATCCCGGGCCCTCTTGTGAGTTAATGGTGCGTGCTGAAAGTATACTGGCAATCGTTTGAATGCAGTTGGCCTGCATTAATAATGATACTGAAAGCGGTATGTTTCACTTCAGTGCTTTACAAGCAATACGGCAAGAAATTCTTATCTGACAGCGACATGTAAATACAAACGCATGCCAAGCAGTCAACAAAAGGGGCTCATTGTGACTTAAAGACAGTGGCTATTGTTGTTTGCTTAGAAGAGCGAGGGCTTTTCATGGTTAACTGCCGCTCGCTCCAAACCCCAGGCCGCTCTTTGTTTTGTGTAATGTGCTCGTGTTTATAGAGCAGAATTTAGGGTCGCCCAGCCTGTGGTCGCGAGGCACAGAGTGATAGGCACAGAAACAGGTTCTGACCGGATGAGACGGGTTCTGGCCGACTGAAACAGGTTCGTTCTGGCCGGCTGAGACGGGTTCTGGCCAGCTGAGACGGGTTCTGGCCGGCTGAGACGGGTTCTGGCCGGCTGAAACGGTTTTCCTGGTGGGCTGAAACGGGTTCTGGCTGGATTAAATGGGTTCTGGCTGGATAAAACTGGTTCTGGCTGGTCGTGGGTAATGGGCGCTGCGACAGGCGGGTGTGTTTCGGGGGAGACAATGCGCTCGATGTAACAAAAAGCTGGTTTGGTTCCTTCCGCATTCTCCTCACAGATTTCACACCGAAACCCAAACCCAGTACTGTAAAACTCACAAGCCTCCCTTTTTAATTAAAAAGATATGAATTATTTTTACCTTATATGGTCCTGCTGCTGCACCTGCTACTTGGTCAGGTTCTGCCACATACTTGAACAGATTTCATAGTGCATACAGTATACAAACTACACTGCTTCACTACAATATTAAAAGACGTGGTCAGTTTGTCAGTCCTATGCTTAATTCTTTATTAGCCCGGAGTGTAGGCTGTGTATCAATGTTTGTGATTAATTAATGGACAAAATCACTGAACAGGCATCGTCATAAAGCATAGATTCATAATGCATAGATCAGCTCATCCAATCACAGTCCTCAAGGGCCAAACATTTTTGTTGGAAAAGTTTTTTCCCCACCCTCTTTTTACCTGGTGTGAAGACTGTCTGGCCAATCGGTAGTACTAAATGTTCGGTGAGCGGACGGTCCGTGTGCAGTCCGTGTGCAGTCCGTGTGCAGTCCGTGTGCAGTCCGTGTGCAGTCCGTGTGCAGTCCGTGTGCACTCCGTGTGCACTCCGTGTGCAGTCCGTGTGCACTCCGTGTGCAGTCCGTGTACAGTCCCTGCAGAGGCTGTGTGTATTTAACGCTGTGTGCATTGTCTGCTGCAGGTGCGCTTCACTAATAGCTGTGGATCTCGCTGAGGGCTGGCTGGAAACCACAGCGGTAATTACACAATATCTTTTAGCGCAATAACAGTCATCAGTGCCATGTGGCACAGCAGCTTATTCATTCTTCTTCCGCAGCTGAAAGGAACTTTGCGATGCGTTTTCTCTTAAAGAAGAGTTCTCTCTTAAAGGAGAGCCTGTACACATGCGAACGATCGGATAAACCTTCCTTTGAGAATGTGCTCTTTCATTTATTTTACGAGTATTCATTCGTATCATGAAGTGATTCAAAAATATATTCTGTAATTATCGCCGCGGTTTATTGCCAAGTGCAAATTGTTCCCCGCAACGTTGTAGTTGGCAAGATATATTTTTGCTTCTTCTGCTTCTGAGAAACGTGGGTCATTGTATGGCAGCCAGGCAAAATGAAGTCCTTAATCCTCACAGGCTTTGATATTGTTAAATAAAATTGCCCTTTCACCACACACCGAGTAAAGACTTCGCACATTTTTATTGCCCTCAGCGCTTCAAGGAAGTTCACTCGCCGCACAGTCCTGTGTGTCTTGGGATTTGACAGAGAGCCCTGTCCCCCTATATGTGAAAACACTGTGTTAGTTATGCCAAGGTGCTGTCTGCGTTACATATTCTGGGGATCTGGAGCAAGGCAATCGCTGTCAGTTTACTATTGTGCTTGGGCGCAGACAACCTCCTCTCCAAAGTTCTGCCAGAAAGTTGCCTCGGATCATTATGGAATCGTTTTGGAATGTGCTGCGTAACAAGAAAGCTTTCTGTAGAACGTAACGGTCTGATTGGATTGGCTTAAATTGATATTTAAGTGGTCGCTGACTTTGTGTTGGTTCACTGCAGGTACCAGCGTTCCTAGGCTGCCAACATAGCCTGTATTATCATATTCAACAGCATACGACTTGTTATCAGTTCGTATATCTGCAGCGGCAGAGCTGGGAGGTTGTTTCGTAGCGGGCTAGCCGCGGTTGACGCTCGCAGACCTGCTAGCGTCCGTGCGGGAACACGCTAGCCCTGGACCCGGGCCATTAGCCTTTAATAGCCGGCGCGCGTGTTGAAGAGGAATGCGGGCCCCCGGCCCAGCGAGGGGCCGGGCGCACGGACAGCGCGCGCGGCTCGGGGCCCCGCGGCGGCCCGCAGCGGTAATGAGGACAGAGCCGGCCCGCGCGGTGAGGGCTCTGTCAGGCCCGACGCCGTGGAGAGACAGAGGCTCCTTCTCCCACAGCCCCAGGGACCTCATTAGGATTTCCCTCTCCGTTTTTCAGGGTGGAGATCATGCAGGACCGCAGTGTCCTTGGGGGAGAAAGTGTAAATAATCGTATTTGTCACTTTCCACGGAGCAAATTGCATAGCGGGCCTTAATTATGAAGTGCCGGCTGTACGCCTGCTTTATGTGCTGGTGTGTGTGTCTGTATGGTGCAGATGAATCGGGGGGGTGTGTGTGTTTATGGTGCAGTTGAATCGGAGGTGTGTGTATGTGTGTGTGTGTGTGTGTGTGTGTGTGTGTGTGTGTGTGTGTGTGTGTGTGTGTGTGTGTGTGTGTTTATGGTGCAGATAAATCGGAGGTGTGTGTGTGTCTTCATGGTGCAGATGAATCAGTGGTGTGTGTGTGTGTGTGTGTGTGTGTGTGTGTGTGTGTGTGTGTTTATGGTGCAGATGAATCGGAGGTGTGTGTGTGTGTGCGTGTGTGTGTGTCTATGGTGCAGATGAATAGGAGGTGTGTGTGTGTGTGTGTGTGTGTGTGTGTGTGTGTGTGTGTGTGTGTGTCTTTATGGTGCAGATGAATCGGAGGTGTGTGTCTTTATGGTGCAGATGAATCGGAGGTGTGTGTGTGTTTATGGTGCAGATGAATCGGAGGTGTGTGTGTGTGTGTTTATGATGCAGATGAATCGGAGGTGTGTGTCTTTATGGTGCAGATGAATCGGAGGTGTGTGTGTGTTTATGGTTCAGATGAATCGGAGGTGTGTGTGTGTTTATGGTGCAGATGAATCGGAGGTGTGTGTGTGTGTGTGTGTGTGTGTGTGTTTATGGTGCAGATGAATCGGAGGTGTGTGTCTTTATGGTGCAGATGAATCGGAGGTGTGTTTGTGTGTGTGTATCTGTGGTGCAGATGAATCGGAGGTGTGTGTGTGTTTATGGTTCAGATGAATCGGAGGTGTGTGTGTAGCAGGTGTTGGTAACGCGCGGTAATGGCGGACTGAGGTGAAGGGATGATGGTGTGGCTGAAAGAAGGCGGAGCTGAAAGCCCTTTCAGGTTTTTCAGATAAGCGTTTCTCCGCCCTGTCGTTCAGCTTTTATTTCAGAGGTGGTGGGGAGGGTGGCATCACTCTCACTACTGCTGCTCATCCCCCAGTCTTCAGTCTGTCCCAGAGTCTCTGAGCTGTGCTGCTGTTCAGTCTGTCCCAGAGTCTCTGAGCTGTGCTGCTGTTCAGTCTGTCCCAGAGTCTCTGAGCTGTGCTGCTGTTCAGTCTGTCCCAGAGTCTCTGAGCTGTGCTGCTGTTCAGTCTGTCCCAGAGTCTCTGAGCTGTGCTGCTGTTCAGTCTGTCCCAGAGTCTCTGAGCTGTGCTGCTGTTCAGTCTGTCCCAGAGTCTCTGAGCTGTGCTGCTGTTCAGTCTGTCCCAGAGTCTCTGAGCTGTGCTGCTGTTCAGTCTGTCCCAGAGTCTCTGAGCTGTGCTGCTGTTCAGTCTGTCCCAGAGTCTCTGAGCTGTGCTGCTGTTCAGTCTGTCCCAGAGTCTCTCAGCTGTGCTGCTGCTCAGTCTGTCCCAGAGTCTCTGAGCTGTGCTGCTGTTCAGTCTGTCCCAGAGTCTCTGAGCTGTGCTGCTGTTCAGTCTGTCCCAGAGTCTCTGAGCTGTGCTGCTGCTCAGTCTGTCCCAGAGTCTCTGAGCTGTGCTGCTGTTCAGTCTGTCCCAGAGTCTCTGAGCTGTGCTGCTGTTCAGTCTGTCCCAGAGTCTCTGAGCTGTGCTGCTGTTCAGTCTGTCCCAGAGTCTCTGAGCTGTGCTGCTGTTCAGTCTGTCCCAGAGTCTCTGAGCTGTGCTGCTGCTCAGTCTGTCCCAGGCACAGAGTCTCTGAGCTGTGCTGCTGTTCAGTCTGTCCCAGAGTCTCTGAGCTGTGCTGCTGTTCAGTCTGTCCCAGAGTCTCTGAGCTGTGCTGCTGTTCAGTCTGTCCCAGAGTCTCTGAGCTGTGCTGCTGTTCAGTCTGTCCCAGAGTCTCTGAGCTGTGCTGCTGTTCAGTCTGTCCCAGAGTCTCTGAGCTGTGCTGCTGTTCAGTCTGTCCCAGAGTCTCTGAGCTGTGCTGCTGCTCAGTCTGTCCCAGAGTCTCTGAGCTGTGCTGCTGCTCACTCTGTCCCAGGCACAGAGTCTCTGAGCTGGCAGCCCCTGGAAGTCTGCTGTGGAGAGGCGGGGTGCTAGTGAGCGATTAATGGCTAAATGCCTTTGTGGCAGGTCAGCGAGCCGGGCCGCTGGACCGCTGCCCCCTGCACCTCGTCCAATCTCAGCGGAGGGATACTGGAGGAATACAATGCGGCCTCATCATTTCAGCCATTCCACAAAGGCAGGCTTTCGCACATTGTGAGACGCCACAAAAACCACGGCCCGTCACCGGCTCGACACGTGTTCGGACAGCTTTAAAATAACAGCGCCCGGCTGTCAGACCCTCGTGTAGCTGGGTTATAGGCCCGTAACGGTGCAGTGCAGTTTTATTAGCCATTAGCCCGCAGACAGACGCGCGCTCGCAGATTTAAAATGGCTCCCGTTATCGAGGCCTGCCTCACCCCCCCAGCCCACACAGACCCGTGATTAAACAGAGTTTCGGCAGAGCTGTGTCTTTTCATTAATGTTCCTGACATACGCTTCCACGACGTGGTGCGTCTCTGAACGGAAGGCCTGTAATTAGCAGCGCTCTGACACTGCACCTGATTTATGGTCAGTTTATAGTTGTAATTTGCGAATGCAGAATTGCCAGTGACACACACTCTTTAGCTAATTGAATGACAAAGGGACTGAGTTTCATTAGAGGAGGATGTGGAATAGTTGGGGGGTGGTACTTAGTTCTAATGCAGCTAATATTTTTTTCATGGCCGAACTGTGCTTGAGTCGAGTATTTTTTATCGCAGAGTGTCATTTCTAGTTTCCTGCTTTGCCCCTTATATACATTACCATTTTCTAAGTTCGTAACATCCTGGCTAATCTGCATACAGAACCCAATGGTTTTCCCCAGTTGGGATTTCAGTCTGATTTCTTTTATCTTTATTTTAAAAGTAATGTGATAAATGGATAGGTTTGGTGTGCGGTCTCCATGGCGTGTGTTCAGTAACGACCTAGCATCAGGACGTCGGACTGTAGGTATGATGGTGCAGGTGTTCACACAGAGACAGGAGATCTTTCCCCACCAGGTTAAAGACATTCTCTCGGCTCCTGTCACCTTCACACCCGACACAAGCGTGTAAACCTGTACGTGTCCCTCCCTCAGGCTGCTGAAACTGGTCTGTCGTCTAATGACAGGACCGCCTGTGTTCTGGGCCACCGGGCTCATTAGATCCACCCCCAGTCCTCCAGCACTTGGCTGTGATTTTGGCTGGGCGGTCAGGAAGACCTGTTAAAATGGCGAAGCAAAAAAGCACAAAAGAGTAAATAGCAACTTACCTTTTCTGTCTGATGGCTTGCAGACTGGTTTATTTTTACATTTACATTTTACATTTTAGTCATTTGGCAGACGCTTTAATCCAAAGTCATATACCATTTGGCTCAAATTACATCTTTCAGGTTTTTCTCTCGAATGTGATATTTCCAAAAGATTAATCTCGTAAAAAAGCCAATTCTGTGGCAAATCGTTCACTGTTGATAGAATTATGCTTTGAGGATGACTTCACTAAGGCTCATCTTTAAAACGTCGTTAAAAGAATATCTGTAGTATTTTTTTTTTTTATAGATCAATAGACACACCCCCTCCCCTATTCAGTCTCCACAACGAGTTCACGCAACATTAAAACCTCCATTCCGTACGGCTTGTTTAGTCCGTTCCTTTTAATTTGTAGAGAAGTGTTGCAGAGAATCTCACCACCGTTAACCACACGAAACAAATCGCAGTCAGCCGTAGAAATTCTCATTCTCATCTGTCACTTCCACAGATCTTCATATCGGTTTAAAAGATAATGGAGTTCAAGTCTACAGAGGTCATATGAGGTTAATGTGAATTTAACAATTGTATTCTTTGTTAGAGACAGAGTAAATTGCTGCTGCGTTACTTTTTGTTTTCGTGTTCCCTCAAATCCTTTGCATGTCAAAGAATGCACGGCATTGTCATGTCACATTTAATTTTGAATATTATTTCCACCTTATGAAGCTGAAGGCTGATTCCTGTGTGGAACAGATGCTAACAGGGTTAACTGGTAGCAGTGGCGAATAATTTCCAGCAGATTTGTGTTCTGGCATAGTGTGCGTTTAGTGCTGTGAATCCTCACAAGTTCTGGGCTGCGTACTCGGCCCTTGCGTTTGGACCCCCCCCTGCACCGGTACATCATGGACCGTGCCCCCATCGACCCTGCCTTTTCCACGGGCCGCGCTACCCCGAGCGCGGGGGTCGTGCCGGCTGTCCGCCCTCCTGCGTGGGAGGGGAGGAGAGAGGGGTGGGGGGAGGGTGTGCTGTAACACGCCCCCCCCCCCCCCTCCCGCCCTCCTCTCGCTCCCTCTCTCCGCGCGGCGGGGCTGCTGAATCGCTAATGAAGAGCTCAATTTAGCCGTGGATGCGGCGCAGGCAGCCGGCGCGCTGTGAGTGGCTGAGCCGGCGCTGACATCACGCGGCACAGCTGTTGATTTGGCGCTGTCTCCGAGGCTGGAGCGAGTGCCTGCCGGAGCCCCGGCAGCTCGGCTGAGACGAGCATGCCCCTCCGCGAGGCTGCCGTCCGCCCGGACGCCTCCCCAGCCCACGCCGCCTCCGGCGCTATGGAAACTAACCCGCCGCCCGCTGGACGTAACGGAGGCTGCCGTGCGCCAGGTACGTGGGGCCCCCCCCTTCTCCGCCCCGGTCTCTCCCGCCGCTGTCCGTCACGCGCGCTGGGCGACGGGGCTGAACGGGGGCTTATAGGGAGCGCGGCGGTTCGGGGAGCTTTCGGGGGGGGGTGAAGTCGTTTGTTTTCCGGGGATCGCGGGTCGAGGAGCCGGCAGGGTAGAGGCTGGTGTGCGCGGGCGCGGCCGGTTGTGCGTTCGTGTTAAGAGGGGATTTGCGCGGTTTAGCGCGTCCGCCCGGGCTGCAGGCCGTTGCTTCTCGCGGGTGTGTTGTGTGTGGCGGGGTTAAGAGGCCCTCGTGACGGCGGTGAGGAGGAGAAGAGGGGAACGCGCTGGGCTCCATCCTCCCTGCGGAGAGGCTGAAATTCTGCGATGTGCTCGGAATAACTCCGCAGTCACTCCGTACCTCGCCGAATTCACCCGCTCCCGAAGCAGAGGGGGGCGGCTGTACCCGACGCTGTGGTTCGTGTGATGTCTCCATGTGGGTGTCTGTGGGGAAGGAATGCGTCCTGCTAAGTGTTGTGCAGTTATTTATTTTGTGTGTTTTGTATGTAATGTGTATGGTGTACAAAGGTTCAGAGCTATCCACACATAAAAAAAAAAAAAAACCCAAAAACAAATGCACAAATTCTTATTTATATCTATTCATTTTTTTAATATACATTTCAGTAATTTTTATGCAAGTATGTTTCCATCGAACGGCGCTGGACCTGCACCCTGGTAAAGAGGTCATGTAAACTGCAGCAGAAATGTTCATTTTGAACCTGTCCTCTGTCCTGTGAAGCCCCTATGGAGACACATTCCAGCTCTTCCGTGGCCAGCCTGCTCACAGGGCTGAACTCTTGCCTGTTCGTTTGGACACGGCTCCGCGGCCAAACGAGCCCAACGAGCCTCGCCGCTCCGCCCCGCCACAGCATCATTAGCTCATTCGCTTGTTTATGGGCTAATTAGCGCTAATAATCCATTTAGGAGCTGGAATTGTGTTTGGCTGTTGCTGTTCCGGTCAGCAGTTTTATTCCTCTTTTACAGGTGTCTCAGCAAATGTAACTGTAATGGGTCCTCGCTGATGGTCTGTATGGGACCGTAGATCACTCCTGCTCTGCTGCATCTTCATATATTTGATAATAATTTGTCCGTAATTGCATCGGCTCCTGTTCTGGAAATATACCTTGGGGGACCATTAGCAAATAATCTCCGCGCTAAGGACGCAGCGTAGAGTAATTTGTTGTGCATTGCTGGTCGTGTTCGGGCAATATTGTTTCCCGGAATCATTAATTAGATTTTTGCAAATGGGGCAATCAAGCCCTGGAAAGTAGGACAAGGTTAAAGCAGGTCTTTACCCGGCTCTCTCGCCCAATAAAAAAACGGGCTCACGAGCTGCTGTCTGTTCCCACAGTGCGCGCGCGGTCTCGCGCGCTCGTTTCCAGCGCACCGTAAAACACCGTTCTTAAACCGTTCGCCCTGAAGCGAAACGCTACGCAGACGGAGCCGTCGGGCTGAAGTGATGGATCTGGACCGCTCGGCGCCGCGTGGTAATGCGCATCGCACTGATCCCTAACGATCAGCCCCGCCGTGCCGGCGCGGAGCAGGACTAATGGCGCTCGGATGGGAGGAGAGGCAGGGAGCACGGTCCCGCGAAGGCAATTAGGCTCCCATTCTGCAGCGGGGAGCGTCTGAGCGGAGGTAATGACCCCGACAGGAAGCTCTCCTCCCCGGGCAGCCTGCAGGGACCGGCGCGGCTCATGAATGTATTCTTCATCCTGACCTCAACCTTTACTCCCTCCTCCCCCCTCCCCTCCCCCCTCCGGTTCCCTCCTTTCGTTTTCGTTTAACCCCGACGCTGCGCTCGCCCGAAGCATTCGATCCCTTCCCGGTCACGTTTCGGCTTGCGTCGCGACGCGGACGCGTTCGAAACGCTTTCGGTCCGGCGCGCGGTTGTGTGCGTTCCCCCCTCCCCCCCCCAGCTCTGTCTAGGTGTGGGGCTGTGGGGACTGTGCTCCAGACACCCCAGGCAGTCTTTTTCAGAACGTCAGCATGGCTTTGGAAGTGAACTCTGACGGCACTTTGTGTACTCACCAAGACCGGGCGGAACGCATTAGAAGCACTGCTCTGTTCTGACGGCTGCCATCTGCCAGTCATTCATAATTATAATTGGCTGTAAAAATAATAACAGCCGGCTCCACACTGGTGGGGACTAAGCTTCTTTATCACTGTATCTGCTCCGCAGATCAGAGATAATTAATGCAGGACATGCCGTGTCTTCACTGGGGGAAATCGTCAGATGAATTATGATCATAATTTAATTAAAGTAGTATCCTCTTGCCACATCGTTGTATGTTTCCTCTGCCATGTTTTTAATTCTGCTAATGGCGCATATCCATTTGTTCTAGAAAGATTTGGTCGTAATTATTTCGGGAATACTAATCTTTTTCCCTTATGTAGAAAAGACAATTTTCGCAAACAAATAAAATGGCTAATGTGTTACCGGGCAAAACCCACTTAAACTTTGGATAGGTTTAATAATGTGTGTTATATTTTAAGGAAGGTTGCGGGAACGTTGGCTGAATAACACCGCAATGCACGGAGTAAAATCCTTTCGGTGAGCTTGTTTTAATACTCTGAGAGGGGGAAAATGGTTCCTGTCAGTATGCTTGCTCGGTTAATTGTCCCAGAATAACAAGGTGCGAGCTAAACTGGAAAATGATTACGGTGTCACAGTCGTACAGGTGCCTCTCTGTCACCCGTTAAACTCTCGTAATGAATGGACGTGTAGAGTAATAAATCTTTACTTTTCATTTGCAGAAGCCAGGGAGCGCAAACCAATTATTTGTTAGGCCTGACGAGATCGAGCGGGCGGCGATGCGTGGATTGTCATGGGCGGACACGGCCGCAGATATCTTATTTGTATCTTGACGGATCGGCGGCCGGCGGGGCAGTGAGATTTACTTTGCGGCCGCGGTACTGTAGCACTTAAAGGCGGGCGGGGCGGGCCGATAACTTCTCCTGGGCTGGGTATGGGTAATCGATGCGCGGGGTCGATCCAGCTCACGCTGCGGTTAAGGCTCTACGGAGCGGCGCTCCTTCAGAGAGAGGGGGACTGGAGGCGCTGGAACGCGAGATGTTTCTCTCCGCAGCCCTGCCGTGCGCCGGCTAATTAACTCTAAACACGGATCCCGGGGCGCTCAGCCGTGCCTACAGCTGCTGGCTGCGTCGCTCCGGTCCCTCATCACTGTCACAGGGCTGGGAGAGAGCGAGGGGTTTCAGATCTCTATCTCTCTATCTCTATCTCTATCTCTATCTCCATCTCTCTATCTCTCTATCACACTCACTCACTCACTATCTCCATCTCTCTCTCACTCACTTGCCCTCTCTCTCTCTCTCTCTCTCTCTCACTCTCTCACTCTCACTCTCCCTCTCCCTTGCCCTCTCTCTCTCTCTCTCTCTCTCTCTCACTCTCCCTTGCCCTCTCTCTCTCTCTCTCTCTCTCTCCCTTGCCCTCTCTCTCTATCTCTCTCTTTCTCTCCCTCTCCGGCTCTGAAACCATGTCGGTCTCAGATTTATGTCCTAGAGTAACGGGCAGAGTGCCACTCTCTCCATCCTTCCTCCAGAAAGCTGTCATCACCTCATCCGTTCTCCTTCCAGGATGTTTCCTAGAGGTAACAAAATGGTGGCGGTAGGGGATACGGGGGCATTCTTCTGAAGACGAATCAAAAGGATGTAAAAAGTGAATTAGCAGTTTGAGGAAAGTCGGTTGTGTGAAATCCAGAGTGGTGCTGGATCATGACCAGTATAGCGGACACGGCGATGGCCTGGACGGCCAGGACAGCAGGCGCTTCTCCACTCGATCCCCACCACGGCGACACCGACCTTTCCCGGCGTCCTCGCCCGACGCAGGAGACGGGTTTCCGGTCCCCCGGCGGCGGGCGCGCTTTTCGGCGGCGCGCGGAGGCGTGGGCGGGAGAGGGCAGGTTCTGGAAGCGGGCGCCTGGCGTGGGTGGTCTCGCTCGCCAGACTGGATGTGAAAAGCGCCTCTTGTGCATTCCAGAGGAGCCATTTTCTCCTCCTTTTAAAAGAGCGTAATTACGCGTGAGTGCTGCGTTTAGCGGCGTGTGATTAGCGGTGCGCGGCTAGCCCTCTGACCCCGCCGGGGGGTTTTCGCCGTTAGCCGCACGGACGTGAAGGGTTCTCTGAGTGTCCCTCCTCCAGCTCTCCTGCTTCCTGTAGGACCGCCTGATCTAGTGCAGATTACATCAAAACTAACATATTCTCACAGATATTTTCTGTGCCACAGAAAATGCTGCTGATGGAAAAGCGTTTGAACTTTTTTGGAAATCAGCTTTTCGAATGTCCTCTGATTTTTTGTTGTCTCGGGCAAATCAAACGAGCGGTCTTTTCTGCTTTCTGCTGGGCGAGGGAAGGTTCTCGCTGTGCTGCTAATTAAGGCTGGCGCTTATGAACGGGTATGGATTTCCATTTGAATGAAATTGGAAAGGCACTCGAGAACGGTGTAATAGATGAAAATTGGCATACTGCTTCAACTGAACCGTGTAATTAGTCATTGTTATAATGTCGACAATTTTATGTCTAAATATGGATACCTTATTTCGACTGGTTTTCCCAGGAGTTTGTGGGCAACAGACAAAAAGAAAGGTTCATAAGATTTCTACCTGCAAGATATTTTGTCAGAAGCATCCAGTAGAGGGCAATGCAGTGTCAATAAAACCGCTAGCGTAGCGAATCCTAGCCAATAAGTAATTACAGAAGATTACTAGCTAGCTCTTTAATTAAATAATAATTTGCCATATTACTGATTCAAATTATACTGCGGTCTGTGGCTAGCAACTGTGTGATTAGAAAAATGAGTTGCAGAAATGACAGAAATAGTATAGTCTGAGATTAATGACTTCTCTAAACCTCTGGGACTGTCCTTTCCTCTTAACGCAAGGATAAGGTTGAGTGTCCATTCCATTCACACATTCATAATACTGGTCTACCATTGCCACCGGCTTTGCTTTCCAGTGATTTTGATCACTCCTGTGTTTGGCTTCCTCATTTGTGGCACAGGGCTGTGTTCACAGTGCGCAGGTGTGCAATATCCATCTGAAAATGAAGGATTGTGATGGTTTGGAACGTCCTTGGAACCAAGCTGTGTTATTTTCAATGGAAACAATGAAAGGGAATGTGTATATAATGCCGCTTATTGTCTCTAAGTTTATTAGTAGAACATATCTTGTGCTGGGTTTTCCTGGAGATGAGCAGTTCCTGTTAGCTTGGCATTAGATTCTGTAGACTGCACCACAGACGGGGCACAAGACAAGAATGTGTCTGTGTGTCTGTGTCTGTGTCTGTGTCTGTGTCTGTGTCTGTGTCTGTGTCTGTGTCTGTGTCTGTGTCTGTGCATGTGTGTGTGTGCACACCAGCCTGTTTGTGTCTGTGTGTCTGCCTGTGTGTGTGCAGGGTTCGTCAGACACGCACCTCTCCTCATCCAGGCCAGTAATGTGGGATCTGATGAATCCCAGCCAGGCCTCTCTGCAGCATTAATAATGCATGCTGCTTTAGCTCCATTCGTGCGATAAATATGCTACACTGTCAGAGCACCGCTACACAAGTGTTCATTTAGGATACGCTACAGTCTGTACTGCCACAAAAGTGTTCATTTAGGATACAGTACCGTCTGTACTGCCACAAAAGTGTTCATTTAGGATACAGTACCGTCTGTACTGCCACAAATGTGTTCATTTAGGATACACTACCGTCTGTACTGCCACAAAAGTGTTCATTTAGGATACAGTACCGTCTGTACTGCCACAAAAGTGTTCATTTAGGATACACTACAGTCAGAACACAACTGCACGAGTGTTAATTTAGGCAGATGTGACATCACTGGGATGGATTTAATGCCTTTGTTTGTACGCAGGGCTTTTGGAAAGGCTGCTCTTCCTGTTTTAATAACCCAGCAGTGTTTGCCTGTTGTGTCTGTGTTGGTATGAGTTAATCCTGTGACCGCTGCCTGTAAGTTGTGTAGAAGTGGAATGTTGTTGTTGCACCAAGCATCTGCCCTGGCCTCTGTTAGCGTTTTGCGTAAAGAGTAAAGCCTCGCTCTGTCCCAGGCTGTAAGGTCCGCAGAGACCTCACAGCTCAGATTATGAATGAGCTCGCATCCTCTGGTCTGTGGCCAGCATGTCTTGTGGGGCAGGGGAAGGAGTCAGGACCTGGAGTGTAGGTGTCAGGTTTTATTGCCAGGCAGTGCGGATCTGGTGTGGAAGGGAGCTGCCTCTTGGTCACTGCATATTGTAGAAAACATCTATATGCCTTGAGGATGTGCTTTATACGCGTAATCTCCCAAAGTTATTGCTTGTCAGCATTATTATGCTCGCCCCAGACATGTAGAGTCATAAAAAAGCAGCGTGGCCCTGAAGCACCTGGGAGGACGGCCGTTGTCATGAAAAATAAATTGAGCGCCATTGTAATTTGCTGTGTACAATGTCATAATTTGTTGTGTTCTGACTGAACATTTTCTAATGCCAACATTCTTATTCCGCATACAAGCATGCACTTCAAATGATGCATGTTTTGTGCTGTTAGATAATTAAACGCCACTATTGTTATGATTTTTAGACACCGTTAATGAAATATAGTCAGATTGAAATTGAAATTGAAATTGGAGTGTCTACACAGGTAACTAATTACCACACCCAGTTTACACCCTAAGGTATGTAGGTTAGTTAAATTTAAGTCATCGTTCATTATCTAATGAGCTAACTTGCTGCTAGCTTGTCCAGGTCGTTAACGTTAACTGCAAATACACCAAAATAGATAATACATCACAATTGCACAGATATTTCATTTAAAGTGTGATGTTATAATGACAAGGGCAACTTATTTTTCATGACCCCGTTGTTCATTATACATGCTGCATAGCCTGAGCTGGAGTGAACTCTGACCCCAGACTTTTGGTTGACCGTCACACTTGGCCTACTGTCATGTCTCACAAGACATGATCCAGGGAAACATTACATTACGTTACATTACGTTACATTAACGGCATTTGGCAGACGCTCTTATCTAGAGCGACGGACAGTTGATTAGACTAAGCAGGAGACAATCCTCCCCTGGAGCAATGCAGGGTTAGGGGTCTTGCTCAAGGGCCCAATGGTTGTGCTGATCTTATTGTGGCTACACCGGGGGTCGAACAACCGACCTTGTGGGTCCCAGTCATTTACCTTAACCACTACGCTACAGGCTGCCCAAGTGTCCTGTAGCATAACTTAATCCCCCCTCCAAGAACGGTTTTAAAAGGAGTCAGACTTGAAGATTTGAATGACTTGATATGACCAATGGTGCTCGACCTGTCTGCAGACCATGAAACTGGACATCACACAGGCCCGATCGCTCAGGTATTCAGAGCAGACTGGACCCTCCCGCGTCCTAACAAACCCCTCTGTCCTCCAGCAGGTCACTGAGGGGCATGATTGGCTTGTCGGAGGGCAGTGCTGTTGTGACCTGGAGCCAGTGCTGGTGACAGGGACATGGGACTCTTCCTCAGAGCGTCCAGCAGGCTTAACACAAGCAGCGACCCGGCCGACAGCACCCCAAGGGACCCGAGGCTCCTCCTCCTCACCAGCGGGACGCCGCCACAGGCCCAGCGCCGCACAGCACTTTGGGTAATAACAGTCTCTACCCTCTCACAGGCTCCTGATTTTAGCCCACATGCAAGCTAGCTTGTTCCCTCTACGTGTTGGATGCGTGTGAGCTCATGTGGTGTACAGGGTTGTATGAGTTCTGAGAGACACTGCTGTACATTACATTAAATTACAGGCGTTTAGCAGACACTCTTATCCAGAGCAACATACAATTAAGTGCAAATCGATGAGGTGCGATGAGGACCCTAGAGGAAAGTACAGATCCGAGTCCTAGCATGATCGCGTAGGTAGGACTTGAAGGAGGAAGTGTCTTTGTGGCTAGCCTCTACAGCAGAGAGAAGGGGGCATTGGGAAAGTCCAGGAGCTTAATGGGAAATGCAGTTCAGGCCCCGGGGGGCACAGTACCCATGCAGGCAGAACATGTCTCCTCCACACCAAGGCCTGTCTTCAGACCTGCTTTTCCCTGAGACAAGTTCACCAAGCGATGCAAAGTACTTTCTCCCCATCCAGTGCCTTTCATCACACACGCTTTAGCATAGTGCTGATGGTAAAGAGAGCAGTGTTGCAGGGCAGGAGTGGGATACGGCGGTTAAATCTGTCGCGTGGCGGTAAGGGCGGAGCTTGTGGAGGTTGATGGTGCACTGGGGGAAAGCGGAGTGTGTGAGCGGAGTGCAGCCTCTCCTGGTGGCCTCCTGAGTCTGTTCACACTCATTTCTCCAACACGCTGTCAACACGCGAACAGGCCCGTCACATGTGCAGCCATCCAATTAGCACGTCTCTGTACATTTTGTCCCGTTTGGCAAATGGCCGTCTTGCCAGGGTTCCAGGATTCACACTGGCTGGCTGCTAAGCTGAAGCAGTGTTGTAGAGTGCCAGAGTTTTAGGTTTAAAATAAGACTCTCCAGAAATGTTTAACACAATATTTTTAAATTGTATTTAGTATATTGCATGAAACACATCTGCTGTCAGCAATTAGCCGATTATAGTCGTACAGTCTAGAAATTTGCTACAAGGTCAGTTTTGTAATTTCAGTCTTGCTGCTGTAAGCTGTTCAAGAGAAACACGATCTTTATTTAATACACCATGTTAATCTCTCCTTCTAGGTACCAGGCTTTTGGTAGAAGCTCCAAGTAACCTTCTCTAATGAGGATGTCTGATACTGTCACTGTAAAGGAAACGACTGAGACAATGAGAGGTTTGGAGACCGAGGAGACTGACTCGACACCAAGAGACAGCCTGACCAAGTCAGAAAGCCAGGAACAAATCGAACCCGAGAAAGATGAGGGCGACGGCAAGAGCGAAGCGCAGGTAAACGGCGAGCCGTTCGGCACCAGCTGCCCCGCCCTCCCCTCTGCCACCGTCGCCCGGGTAACCCATTAACACAGCTGGAGTCCTGCAGAAAGCCTTCTGTCATAGAGGTGTGGGGTGGACGCCTTCAGCTAGGGAAAGGGCAGAACATAATGCGGTGTGTGTGTGTGTGTGTGTGTGTGTGTGTGTGTGTGTGTGTGTGTGTGTGTGTGTGTGTGTGTGTGTGTGTGTGTGTGTGTGTGTGTGTGTGTGTGTGTGTGTGTGTGTGTGTGTGTGAGCTATGGAAGTCTTGGCAAGCTTGAACGTGAAACCTTTTGAAAGCGTTACTCTTCTCTGATTTACTGTAGAATGCGAAGGTCTCAATTCTCCAATGGTTAGCATACGTTGTTTTTGTTTTTTTGGGATTTGGATTTGAATAGCAGGCTTCTTGATAGCTGCACCGTTTGGAGAACATCTTTGGAAAGATCACCGACGCTTGCCCATTTTCTTTTTCTCTAAATCCTCAGAGATTTTTTTGCTGAAAATTGCTTTTTTGGGTCATCCCCAAGGGAGTCATGACCAGAAGTGTAATAAAAGCTGGTCCCAGCCTGATCTCGTTCTTGAGGAGAAAGTTTATCTGCAAACCACCTGAATCACGCTGGCTGAGGGGGGGGAGCCTGGCCCGCCTGCCAGACCCCATACCCGCTGCCCCATCCGGCTTTCATCCAGAACCTTCACTCTTGGGTCCTAACCCAATGGTGCAGACTGACTGGACCAGTCTACACATTATATTTAAGGTCTTCACCCTCAGGTGCCTTCAAGGCCTACTTTCCTCTTTCCTCGTTGTCTTGGCCCTTTAATGATGTCCTGTCCTGGCTGGGAACTGGCCTGCTGAAGACGGTCTTTATTTCAATCCAATGCTGGAAGATGCCTGAAGGCCACTCTGAAGAATCCTTTCAGGAGCCCCAGAGATGGAGCCTGAAGCCTGAAGCCCATGCTGTCTAACGCACTACACTGCCGTCCCAGCGAACAGCCTCCATCAGGGTAGATTGTGTCATACAGAAACATTCAGCACTGCATTGTGGAGACGTGTGCAAGTTTACTCAGTCTATACGGTGAACTCCCAGAGCATCACGCAGGTTCTTATAGCTTACACACTCCCACACTCAGTTTAGATGCACTAGGTGTCTGTACATGTACTTTCACTCTGAAATATGTTTAAAGCACTGGAGTTTTGTGGGCGAATGCACATTTGAAATGATTGTTAAGTTTTTTGCTAGGTTATCTCCTTTTCAGGCGATATTTGTGTGGCTTTCATTTCTGTGTGCGTGTACAGGTATGTGTTCTTCACCACGGTCAGTGATGTAGTGAATTGTGTTAGAATTTGTCTGAAAGGTGACAGGCATTATAGTACCTCAGACCTGTCTCATATGGTCTGTTCTGTCTTGCTACTGTGCAGCGGCAAACATCCGGACAAATGCCTAAGAGGTCCAAGGTACAGTAGAGCAGCATGTTTAGAATCATATTTTTGCTTGATGGTGCCTTGTTATTCTTTTCACTTTTAACGATGGTAACCATTGTTTTATTAATATAAAATATTGTCTGTTATGAGTTGTTATAGAATGCACCTTACTTCAAATTACATTCATATTTTGAAAAGTGTTTCATTTGAACGGGAAAGGAATGCGTACATGTGCAGTAGTTACATTTTTATTGTTTTCTGCCTTGGTTTAGTCATGATTTTCAGATGTTCAAGAACAGTATCAAACATGAAATCGGTTAAAGATTGATAACCAGTGCTCTAAGCAGCCTCATGAAGACAAATGGCCTTCTCAGAATGGTAGTAAAACTTGGAATGGGAATCCATCTTGATATCTGAAAATTGTCCGTCAGCTTTGCTTTTGAGTGCACGGGATTTGAGTCGTGATTTGGTTTTTTGTTCTGTTTTATTTTTTTGCGGAACTGTGTCCGTGGCTCTTGTCGTGAAACTGCCTGCTCTTTTTTTTTTTTTTTTTTTTTTTTTTTTTTTTAATTGAACATGACTCTCTTTAACCATCAGTACTCTCCCCCAGTCTAACGCAAAGTTAAAGTTAGTTCGGAGCCTGGCAGTTTGTGAAGAATCCTCCTCTCCCCCTTTTACTGACCCGCCACGAGAACACCAGGTAATCCTCTAGCCTGCCTGGCCTCGAGTCACTGCCCTGGCCCATCGCACTAACGCCAGAGCACCTCCCATTTCACTCAGCCCGCAATAACCCGCCAGAGCGCTTCCATTCACCCATTCAGCCCTCTGCCGCCCGTCTCCCCCAGCACGGTGTCTTTACCGCTGTCCGCGATTGAACGCATCCATCACACCCAAATTGTGCCTTTTCCACACGTCGGCTCGAGAAAGCCGCGGACAGGTGTAATTGCATTCTGCGTATGTTTTGGACCGGGCATGCGGCAGCTTTTGAAACGGTAGTGCCCTCTCCGTTGAAAGGCGAATATTTGCTGGCTTATTTATTTTTTATTTGTTGAGGCAGACCTGGATTTGACAGAAAAGGATTGTCAAAGTAGACTAACACAAACCTTTGCAGAATCTGACATGCTTATTGTGTAGAACTGCGTTTTGTAATTCTGTTTTTATTTTTTGTCTTCTTTGACTCAGTGAAGCAATCTATATTTCCTGCGATGGATATAGAGTGCATGAAAATATAAGTTAGAGAGAATACGCTTTCTACAGAAATGCTTTCTGCAGTGAAAGTGAATTACTTACACTGGTTTAGATATTTCCTACCGTGTGAAAGAAAGACTGAACAGGTATGGTGGGGTGCTAAAGGAAAAGCATTGAAAGGGATTTGCTGCCCAGCCTTGACCTGCCCAGGCTTTGTCCATCAGTGCCAGCCCTCGTCACCCCAGAGCAGGATTTATCAGCAGCTCTCTGCGACGGTTTCTCCATTGCCATCGCGCGTCGTTCGATTTCTGAAGGCTGATGTCGTCATCAACGCTTTATAAACGGGGAGGGGGGTGGTCAGAGGTTAGACCTTCGTGGGAGGCGTGGGAACACGCTAGTGAGGACCTGAGCCGTACAGTGGCCTTTAGGTCTCGATGGGTTTAGAATAAGTTTAAAGTTTCACCTCATTGTGAGGGTTTTTTGTTCATTGTTTTATTTGTTTTTTTTTACCAGTGGTGAGCAATGCTTTTAAAAAAAGCTATTTGTGTTTTGTCATGTTCATCGCTTCTCAGGAATACATTTTTACCATTGTGCAGCCTGTTTGATTATTGGGCTGGGTGATAATCCCTCAAGATTAATTGCCAAAGTGTTTGTGCTCACGGGCTTATCATTTTAATAGGCAGCGTGGGGTTCTGCTGGAGCTGTGTTTGAGAGCAGAAAGGCTTTTGGGTAATAAATTGTACAGCTGGATATGAGGGCAGAGTAAGGCCTGTTTTGCATAGCATGTAAACCCCTCTAATATCTTTTAATTAACTTTCAACCAAGTGAAGGAGACTGCTGGCTAATATAGATGGAAATCGGACTGGCGTCTCATCCATTGTGTAAAATATCTCGTGTCCTTTCAGAATGCGCAATACAGCATGATCACTTTCTCTCTTTCTCCCCCCCTCCCCCTCTCTGTAGGACAAAATTCAGATCCAGCTCTCCCAGTCCTTCCACAAAGAAGACCAGGCTGTGAAGAATGAGGAGGAGAAGGAGAAGAGCGCTGACAGGCTGGAGAAGACGGAGAAAACGCCACGCAAGATGCTGTCCAGAGGTGGGCCTGCTCCCGTGGCTTTAGGACCAGGGGCACTGGGGGGGTTTACCCTTAGATCAGTGAAGAGCACCGCTGTTTTACAGAGAAACCTGCTGAACTGTTTCCCCAGTGCATGTAGTGTGCTCAGTTTAGGAGACCTCCTACTACACTGACATTTTTTGAAATGACTGTTTCTTTAGCGTTTTTTTTTATTTATTTATTTATTTATTTTTATTACAGATTCCAGTCAGGAATACACAGACTCTACTGGCATCGATCTCCATGAGTTCCTAGTTAACACTTTGAAAAACAACCCCAGGTGTGTACTATATAATATGAAGCTGTGAATAATCATTTATTTTATTACTATATTCAATATATTTCATTACTAAGACGATTTCTCTTATTTTTTTTGGAAACATTTTTTTGGCTTTACCTTCCCTGGCAGATATTATCTGGACTAACCAGCAGTGATTCATCACAGCTGAAGTAGGGGGAATATGGGTCGGGCTGACTGGTTGCGGGGATACTGTACATTAATGACTGTACATTAATGGCTCTGTTCATCATTTCAGGGACAGAATGATGCTGCTGAAACTGGAACAGGAGATTCTTGATTTTATCAGTAATAATGAGTAAGTAAATAAGTTCATTCCCTTGTCATTACAATTTACTATACATGTCTTTCAGGGCTCAGGGTCAGCTCCATTTTAAATTCAATAAATTGACTAAATAAATGTAAATCCAATTAATGAGCTTAAAATGGCGGTTTTATTGTATGAGGGTTTCTCTATTCATGAGTTGAATGGAGGATAATTGAGTGAATGGAAAATGGAATTGACCCCAACTGGGACCTCTATAAGAAAGTACTGCAGATTGGTGAATTTAAATGAGTGTGTCCTGCTAATTACTGTCCCAGAAGCCAGAGAAGAAAGTTCCCGCCCATGACGTCCTACCACAGGATGCTGTTGCACAGAGTTGCTGCCTACTTTGGGTTGGATCACAACGTTGATCAGTCTGGGAAATCTGTCATCATCAACAAAACTAGCAATACAAGAATGTGAGTCCCTCTACTCTTTCTGCCGCATCCAAAATTCAGCTCCCCAGTCGTCTCCAGCTTCAAAGCCCGGGATTGCAATATTTAACGTTGCCTCATTTTCTGAGGCAAAAAATGGGCCAAATTGCTTTATTATCCACAGTGTTATAATGCTATGAATATTTCATCTGGAAAAGTTGAAATGAGTGAAACGTGGCTCTCTGACCCGCAGACCGGATCAGAAGTTTTCAGAGCACATTAAAGATGACAAGACGGACGATTTCCAGAAGCGGTACATTCTGAAGAGGGACAACTCCAGCATGGACAAAGACGACAACATGGTAGGCTCCTGCCACTGCAACCGGACAGTTAGCAGACAAAAGCAAGGACTTATAAATGTACATTACTTTTGTAGTTTCTTTTATATAAATGTACATGTAGTTATTATATAAATGATTATCTCCAGTCAATATCTCATTAGTCATAATTCAGTGATACTGGGCCGAATTTGTGCGTCTTTATCGGCGGTTGGAAACAGACTCCTGTGTTCGGGCCTACTGCAGGGTCACATGGATTAATTAGAGAGAGTCAGTGATTGGTCATGAGAAGTGTTGGAGAAGAGATAAGATAAGATATACTTTATTGAACCCTGTGGGTTAATTTGTCCTCTGCATTTGACCCATCCTAGTTACCTAGGAGCAGTGGGCAGCCACAGTGCAGCGCCCGGGGAGCAATGCGGGGTTAAGGGCCTTGCTCAAGGGCCCAACGGCTGTGCGGATCATTTTTTGTGGCTCGACCGGGATTCAAACCACTGACGTTGTGGCTCCCAGTCATGTACCTTAACCACTACGCTACAAGCCGCCCCAGAAGGGTTGGTGGAGTAAGTAAGCGGGTGGTCCTGGTGTTTTTACGGGCCCCTGCAAGCTTACGGAAGGGCTAAACGCGCCCCTGTGTGTTCACCGATTCGGCCCCTGCTCTTTCAGATGCGCATGCGCTTGAAGGACGACCGGAGGAGCAAGTCGATAGAGGAGAGAGAGGAGGAGTACCAGAGAGCCAGAGACCGGATCTTCGCACAAGATGTGAGACTCCCTTTAATGCAGTTACTGTACCAATGATTATTCAGACGAAGAGCTGAGACTTTGCTATTACTGCATCAGCCATGCAGATGCCTAGCAGAAAAAGCATGAAGATAAAAATCTGAAAATAATGAATGTGCAGCTTAACTCTTATTTCAGGGGATAACTAACCTACAATTTTGTACATGTCTTTATCGCAGGGTCCTGACATTTACCCACTAGATAAAAGGATCCAGGAGGATGAGGCCTCAAACAGCACGCAGCAACGACGGCAGATTTTTAAGTAATTTTCTACATTTTTTTTTTGCCATTAACAGTACTTTTTAAATATTTTTGGATATTTACATTTTAGTCAAGACGCAGACGCTTTTAATCCAAAGTGCATAGGTTCTTCCACAAGTCAAAGCATCACATCCATAACTAGGAAAATACACATGAAATGCTGTTCTAAACATGTAGTCATCATTTTTTTTGGGGGGGGGTTAGATAAGAGGGATAGGGATATCAGAAAGGGGGGCGGGGGAAATCAGGAGGGAGGACTAAGGTAGAGTTTGAATAGGTGTGTTTTGAGTCTGCGTCGAAATAGGGGGAGGGATTCTGCTGTCCTGACAGTGGTAGGCAAGTCATTCCACCGCTGAGGAACCAGAACGGAAAAAACAGGCGTGAACGTGCAGCTCAACCGCCAGGTGCTCGTAGAGAGGGAACCATAAGGCGACCAGAGCTGGCAGACCGGAGTGGTCTAGCTGGGGAGTAGGGAGTGATCAAGGTTTGTTTGTAAGGTAGGGCAGTCCCCTTAGCAGCCTGAAATACCAACACTAGGGCCTTGAATCGGACTAGGGCCTTGAATCGGATATGTCCTGTTTTCACATTCCCCAAATCAGTGAATGTTGTGGATAACAGCATTTTGAGCTAACGTGCTGAAACGTACCAGCAGGTTAAAAGATGGCCGGTCCACAAACAGCCGCCAGAGCAGCTCGGAGAACGAACCCAAGTATTCAGAACCGCGGCCCTGGAGCAGCACGGACTCGGACAGCTCCAACCGGAACCTGAAGCCCGCCATGACCAAGGCCAGCAGCTTCAGCGGGATCTCGGTTCTGATCCGGGGAGACAGCTCGGCCAGCAGCAAGAGCACAGGCCGGCTGTCCAAGACAGGCAAGTGGGACCCCTCGCACCCGAACATCACAGTGAAGTGCCTGTTTTAGTGCTCCGGTCTGCCACCATCTCACAGGCCGTCACAGCACCCGTGCCAGCCCGTGTGGTGGGTTGTATTTTAAAGGTCCCCAATTATTCTATTTTCTGCAGTTTCATATTTTTTCCACAAGGAAAAACATGTTCATAAGGTTTTTAAAAAATACTTACCGACTTTCTACTTTTGAGCTGAACACGCCCTTTTGTGTGTGTCATATACATGCATAATAAATATATATTTTTCCCCACATTCTCTGCCTTGATCGGTTGTCTGACCGGGAATGCTCCTCCCTTCTCCTGCCCACACCACTCCTGTTCTTTTTTTTTATTCACCACTCCTGTTCTAAAAGTGAACATGGCTTCCAAACGCTGCCTGCAGAGATTACACCACAGAACTGTAGTAGAACAAGTGTGTGCATTACACCACATTGCACTCACTGTAAATGGATAGACAGCAACAGTTGGACAACAGTTGCATCTGTAACACAAACTGACAAACACGCACTCACAGCACAGCAGTGCTGGCATGGTTGCTTGCTACAACTCTTGATTCTGCATCTCAGCTATTTCATATGAACCTTTCATATGCTATTCTCACTACTTTGAAAAACTGTGTGTAGGAAAATAGGGAACAAATTCTGTCCCGTTTTCAATAGGGAAGAGGGAAGTCCTATTTTATTCTTCAATATGGGGGTAATTCTGTATTCTGTATTATAAGGGCAACCCTAAATGTACCAGCCAGATTCAGACCCTGAAGTTGAAACCAAATACCAACTGTAGTTTACCTATAGCATCCCAGGCTACTTGGCCAGAGAGCTGTTAATTAGCTTAACTAAAGCTTGTCTAAAGTGCTTATATCCAAGCTCTTATAATTGACTAGCGTATAACTAGCTCAAAAGATTAAAAATGTCCCATCAACATGATTATCTTAAGTCAAACGTGCATCAGTTCCTGTTAAGTGTCAGTTGTTCAAGAATGTCCACCAAACATGACAATATGATGCTGGGAGTGTTTATGCAAGTAGTAGATAAAAATGGGAGGCTGTTTTGAGTGAAATCCAGAACCTACATCAGATCTGGAGTCAAATCTTAACTGCCATATTTTGTCTGGTAATTTTGTGTCACGGTTTTACAGATTTCATATTTTACCAGCCTAATGGCAAACAAATAAGTGGGGGCCTTTAAATCATAATCATATTCACTTCACCGCAAACCTCAACCTCACCCTTTGACGCCTTTTTTTTTTTAAACTGCCACAAGTCTTGTCAAATTTACCCCGAGTCGATGAACGTCCTGTCAACCACCGAGCGCTCCTCGGCTGGCGTTCGCTCAGTCAGAAGGCAGGGCTTCACTGTGTGCTCACGTGCCCCGCGTCCCTGAATAGATGCACGCAGCTGAGAGGAAGAAGAGAAGTTTCCAGAACCTTCTCTACTCCCTCTGCCTGCATCGTTCAGAGGCTCCGTTTGAGCACTGTCATTTGTATTTGTGTTCATTTAAACCGTATCCAGTGCCACCCGCCCTCCGGGGATATCTTGTTTTTATTTTTTTATTATTTGAGGTTTGCTTTCCCCCCCATTGTGATGGCACAAGATGGCCGTTGCTTGGCTCAACATGGTGAAATGGTGCTCGGAGGCGTGACGCTCTTTAGTTCCGTCGGTCACGTCCCTGCTTATGCCCACCGCCCCCCTCCCCTGCATATCTTTAAACAGCGTCCATCTTTTGACAGTTTTACAACACTCTTACCATGCAGTTTATTTCCAGTGTCGTTTCTGATTATTTTCCGTCCATCCTCTTCTCTTCGTGTTGCATGGTTTCATTTTTTTACCACTAGCAGAAACTTGTGCAGTAACCTTTTATTTATCTTCTGAACGATGCACGTCTGAATTCAGCGGTCACTACAGCTTTGGTTGCAGAAAAGCCAAACCGAGTCCATGTTCCATCTTAACTTTTGAAATCGTGATTGCACCAATGGCTAAAGTGCGGCAGGTACGCCCGCAACGGTCAACGACTCGTAGCCAATGAATTCAGGCCTCGCTGGCTCCATCCACCGCAGAATGAAAGTGGCTTTGCCTGGCTGCCTGACGGCAGAACTCCATAACTCCCCCCACCCCCGAGCATGCTGGGTGTCCCCTACCTACCCCCCCCTCCTCCTCCTCCTCCTCCTCCATTTTAGCATAATAAGCATGGTGTCTGTGTCTGTAGGTAAAGACCTTCTCGTTGCTCCCTCCCCAGGTTCAGAGTCGTCTAGTAGTGTAGGGTCATCCACGGGTTCGCTCTCTCGTTCCCAGCAGCCCCTCCCCATCCCAGCTCTAACCCAGCCCGGCCTCGGCCCGCCCGCCGCCTATCCCGTCATCAGCTCTAGTAGCTCCGCCCCCTACGAGGGGCCCCGTGGCGGCCTGGCCGCGTCCACCGCTAACGCTAGCTACTATTTGCTTCCGTTGGAAGTGACAGGGATACCACCGGGCAGTGTTCTGGTCAACCCGCATACAGGTTGGTACCTTTTTCCACCAGGCTCACTGACTAAGGTCGTGTGTGTACCGTGCAGTATGTGTCAGCCCGCTGTGCTACAGTGTGTGTACAGTATGCCTTTTGTGGGTTTTTTTTAATGTTTCTGTGTGTTTTCCCCTGACATTTGATGCTTGCCGTGTTTTTTAACTAACGCGACTCAAAAACAGACTTTCTCAGCTTCTTGTGAACAGTATTACAGGAAGTTTATTTTTAAATCATTTCGGCTGGCGTCACGGGACATTGATACCGCGCAGTTGTGTGGATACCGTGCTTGTGATATGAATACGTTCGAGTGTGAATGCGGTTGACTCATTTTTGTTGCCAATTATAAGTAGTTTTGTTTTTGATTGCTCTGTCTGAAGCAAACGGGCGGAGTGCGTTCTGGTACAGAAGGATTTCAGGATTTGCTGTCTAATGATGCCGCCTGCATATGAATTAGTTCCTTCCCCGACAGAAGCGAAACACAGCCGAAACACAATATCGCTGTGCTGGGCTCAGTAGATCCGGGCCTAGTCAAAACAAGCTCCAGTGTGTCGAGTTGAGAAATTGATAATAAAGCCATGCAGTCTGGAAAAAATCCGGAAAAACGGGGGAGTTCAGCCTGTGATTTCTAATGTATTCCACTTGACTTTGTACATTCTGCCACATTATGCATGAGGCTGATAAGAGGGGTGTATGGTTGGCACTAATACATTCTGAGGATCAGCCTGAGTGTGTAATTGCTTATTGACCTTTTCATGGAGTTTGAAAATGAGATATTTTTCTGTCATGGTGGAGCACATTTAGGGAAGGAATTTGTTTAGAGAAGGTCCGCTCCTCACACAGTTTTCAGGAGTGAGACGGTGCTTAATGCGTTGGGTAAAGACTGCGGCTCTGTGCTTGTGGATCAGAAGCTAACGGGCACGCTAGCTGTGCCCCAGCGAGCAGACATCCACCACGCCATTCTATTCCTCAGGAACGCCAGTAGCATTTATACACAGGCTCACACAATCCAGTCAACCTGCTGAGAACTCTGTAAACATTCTTTCTCAATGAAGTATGTGATATTAACTATTTCTTTATTTCTTGAATGGCAGGAATGGAATTTTTTTTTTTTTTTTTTTTACCATTTTGACTCACAATTTATTTTATACCCCATTAAGATTGAAATCTCTTTTGCAAGGGTGACCAGACATAAAGCACAAGGTTAAAACACAAGGTTACCCAACACGATCATAGACCGTCTTGCGATAAAGAACACACGGGGAATGAGACTGTAGCAGAGAGCAGAGCAGAGGTTAAAAGCAGGGGCATACTTCAGTAACACAATCGTATTACATGTTTGACATCAGCGCTGTCCTGCTGTGAAATTGTGAATTTGTGTTTGTGATCTTACACCTTAAAGGGTTAATTGGCTACTTAGACAGCCATTTTCACAATATTCAATTAATACTTAATGCTTTAAGAAATGAAGGTATTTTTCCAAGACGGATAACCGTATTGGACGGGAAGTGGGTAGAGAAGGAGGCCTCACGTTTTCCTGTGTGTGTGTGTGTGTGTGTGTGTGTGTGTGTGTGTGTGTGTGTGTGTGTGTGTGTGTGTGTGTGTGTGTGTGTGTGTGTGTGTGTGTGTGTGTGTGTGTGTGTGTGTGTGTGTGTGTGTGTGTGTGATGCGGTACCTGTTTGTCTGATGGAGTGTGTGTGTCTGGCGGGGTACCTGTGTCTGACTGTGTGTGTCTGTCTGTCTGTCTGTCTGGCGGGGTACCAGTGTCTGACGGAGTGTATGTCTGACAGGGTTGTGTGTGTCTGGCGGGGTACCTGTGTCGGACGGAGTGTGTGTCTGACTGGGTGCCTGTGTGTCTGACGGGTTTTTTGTGTGTCTGGCGGGGTACCAGTGTCTGACGGGGTTGTGCGTGTCTGACAGTGTGTGTGTGTCTGACGGGGTTGTGTGTCTGACGGGGTTGTGTGTGTCTGACAGTGTGTGTATGTGTGTGTGTCTCTGACGGGGTTGTGTGTGTCTGACAGAGTGTGTGTGTGTCTGGTGGGGTACCAGTGTCTGACGGAGTGTATGTCTGACAGGGTTGTGTGTGTCTGACAGGGTTGTGTGTGTTTGGGGGGGGAGTTGTGTGTGTCTGGCAGGGTACCAGTGTCTGACGGAGTGTATGTCTGACAGGGTTGTGTGTGTCTGACAGGGTTGTGTGTGTCTGACAGGGTTGTGTATGTTTGGGGGGGGAGTTGTGTGTGTCTGGCGGGGTTGTGCGTGTCTGACAGTGTGTGTGTGTGTCTGACAGGGTTGTGTATGTTTGGGGGGGGGGAGTTGTGTGTGTCTGGCGGGGTTGTGCGTGTCTGACAGTGTGTGTGTGTGTCTGTGTGTCTGGCGGGGTACCAGTGTCTGACGGAGTGTGACAGGGTTGTGTATGTTTGGGGGGGGAGTTGTGTGTGTCTGGCGGGGTTGTGTGTGTCTGACAGGGTTGTGCGTGTCTGACAGTGTGTGTGTGTCTGACGGGGTTGTGTGTGTCTGACAGGGTTGTGTGTGTCTGACAGGGTTGTGTATGTTTGGGGGGGGAGTTGTGTGTGTCTGGCGGGGTTGTGTGTGTCTGACAGGGTTGTGCGTGTCTGACAGTGTGTGTGTGTCTGACGGGGTTGTGTGTGTCTGACAGGGTTGTGTGTGTCTGACAGGGTTGTGTGTGTTTGGGGGGGGGTTGTGTGTGTCTGACAGGGTTGTGTATATTTGGGGGGGGGTTGTGTGTGTCTGGCGGGGTACCTGTCTCTGACGGGGTGTGTGTATGTCGGCAGGCCAGCCCTTTGTGAACCCGGACGGCAGTGCCGTGGTGTACACTCCCGCCGTGGGCCAGCAGCAGGGCCGGTCCCAGCAGCCTCTGCCTCCTCCTCCGCCCCCGCACCAGCCAGCCAACCACGTCCTCTCCCAGGTCAGTCCGCCTCCCAACCCAGGGCACGCTGCGCTTTAATGGAGCCCTTCCTCAGAGCAGCACAATTAGCCCTGAAAAACTACAGTCTCCACCTACAAAGAACTACAAATGGGTGGGGCAAAGCTGCCTTTGCGCAGTGGATGATTGGCTCTCGCTCGCATGGACCAATCGAGCCCTAGTTCCATGCAGAAGCAGCCAGGACGCTTTCCCCTTTCATTTTCTCAATTTACTCCCTCATATAACCTCCATAGGAGACCCTCATTTTGTGTTGTAATCAATAGCCTCTATATTTCAAATGAATGTTAACACAGTGCAGTCAAGTTTTTCCATGTTACCTCTCCACCCTATGAAATTTAACCTCCTCTCCCGCTCCCCCCCCCCGCCCCTCCCCTCCCCTAGCGCAGGGATGAGCAGTCCCGTTTATTCCCCCAGTCCTTCATGTTATTTTGACTCACTGAATGTTTTAACCCCTCTCTGTCTCTGTCCTGCTTCTTCAGCCGATCCGCCCCCTCCAGCCCTCCACGCAACCTGTGCAGTACTCAGCGGTCTCTTACCCGCCCCAGCTCCTGCCCGTGTCCCCTAACCAGCAGTACACTGTGGTACCACCATCTTCTCTTCTCTCCGCCCCTTCCCCTCCACAGGGGTGCACAGCTCCTGTCCTGCACCGCAGCTCCTGTCCTGCACCGCAGCAGCCTAAAAATAAGTCAATCTCAACAAGTATTTTCGTCTTATATTTAGATTTATGGTCTTATTTCTGTTACTTAATTGTTAAATAAGACCAAAAATTTGGCCACATTTCAAGATGATGTATTAAGAAGTTCATATTTTCTACCTGCAAGGAAAAACTTACGAGGCTAAAATACTTGAGACTTGTTTTTGCCGTGTGGAGGTCTGAAGTGCATTCTAAACAGTTTCTGGCAGCGCTGTAAACTATGCTGGTTCACTCCTCTACTTCTGCAGTTAAATCTTCTGGATACACTCTGGATTGTCTGTGGCTGTAGCTGCTGCCTATACCAGATCAAGATACAGATTGAGCTAATGAAAGGATTTAGAGCCAGAATCCTGAAGCGGACCAGCATGTTGTGCACCCCTGGTGTGGTCTGTGTTCAGTGTGTGTGTGTGTGTGTGTGTGTGTGTGTGTGTGTGTGTGGGTGTGGGGGTCTGGTCTCTGTTTCCCAGTGACTCATCCCCTAACACTCCCTCTACCCCTCAGTTTGCCGGGCTCTCCCCCTCTGTGTGTTTCCCTGGTCTGTCCATTGGGCTAGGGTTACTGGATGTGGGTTTGTCCCTGCAGATGGATCAGATGTACAGTGGGATAGGTTATCTACCAATGCCCTTTACATATATGCAGTCAACGACTTGGACTGAGAAAAAATATATCACTCAAGCTGTTTTCGAGTTTCTTTGTTAGGATAATAAAGTGATGTAACAGTGCTGGTTGAAATCAATACAACGAAACGTTGAATGGTAATTGACATTGGAATGAAGCCCACAAAATCTAGGATAGGGGTGTATGATGAAGGTTGGTTGTTGACAGGAAAACTAAAAAAAGCAAAACCTAGTCTGAAGCACTGGGCTGCATGCATGTATAATTAATGATATTGTAACGCATTGCAGAAAATGGCTATTTTGCATGTGAAAAAGTCAGAATATGCAATACGCTGGACCGGTCATTGTGTTCAGCTTACACCCCTTCTTGAAGCGTGAGAGGCTTTAATTCCTGACTGCTGACTGAATCAACGGTTACTTACATTACTTTAACACGGCATGTTTTCGCTCCCTTTGTCCGTTGACGAATTCAAAATTCGCTCCTGACCTCCTTCTGCCCAGAAAAATCCCTTAATGACTAATTATATCTCGGGAAGACTGCTTTAAATGATTCATTTTGCACCCAATATTAAATTAATCTATGAATAGGAATGTAATGGTTCCCGACCCCCTAGCTCAGGAAAGCAAAGTAATTGACAGAAAGACGGATTAGGCGAGAGTGACCTCCGGGCTTGGGATAGTGGTGAAAGGGGGTGAGGCTGTTGCACTGGGGTCCGTGTTGAGGGCTCTGTGCAGGGGACTGACCGTCTTCCTGTGTGGCCCCTGCAGCAGGACAGCCTGGGGGCCCAGTTCAGCCACATGAACCTGGTGCGGCAGCCCTCGGCCGAGGGGCCCGACTCCCACGCCGCCATGTACTCCTCCTCCATGGTGCTCCAGCCCCCCCAGCAGGGGGGCTACATGGTGGCCCCTCCGCCCGGCCAGCCGGTCCCCGCGCCCGCCTACAGCGCCTCCGCCCCGCCCGTCAGCCAGCCCATCATGCAGCAGGGCTACATGCAGCCGCCCATGCAGCAGGTAACGCCCGCGCCTCACTTCCTGTGCGCTTCAGGACGCCGCTCCCTGTCTCCCGTTCTGTGGGGGGACAGCACCGGCCGGGTTCTCCGGTTGGACATTTCTCCTTCTGCACTTTGCTCCTGTGCTTTACATGCCCAACTGATGTCCAGCTGGCCTTTCCAAGATCAAAAGCAATACTTGAAAGTAATGTTTTGGTGATAATTGTATCTAATGCGAAATTGAAATAGCTTTGTCCATAAACTATGCATAAAATGTGGTGCGTATGCTTCCGATGCACTTTCCCGCTTCATTTGAACAGGATTACCTGCCCCATTGATAGTCAGTACGTGTGATCTACTGCATGTGAACATAGTCATAGATGGTGTAGTAATGGCCTACATTCAACAATGAGGACAGTCGAGCGCGTGATGGTGACTCTGTCTCCCCCTGCAGATGCCCGCGTGTTACTGCGCCCCGGGCCAGTACCCACACTCCAGCCAGCAGTACCGGCCAGTCACCCCAGTGCACTACAACAGCCCTCAGAGCCAGCCGCTGCCCCAGCCCGCCCAGCCGTCAGGTAAACCCGCGCCCTGGGGCATGCTGGGACACACTGGGGCGACAGGCTTATTCACGTCACGTCTAACAGGAGAGGAAGCATCGCACATGCTAGCTGGCTAGCCTGTTCTCACCGATATGAAGAGCAACACACACATTAATGTCATGGTTAACAGAAGGAAAAATACTGCAGTAAAGCTACAGTAGCTGACTAGCCTTTTATGAACAGTACAAACAGCGACACACGTGTTAACGTCTCATTCATCAGAAGGAAAAACGGCACTAAAGCTGGCTGGTTAGTATAATGTACTATTGGATTTCCTTCATCAAGTGGTGATTTTGAGGGCTGCCTTGAGCAACCTCAAGGTTGGAACAGCCCTTCGACTCTTCGACTCTCCCAAACCCAGGGCTCATAGGCCATTTGGTATTTCCATAGTTCATAATACAACAGTTGAGGGACATTCTTGTGACCATTTTGTAACAAACAAACAGGAATCTTCACCAGAACGTCCCCCAGCGCTGGAACGTTGGTAGTTACCTGGGGCCCATCTTTGTACCTGCAGTCCCAGGTGCTCTGGGCTCATTAGCAGCGAGAGCCTGCCTTTGAAGCCTCCTTCCCCTGACCTTGCAGGTGTCGGGGGTCTCCTCTCCTTCAGAGGGACCCACTGCGCCCCACCGTTTCGTCTGAAAACAATAACCGCTTCTAATCAAGGACGCAATTAGCATAGCTTCCGCCACCACCGTCACCCCTGCCGTTTTAAAAATGTCACATCAAATGGGAACGTGATGCACATCTGCAATCTTAAGTGCCCGCTCTCACTTAGAGGGAAATTGGTTTCATGCTTGCCTCAGCTTCAGTCACTGAATGCGGTTTCATTTCGGTTGGTGGTGGGGGGGGTTATCTGGTGTCATTGGTGGTCTCTGTAGTGGGGCTGAGAGGGGCGTGGAGCGAATCGGAGTGGCAGAATTCGGGACCGGGGTGCTGTCTGAGAGGATTATGATTCTCACAGTGAACCGGTCTCTTTTTCAGCTTCTTACTGCTCTTCAGCAGCCGGCACCCTTCGGCCCCGAGCGGGAGCCGACCCACCCACGGGCCGGTTGGGTCTCTAAAACGACCGTCCGTCATTCCAACGTCATCCTTATTATCATTTAAAGAACCGTCGTTCCATGTATTGCACAGTCCTACTATGCAACCATGCCAGCTTATAGTTCACTTTGACTCAGCCTAACGACCTCATTTACAAATGCACAAACTAAGGGGTTGGTACACACATAATGGTGCATGAATCGTAATTACTGAGAAAAGATAAAAGAAAAGAATTAAAGTAACTGTTGATCCACAAATTAGATCAGTTGAATGACCATTAAATGGACCTTTTCAGTATTTCTTGGAGAATTTACTGGGCACATCTCTAAATCCATATTGTACTTTTTCAAATGACAAATTGTAATTAAAGTAACATGATTTCTTAAATTGTAATAATAGTTTTGTCTTAATGACAATTAAGTGCCCTATTTAAATTGTATCAGAAACGCATTACAGTTTGAGGTGTCGTCAGTCTAGTTTTGACCTTAAATCACCTGAAATGAGTCATCTCTGTCAGTGTTGACCCAGAGTGTTGATACTGTACAGAATATCCGCTCTGTCAAATGTGTCACATTAGTGGAGTCTCTGTTCTGCAAATATTTGCACATTGCACATGAAATGGAGTGTGCCTCATTACTGCCAGGTTCAGTCCAACTGAAGGGGACAGTTCACCTTCTGGAAAGAAAGCAGGTCCTCAGTTCCTTCTGAAACATCAGAAAGTTGAGCTGCCTTCATCACAGAAGCTCCTGCAAAATCGCCCCAACATTCACCTTTTTTTAAAACTACATCTTCAGTCCTGCTCGCCATTATTATGGGCATCCTGGCCGGCCCAGCGTTTTTGGATGTTGGCTTATTAATTCAGGAACCACACCTGTGTGGATTATGTGCAAGTAGCTGCTTACTTTGTGTCTCTTATTTACACAGGTGTTTCCACCTTTTTGCCAGCCATTTTGTATGCTCATCGTAGCAGAACGAGAGTCGGTCTCATTCCGTGAAAAATGCTGAACGTTTCTGCGATTCAAGTTTAATGAAGAGGACTCAAATTCTTTAACAAAATTAAGATTTTTTTTCATGCACTGCAAACCTGAGTTGAGTAGAAAGGGTTTTAAAACTGTCTAAAATGTTGCAGCATCCAAATGCTAACCGGGAGAGGAAAGAAAGGTGGTGTTGACGTTTTTGTTCTCCTGAAAGCGGCTGACTTTAAGCCTCTCGCTGAGGGGGGGGGGGGGGGGTAGCGAGCAGTTAGAAGTGCCTTTGAAAACATTCTGTGTCGGGCACATTACCTCGCCGAGCCTCTCCCCTGCCCGTGTCCTCTCCGCCCTGCTCAGTCAGCGGGAATATAGTGTGTTTAATATTATATTCACTCCGTGCTGGGTGTGTAAGTGTAGGTGAGAGAATTGGGCTTAAAATAGCCTTCGCCTCTTCCCTGCGGGAAGCTGTCGGAGTCATCCATTTCTTTTGTCCCACTTCCATTCTCATCTGAGCCGAATTGATTGCGGTCGCGCCGGCGAGAAGCAGGAGAAATTGAAAAATCCTCCCCCAGCCCCGCAGTGCGGTCTCCCAGCACCTCCCCGTCATCGGCCATTCTGTCTCCCCGGTAACCTTGAAACCGATGCTCTCTCCCAGATAAGAGCCTCTTTCACTGAAAGGGACGCTACTCCCGTAAAATAAGCGCTCGTTATGGTGAGTTTTTATATGCCCACAATGCACTTCCCCCCCTCTTCCTTTTGTTTGTTTTCATACCGTACTCTGAGGGACTGAGGATGGCAGAGCTTGACTGACTTATTGAGTACTGATGCATTTTTTAAATTTCATGGCTTAGAAGGAAACGGTGACCTTTTTCGGTCTCCGTGCTGTATGGAGCGGTAATGAACAGTCTTTTAAGCCTTTGGAGCTGCACTGTGAAGGAGCAGCTGACAGACGCTTTAGGTTTGTACAGCGCGGCTCCATTAGTGTTTTTATATTTACTGCCGTTACACTCTGAAGGAAGCACTTACCATTTACCATCATCTCTCAACTGTCCTTTTCATTTGCCCAATTTATACTTGCTCTGTTTATTTTGTTTTTGGCTGACTGTACGTAAATATTTTTAAAGAAACTGCCTTTTTGCTAAACTGAAATATTGTAATATAAAAAACGAATAAAAATGCAACTGCCATGTTTGGCGCCAATTTGACCCGACTTAGTGTTTGACTTCTCTTAAAAATCTGTTAACCTTGCTTCATATACTGTGTGATTTTTCTCATTTGTAATTTGATGGTATTAAATGGTAAACATAGTGCTAGCTGTGTGGGGTTCTTTTGACCCTCTGTAACTGTATAAAATGTCAGAAATTCTTTTCTTTTTTTTTTTATCTCAGATTCCTTTGCGGATGATTCTGGTGGCACTTTCCCTTCCTGTACCTCAAATGAGATGTTTCTCACAGATTTTTCATATTCATGGATAAAAAGCCTTTCATTTTGGAAACAATAAGGCGGCGACAACCAAAATGTTTCTATTACAATAATTGTGTGTTTATGTATACTTTTGGGCTTAATTACTGTAGACCCCAAATATAAAAGCAGTCATGAACTCTTAACGTAATAGGGGGGGTTAAAGGATACATTTGAAAAAATGTTCACGAATGATAAAATTGTATGAAGAGTCATTACATTCCAACCCTAATTTTACACTGTTTAATATTCTTGCATTGAGAAATGGCCTTTTGACCCCAAAATAGAATCTGGCTGCAAGGTCTCATTTCAAAATGAATGCATCTGGTTCCGCTTAGAATCCATTTAAAATACTAACAATTATAAAACCAAATTGGTATAATTTGCCCAAACTATCCCTTTGAGGCTCTGTGCACAATTCCAGTTCTATCCATAGGAAAATAAGCTCTTAAATGACCCTGTCTTCTTCAGAAACTTACTAACAAGCTACAGTGGCTAAGGGGAGTGAGCCTACCCTTTATAGCAATTACACGGCTTTGTTTATACTAAAAGCAGTTACATTAATGAACATTTGAGTTATACATTGTATTATTTTTTCTTTTATTTCATACATTTATTTCATTTGTTTTAGCTGAATTCCGTTTTGTTAAATTCAATTCCTAATAGATGACTTTTAAGCCTGATTTGATGGTGTCTCTGTGGGTTTTTGCTCTGGGTTTCTCATGGCAGTGCTGTGTGTGTTCTTTCAGGTTATCAGACTGTGATGCCAAATCAACCACAGAGCTACCAGGGTATGGTAGGAGTGCAGCAAGCGCAGAACCAGGGCCTGGTCAGCAGCCAGCATAGCAACATGGGCGGGCAGATGCAAGGCATGATGGTCCAGTACCCTACCGTGCCATCTTATCAGGTACATACTCTATGCTGTGTGTGTGTTTTTGCGTATGTCTGTAGTGTATTCATTCACAGCAATTCAAAAAAAAGAATTTGGGGAAGCAGTGCTCAATATTCTTATATTGAAACCTTTAAATGAATATGTCTCACTTTTGAATTGGTCTTCTTTTTGAGCGGTAATGATTTAGCTCTTGGCTTAGTTGAAATAAATACACAAAATAACAATGATAATAATAATAATACTGTTAAATGGATTAAACGATATTGATGAGGTCATTCTCTTCAGACTCTTTACGACATTGTGCTTGGACCTGTCGCTGTCTCCGCCCCTGTCCAGCTGTGCTGTTTTAATTGGTGGATGGTATGGTGAAGCCTCCTCCTCCTCTGTGTCATCAGGTATCCATGCCTCAAGGGTCCCAGGGCATGCCACAGCAGACGTATCAGCAGCCAATGATAATCCCCAACCAGTCCAGCCAGGGCCCCATGCCTGCATCCAGTGTGCAGGTGTACTACAGTGTTATTCCACCCAATCAGCAGAGCACCATGAGGTGAGCCCCTCCCCCCTTACCCGGCAACCTCTCCGTGACAGGCCCTGTCTAACCGCCCCAGACAACGAGAACGAACAACGCCGTTAACTCTCCTGGCCCCTCGCTCGAAGGGAGGTGGGGGTAGAGCTGGGTCCACGGACGACGAGGAGAGGTTGCTTTCAAGCTCTTCCTCCCGCTCCTTTAGTAGGTCGCTCTCAGGATGATTTATAAGGCCAGCAATTGGACAGTATTAATATACTGTAGCGGCCCCTTTGGAGATGTTCCTCCCAGCTGTATACTGCACGTCCATACTGCTTATATCAGCTCATATCAGAGTATCTGCCCGTATGTTTACTCTGATTCCCCTGATGAACAATGGCATTTACTGTTGTTTTTCAAAAAGAGAATTGTATTGTTTGGAACCGCCCAATATATGTAGTATATTTCCAGTTCAGTCCAGTTGGCTAGCTGTCTGTGTGTTCCTGGGTGTGTGAGATGGTCTGACGTGACCTTCTTTCTTTCTTTCTTTGTGTGTGTGTGTGTGTTTGTGTGTTTGTGTGTTTGTGTGTGTGTGTGTGTGTCTGGCAGCTCCTCTGTGAGTTTCCTGCCTCCTCCAGGCACAGAGCAGGTGCAGTTCCCTCGGACGTCCTCCCCCTGCAGCTCCCAGCAGCTCCCTGGCCAGCAGTGTGCAGGTACACCACCGCTCCTCCACTCCACCGCCCTTCCGCACACCACTGCTCTCCCCCCCACACCACCTCTCTCCCCCCCCACACCTCCACTCCTACACCTCCACTCCTATACACCACCACTCTCCCCCACGCCTCCACTCCTACACCTCCACTCCTATACACCACATCTCTCCCCCACACCTCCACTCCTATACACCACCTCTCTCCCCCCCCCACACCTCCACTCCTACACCTCCTCTCCTATACACCACATCTCTCCCCCACACCTCCACTCCTACACCTCCACTCCTATACACCACCTCTCTCCCCCACACCACCTCTCTCCCCCACACCACCTCTCTCCCCCACACCACCCACACCACCTCTCTCCCCCACACCACCTCTCTCCCCCACACCACCTCTCTCCCCCACACCACCTCTCCCCCCCCACACCACCTCTCTCCCCCACACCACCTCCACTCCTACACACCACCTCTCTCCCCCCCACACCACCTCTCTCCCCCACACCACCTCTCTCCCCCACACCACCTCTCTCCCCCCCACACCACCTCTCTCCCCCCCACACCACCTCTCTCCCCCACACCTACTCCACTCCTACACACCACCACTCTCCCCCACCCCACCTCTCTCCCCCACACCACCACTCTCCCACACACCACACACCTCGCGTTCCTGACATTTAAACATGGCTTTCCGCGCCACGGTCTACAGAGATGGCTCTCCCTCTCTCTCCATCCTTTGTCATTTTCCTCTATCTTTCACTCTAAATCCTCACCTCTCCAGCCTTCACAATATGAGTAAGTCTGTCCGGAATCCACACAAAGGAAAGCGGCGTTAAATAAATGACTTCTTTCCTAAGTCCTCGCACAAATCCAAATGGAGTGGATTGCTTTAGGTAGACGCCGTTCCCAGCTCCGAGACGCATTACCAGACAACAATAAAGAGCAGCCATCTCAATGGCTTAAGACCCCTGGCACTGTGGACCCATTCAAACTACTTTCCTCTCTTTACAATCTAATTATTGAAGATACGGGGTGGTAATTAAAAAGTCATTCCTCTCGCGTCTGCATCCCTGTTATCACATCTTAAAAAGGCCTACACAAGCCTTCAAAATCTCATTTGCTGTTTTATGTGTCTTCCGTTGACGCAAATGTCTCCTAATGGCGAGACCTGTGATTTTTCAACCATCTCTCCGTCTTTTTAGAACTTAAAAAAGCTGTGCCTTTTTAGATTGTGAAATAAACTTTTTGCTCATATTCGTGACAGAAATAAATATGTATACAGTATATTACATGGATTAAGTAGAGATTGGATTTGTAAAAGCAGCAGAATAAATTGTCCCGGGGTTAATGTTCCCTTCCGTAAATGATGATATTAAAAGTCGAGTAGATACTATATGCCCACAGAATGAAAGGATGTTCTTAATGCTGTCCTTGGATTCAGTTCATTTTAGCTGGGCCGCTTATCTTTTCGAAGGCCAAACGATTTGCCTGCACTGTTATTGAATCATAAGGAAACTGTCTTCTGTTGACTTCATTTTTAGAGGCCGCCACACGAATGAAAACGTCTAAACCTTTGGCCCGTGTTCCGTTCCTCTTGAAACAATCCTCACGTCCCTCTGCCACAGGAAGGGATTAAGCCTTTATTTAGTTTTACTACTGCTGAAATAATTATCATTAAGAGGAAGACCTTTTGAGTTTGGCAGCAGCGGGGTGAAGAGAAGGTCCAGAAAAAACAACCTTCTTCGTAGAGCAAACATATTTAATTGGCTGCTTTGCGGATGGAAATTTTAATATGATTAAGTATTTATGTCTTCATCCTTGGAGCTCACACTTGGTGTCCAAGCACCTTTGAATAATGCATAAGTCAACATCACTGCTCTGTACAAATGTTACATTTAATTACTGGTAACACATTGCATATTAAGATATAGTTATAGGTTAGAATGTGTAATTAAAATCTGCAGAATTATTGAGAAAGATGAACACAGGTACTTTTTTTGTCTAATAGAGGATGACAAATGCTATGTTAATGGAGGAAGAACATTACTTTTCTTATTAACTGGCCTCTCTGTGGCTGTACTTGCTCCAGTGCTGATTTTATGGGGTCTTGTGTACATGCAGTTGAGGGAGTGGGTTGTGATGTCATGAGTTGTGTTCCCGTGTATGACGTCACGCCTGCGATGTCACGCATTGTGTTCCCGTACAGGTGTGCCCCCCCCTCATGGCAGCAGCATGCTCATGATGCAGCTGACATTACCCCCAAACCAGCAGCCCCGGGCACACTCCCCGCCCCAGTGGAAACACCACAAATACTACAGCCTGGACCACCAGAGGGGCCAGAAGTCCACAGACCTCCCCAATCTCGACACATCACAGGTAACCCCGCCATTTTACAACCGCATGTGGTGCCGTGGTAACCCTGTCCTGTAATACAAAATGGGGTGTCTTGCCAAACATGCCCCTATAGGACATCTAGATATTTTCCTCAGTTGTAAAACTCCATGTAAATCTCCCTCTTTAGAATCCACAGTGATAATAAAGTCCATTTTTAAGGGTGTTAGATTGCACCCCCTCAAGACCTAGCTTATTTTCATAGAAGATGAATAATTTATTGAGTAGTTTGCCAGGAATCGATGTGGAATCAGAGACCCTTGGAATGTTCAGAACCAGGCCTGACAGAGTGCCAGCCACCCATCTTCCATGTTACACTGAATCAAGCGCATGATTCAAAATCGATTCAGAAACTAAATCAAATCAGCTGAATCATATCCACAAGCTTGACCTGACCCGTCACAGCAAATGACCTGTTTGTGTGCGGTTCTTAGTGTACGTGCTGGTGAAGTGGCGGAAATGTGAAGTTCCATATTTTGTACAGTACGGGTATTGGAGCGTAAAGAGGCCTAAAATTCCCCCTGTCCCCCCCCCTCTGCAGAGCAGTCCCCAGCTGGGCAGCCCCAGCTCCTCCCCAGTCCAGTCCCCCGCGCCGGCCCACCTGGCCAACATGAAGAACGTCCGTCCCGGCCTGACCCCCATCTCCATCATGCCCCAGTTCTCCCGGCCCTTCCTTCCTGGACAAGGTCAGCACCGGCTCCTCTCCGCAGGGTTTTTCAGCTGGAGGCAAGCCGGTTGTGAGACATCTACTGTGAACTTTTTTTTTTATTTTACTTATTTTAATTTTTCTGGCTAATTTGAGTTACGTAGTACATTTTTTACATACATTTTCTATAACCCACATACTTAATGTTTTGAGTCTCTTGTCAGTGTAGTGAGTGTATTTACTTGATGAGCTTTTTTTTGGCGTGTGTGTGCTAAGTCTGTTCCTCTCCCCAGGTGAAGCGCGGTACCCCCTGCTGGGACAGCCCCTCCATTACACCCCTCCCATCCGCCCCTCCCTCATCCACGGCCCTCACGTCGTGCCCAACCACCAGGTGAGGACCCACAGTGCTCCAACACACGCACACGCACGCACACACCCCACGATCCATATATACAAACATAGAGGCGCACGCACACACACCCTGATCCACACACATACGAATATAGAGACACACACATACCCACCCAGATCCACACATACAAACATAGAGACACGCACACGCAGTGCCCAGCTCTCTGCTGAAGGTTGCCGTGTGGTTTTCAGGGTCCTATGGGAATTCGGCAGGTTCGAGGGAGGAAGCCGGCGAGGAAAGCACTATCTACAGATCTCAGTGTAGGTGAAGCAGGTAATGGTAGGGCATTTCCCTCCACCAGAAACAATGCTCTGCTTTACGTCTGAACGCGTTTTTAGAAAACTCTCATTGTGGGCTCATAGGGCCTTATGAGAGAGAGTGTGTGTGTTTGTTTGTTTCTGTGTGTGCATTTCAGAGTAGAGCAGTTAAGTAGCAAAAATGTTATGCTGTCACAAAGTAATCCCTAACTGTAAGTTAGGTTGTAGGAATGCTGAAGTAAAGAAAAATTCATAGCACCAGGCAGTTGAAGCGATCTTTTATAAGTGTATTCTGTCATCTTCTTTTTAAAATGGATGACTGACAGCTTTCAGTGAGGCTGGACCTCACACCCCAGCCGGGATTTCATGGCTAAGGGCACTGGCTGTATTGGGGAGGGAAAGCTAATTGACTGGAGCAGAATGCCGTCTGTATTAATGCTAACGCTAGCGGTGTCTCCTCGCACTAAGTGTGACGCATCTCTCCCTCGCGCAGTAAGCGGGAGGGTCCTGGAAGTGACTGATTTGCCGGAGGGAATAGGCCGCGTGGAAGCCGATTCGCTGCTCGGGGAGCTGTGCAAAGCGGGGGCCGCCATCCGGTGGCTGCCGGACCACCAGCCGCCCAGACTGAGCCGCGGGGCCGGGGACGGCGACACCAACTCCGACCCCCACCTGCCCCCCTCCCACGACCCGGCCTCGGGCTACACCATCCTGGCCATGTTCCCCACCAAATACGCCGCGCAGAGCGCCCTGCTCAAACACAGCGGCTCCCTCGCCCCCTTCAAACTGAGAACTAGCAAGAGACACTACGAGTTCCACAACCTGGAGCGGGCCAGCTCCCAGTAGGGGGCGCTGAAGAGTGGGATCCCTGCAGCTCCCCCCCCCTCCACTGCCACCACCACTACCAGTCACTTCCTGTCGTCGCCCCTCCCCACTTCCTGTTTTTCACTAAAGTTGGCTTGATGTAATGGGCTTTCACTTGAGTTGTAGAGACTTTTGGGAATATGTTGCCTTTGTAATGTTCTAGCAATTCCGGTATAAATAATAAAATCGCCAATTTTTTTTTTTTTTTTCGGGAGGGAGAAGGGGGGTGGGTTCAGAATTGGCAGGAACATTTCAAACGGCAGCATGTACTTTTTTCTTTTTTTTTTCTTTCTTTTTTTTTTTTTTTTTTTTTAGTTTTATATTTGTGAAATCTTGTGTCAGACCCAAAGCGTGGTTGTACAGCCGCATTCTTCTCCCCCTCCCCGTCACTCGGTCTCCCGGCCTCTTGGAGCTCTACTCCCTTTTAAAGCAGAGAATTCAGCGGAGGAGACGCGCCCCGGGTACCGCCTGTCCGGGCTCCGGACGGGTTAGCCCACCGTGGACATCTACAGCTACACAATGGGTTTCTTTTGTGCCTTCTACCTGGATTCTACTGTTTTATTCCTTGAAAAATTCTAGAAGGCACCTCAGTGTTGCTTGTAAAATGATCCACATCTTTGTAAATACTTTATATAGTACAGTAGATATATAATTCGATCCGGTTTTCCTCACAGCGAATGTTATGCTGTAACAGGCACTAATGACGCACTGTCTCTGGTTCAGTGTTCTGGTCTGGTTTTAACTTAATTTAAGAAAAGACAGTCATGCATATCTCACCGGTGGCATATTTTAGCAATCTTCTGCTTCATGTGTCTCAGCTCTCCCCTCTTCTATTGCTCTCTTCTCCCCGTCCTCACGCAAGCCCAATCGTTTCAGATCTGTCATTTAAAAACTATTCTTTTTTTTTTTTTTCCTTTTTTTTTTTTTTTAAGTCCTTAGGTCACTGGAAAATCAGTTTGCACATTTATACAACTGAACAACTTTTTTTCTTTTTCTTTTTTCTTTTTTCTTTTACTGTTCTCCCAAATGTGTGGATTCTGAAAAAGCTGTACAATGTTTGCTGGTGCAAGTCATTTTTATTTCAGTTTGAAACCAATAAATGTTTACACCAAATGAAGTGCTTTGTGAGGAGCGAGGGTTTCTTTCCAGCCCATCGAGAGGCAGAGCTGCAGATGAGGCCCCGTGCGCTGGTCAACCGCGTTCTTCAGGATTCAGCTCAAAACATGACACCTTTATGGAAGACCAAGTAGATAAAAAGATTTGGCTTTTGAATAATTTTGTGCAGTTTATTTCTTCGCGCAATTGATGCATTTTCACTATATCAAATTTCTATAAGGCTGTGGCTTTGCTACATTAACCCCGCAGACCTTTCGGCCCGGGAGATCATTGCATTTGACGATGATTTATTTGAAGTGATATTTTAAAAGAAGTGATGAAAAGCACCGTGCTCCCGGCTTTACGCTGAGACTCGGGGAGATTTAAACGGGCAAATAATGACTCAAAATCCATTTCATTTTATGTTTCATTAGGTGAAGCTGAAATGTCCATTGAAATGACTGTAGATCATTAACAGATGGGCCTAATTATCCTGCCATTTGAGAAGACCTATCGGGCAAACCGTTTTCTCAGTAGCTGGACGGATTTTTCTTCCCTCACAGTAACTGCGCTCAGGTATGGTGTTATTCCTGTAATTATGGGTTTAAAACGCCTATTGGCCCTTTCTTCACCAATGTTTCTTTCTGTGAATGATTTGAACAGAATGTGCTGTCAATTTGATCTTTTACCTTATTTATTTAGAGTGTGGAATTACCCTGAATACATGTAATATCGCACATACTTGCAGACTGTGTTTAGTGCATGTATTTAAAAGGTACATGCAACACTGTTTCTGTTCTCAGTAAAACATGCTAAACAACAGCGTTCAGCAAGGATCTCCCACTGACTGATGGATCCCAAAATATGTCAGAATTTAATTGAAGATTGATTATATTTGAGATCATGGATTAAGCCATTTTCTGGGAGTCTGTATTGAAGTCTGCAGGTAGGTTTCTGGTTGACGTCAGCATGGTGTTTAGGAATAGTTCTGGAAGATAAAGGTAATTAATTCTACCACTGATGGGAGTTTTTGAAAAACAATATTTTGATGGCCGTTTATATATAAAGGCAAAATAGCATGTTACTGAGCAGAGTTTGAATGAAGGTTGAATAAACAATTTCGAAATGTTTTTATACTCAATGCCCCCTTCATTAAGTACACCTATCATGTACCAGGTCGTACCCCCTTTCTCTTCTAGACCTTTCTGAATTCTTCATGGCATGGATGCAACACATTCCTGAGGGACTCCATAGCATCCCACTGTTCCTGCTGATTTTTTCAGTCACATTCATGCAGCAAGCCTCCTGTTCAACTTCTTCTCAAGGGGTAACATCTGGGGACTGTGCAGCCCATTACAGTAAGCTGAAGGCAGCATCGTGGTTGTGGAACCAGCTGGAACTGATGCATGCTTTGTGACTTTGTATATGTGCTGCTCGACCTCTATTTGAACCAGGATAGACTGGCCATGCCAATATGTACAGTACATGGTCCACAACAATGCTTTGGTATGCGGTGGCATTAAAGTGATGCTCCAATTGGTTTGAAGATGAAAAATCATGATGATGCTGATCTCTTCATCCTGATTTTTTTTGTGTCATTTTATAATTAGCCTAGTGTATGTTTGTGTATAGGTATAGCCTCCAGAGGTTGACCGCTGCACTGCAGTGTTGGTCAGAGTCTAGTCCGTTCCCTGAACAGGTCCCTGACCACGATGTGTGGGGGCTATGAAGCAACACGATCAAACTCACGATGATATGCCGCACACACACAGACACACATCCAGAACAGACACATGGCTTGAAGGCAATCAATCATTGAATTCACATAAATGATATTTGGTAATGAAGTTATATTTTGTATTTTTTTCCCCATCTTGTTACATTTTATCCGTCTTTGATTTTTGATCCAGCTTTGAGCCCTTTGAGCCCTTAACCTATATTCCTCACTGCTGCATCAACATGTGAAGAATGTAATCTAAGAATGATGCGTTGATCTACTGTAAGTAGGCTGGAACTGCAAACAGGGGCAGGCCATATTGCATGCCCAACAGCTGAAACTAGTGCAAGTGCAGGGTGTAATGTAGTACATAGGCAGCTCATCACAAGCTCGCCTAATGAGAGCATTGCAGTCAAAGAGCACCACCTATTGGTGGCTGTTTGTCATGCAGTTAGTTTAAGGCAGTCTGCCAGTACTGCTATGTATTCTGTACCGTCAGGATGTGGATCTCTCCTAAATGAGTGGAGAAAAACTTTGTCAATATTGTTAAAAAAATTACCATGTATTACCAACAAAGGAATCCAATTTTCAGGAATCTATGGTGACACTCAATTTTATGGAATTAAATTACATTGGGGTTTTTTTTAAGATGCCTACAAGAATAATGCCTATCCATTTCTCAGATGTCTTGCTGTCTCAGTGTTGCTTGACCAGTACTTCAAGGAAAAGCCTTTCAGATGGGAAATTTGGAAGGATTATATCAAAAAGACCCTCCTGCCTCAAAAGCTTACAAGTCAAAGGAGCTATGTGCACTACGATCTGTTATCATTTTTTCCAGTTTTGCACATGATGTAATCAGGTCTTTGTGGTTATTTTTCTGTTTTTTCATGTAATTAGTTGATGGATATCTGATATATATTTTATATTATCAAAAATTGATATATTGTCATGAACTGATACTCAGCCTTACTTGTAAATTATTAAATGAATTATTAATGAACACATTCATATTTTATTCATATTTCACCAATACAAAATCCCGTCTGGGGTTATTTTGAAAAAGGACTTTTATTTGGGTCAGTGTGCTTCTGAAATGGCTGTAGAATTTTAAGTCCCTCAGGATGTTAGAATCCATAATGTTTTAGTATTCCTAAATAGATTGATTCCAGTATGGTCTTGCAAATGCTCATAAACAACTAAAATCAGCAAAATAATTTTTGGCTTATGAAGTAAAAAGTATAATTTAACTAATTAAACAATTTCAGTTTCATCTTCTCTAATTGCATATGTTTCCTTATTAAATGATATGTTAAATTGAGCTAAGAGGTCAGTTTTTGTTTTATGCTTTGCATGGAGCACCTATGTGCTGGCAGGATGTTCAACCTCCCTGCCCTCATACAGTGGAATGGTACAATTAGGCATATCCCTATTGGTAGTAATGACACTGCCATGAAAAACGATTTGCCACCTTCCTGATTTCCTCTACTACTGCATTTTTCATACTGAATGGTTTCAGATATTTAGACAAAATGTAAGACTATTAGACAAAGAGTGTGAACACAAAATACATTTTTTGATTATGATTTCAACTATTTAAGGAAAGAAGTTATCAAACACCCATATCACCTATGTAATAAATTAACTGCAACCTTAAAATCTGGTTGCACCGCCTTTAGCAGCAATAACTGCAACCAAACCTATAATTTCATATCAGTCCTTGACATCGCTGTGAATGATGACTAACCCATTCTTCTTTGCAGAACTGCTTTAATCCAGACAAATTGGTAGGTTATTGCAGCCATTAAGATGTGGAATTCCTGTCGATTTTGAATCTTTCAGCATAACCAAATTACGATTCAGATTCAGCCTATGGCTACAGTTTATCCAGGGTTGTTGTTGTTGTTTTCTCTGCAACACGCAGCACTAAATGAACTACAGCTACCATAATCCTCAGCGAAATTATATGGACTACAATTCCCTTCAAACTTTACATCCGTACAATCCATGACACTGAAGGTTCAAGTAAGACTGATGTGAGGAAGGACTACAACAGCGACTGGGGGATTGATATACATAATATTGCAAAAATGCTCTGGTTTGATGGCTCTATCCCTGCCGCCATCGTCTCAGCCAAGCAGGCAAACTGTGTATTCGTCGTCGTTATTACAGGTAGCTGTGTGCTTAACGGTTAGCCTAGCAAGTTAGGGCCGGACAGACTACTACAGCCATGGCCTAGCTAGCTAGCTGACGAGCTTGGAGAAATAAGCTCTGTCATTGTTTAGACGTAGCTAACTGCATTCCTAAAAGGCTAATAGACTACCGTTAGAAGTCTTGAGTATTTCGCGAACATTGAAATGTGACGTGGTCCTAGGTAATGTTAACTATCAGAAATGCTTTGTGAAAAATGTTCACTGGTTGGCTAAGTCAAAAACTAAGATCCCGTTTGCGACAGTAGAATGCTAGTTTACATGCTAGCTAGCTTATCTTTACATAAGTTAGATCGAAACGTATTTGTTAGACTTCATCCTCTTATGGCATTCTCAGCAATTGCAACAGTAGTGGAAACTGCGCAAGATGTTTGATCTTTATGGAGAGATCGTATGCAATGACGTGTTTATGCAGTTTGAAATGAGGTTCCGTCTCTTTTGTGCCAGTGTTGGCAGAGCACTCTGGCATCAACTGTGTCCTCTTTCAGGAGATGACGAGCAGTCCACACAGATGATGTCCAGCTGGGAAGATGACGAAGTTGCGCAGGCCACAGAAGGCTGTTTTATAGCAATTAAGATAGATGCGAAAAGGTGTGTAATTTCCTTTGATGCTAAATTAGAAGACAACATTATAAGCGATGTTGTATTGCTTTTTGAGCTCATGAAGTGTTCGAGGTACTACTGTAAACAGGTTGTGTTACACGATAGCTATATTAGGAATTGATTTTCATCTCCGTTTTCCTTTTTTATCTTTCAGTGAAACCTGTGTGCAGTTCTCTCAAATCTGTATCCTTTTTTGACTGAGCATTGAACTAGAACAGTGATGAAATAAAATAATGACCATTATCAAAAGATTGCCTCTGATAAACACTATACAAAAGGGAGATGTTGGGTTTCTGCTGTCGTCACCTGGGTCTAACTTGTATTACCACATTAACCTCATCTGCTGACTGATGGAATATCCCTCAAAATTGTGTTTACAAATCCCCACTGTTTTCCCACTCTGTGTTGGACATTTCCTTCATGTTCTTTGAAAGATCCAGTAGTCTGCATCCCATCCAGTTTCTTCATAGGAGAGAATGGTATTCCCTTGGAGGTGATTGCTGGCAGTGTCCCAGCGCAAGAACTCATAAAGCGGATCAGCAAGGTCAAACAGGTAAGGTCAGACCGCAGCTGTTCTGTCATCCCATCCATTGTACTCTTAAGGGGAGCCTTCACTGTTACTAGCATTCTCCTTTTGTGCTGCGGCCACTCTCTGCTGTTTACTCTCTTCAATATCCAGGCATCTTCACCATAGTTTATTAGGCCTTCTGTTCAATGTAAATACACTCATGTATATCAAGGGCCAATAAAACCATTGGATAATTAGAATGATTAATGCCCTTCAAGAAAGGAGATTTTGGAGCCAGAGAGCCAGCAAACCTCAACCACTAATTTTGTAAATGTGTAAGAGTTTGTGTAAAACGGAAATGTGAGCAATTTTGAAATGGGACCTATTCACCATTTTCTGCGTTTGAGTTAATGTTTTTATTCACTGGGAGTTTCCTTTAAACGTCCCTGCATGCCACTTTGGAAAAGACAATCTGCTACAGTAAGTGATTGTCGCATAATGTAATGTCATTTAGTCACATTGTGTGCATGTTCATCAATTGGCACCACCAAAAGGCAGTTGCAAGGGAATTAGAATTATTGTGACACACAAACACAGGAAGTGTGCATCTGTGTTGGGTAGCTTCATTCTTTCAAATAAGCGCATCCAAAAATCTATGCTGGCGTTGAGCTATAATTGAAAGATTATTCTTATTTGCTACACCAGACAAGAGATGTTCTGATAAGGAAAGTCGTGATTGAGTATCGTCTTCTCCCTGTGTTGGGTAGATGCATGCACAGGACGCGGAGGTCTCGAACGCGGTCTTGGATCAGGCTGAAGAGCACATGGACGAATCCACCCCACCTTCTGTCAGCCCAGACCCAGTCGCTGAGCAGGCCTCCCCGTCAGCCAGCGACCAGCCTAACAGCGCTGTACCCCCCAGTACAGCCTCAGAGAACAGCACTCTGCCCCCCAGTCCAGCCTCAGAGAACAGCACTCCCTCCCCCAGTGCAGCCTCAGAGAACAGCACTCCCCCCCCCAGTGCAGCCTCAGAGAACAGCACACCCCCTGCTCCATCCAAAGGTGAGCTGGTCAGGACGCATCAAAGCTGTTCTTTCTTACATCAACATTTCCGTTCCTGAAGGTTATACTGGCAATTCCCGTTTTTACAACCCTCCGGAAGGCTAGTTGTAAAAACTGGAATTTCCGGTATTGTTTGAATTGTCGAGTATTGGTTCCGGTTGAAGCAGCTCTGCATTTCTACGGTATGTCACCAAGCGCAAAATATGAGCACCGTCGCTGGGTATGTGAGTCTGAATGGGTGGCACCAAGGGGACCTATAAGCCCCTCTCCTGCTATCCCCTTCCCAGAATCCCTCTCCAGGCCGGCAGAGGAGGGCGGAGCCTCGGGCTACGTGACCCCGGCCGAGGACAGGAGCCTTTCCTCAGATGACCTGTCTCTCAGCTCCCAGCCGGACGAGGGTTTGGATGCCAAGGTGGAGAGGTGAGTCAGGAGAAACAGCCGTACTGCAGTCTCAGAGTCTCAGGCTCACTCACTCTCTCTCACAGTCTTATTCAGCTTATTCAGGCTCACTCACTCTCTCACACAGTCTTATTCAGGCTCACTCACTCACTCACACAGTCTTATTCAGCTTATTCAGGCTCACTCACTCTCTCACACAGTCTTATTCAGGCTCACTCACTCTCTCACACAGTCTTATTCAGGCTCACTCTCACAGTCTTATTCAGACTCACTCACTCTCTCACACAGTCTTATTCAGGCTCACTCTCTCACACAGTCTTATTCAGGCTCACTCACTCTCTCACACAGTCTTATTCAGGCTCACTCTCTCACACAGTCTTATTCAGGCTCACTCTCACAGTCTTATTCAGACTCACTCACTCTCTCACACAGTCTTATTCAGGCTCACTCTCTCACACAGTCTTATTCAGGCTCACTCACTCTCTCACACAGTCTTATTCAGGCTCACTCTCTCACACAGTCTTATTCAGGCTCACTCACTCTCTCACACAGTCTTATTCAGGCTCACTCACTCTCTCACACAGTCTTATTCAGGCTCACTCTCTCACACAGTCTTATTCAGCTTATTCAGGCTCACTCACTCTCTCACACAGTCTTATTCAGGCTCATTCACTCTCTCACGCAGACTAACCAAGAAGCTGGAGGAGAGGCGGGAGCGCAAGAAGAAAGGAGAAGAGGAGGTACTGAACTCCCGGCCTGAGGCGCTGCAGCTATCCATCACATTAGAACAAAATTATGATCGATATTCTATTGATGATGACAAAGTGACCGCACATGAGCTGCAAACAAATAGTCTTGCAGAATCACATCAGTATTACAGGCAATAAATATTGATGGATGGATGCTTGGAATAAAATAATCCAGGAAACTATTTTATTGAAAACAGAACAGAGTTCATATGACGTACAAATATTGTACATTATTTGAGCAGTGTAACTGATAGCCATGAAGCTCTAAAACATTGAGCTATTTATTTTTACTGAGATGCCAGTGTTATTGGATCTGGGCTTCACATATGTTGGTTTGGCATTTCCTAGCCTAGTTTCAGTCCTCTCTTCACAGTTTTTTTCCATTTCAAATGCATTCAGAAATGCATTCAGGGGCGCAGGCATGTTTGAGTTAAATTTCCCTCAGACCGGGCCTGACTTGGCTGGTGTCTTGGAGCAGCAGGAGATAAAGAAGGAGATAGACCGCCGGAGACAGGGGAAGGAGATGCTGGACTACAAGCGCAAGCAGGAGGGGGAGAGGACCAAGCGCCTGCTGGAGGACCGGAACAGGGAGAAGGCGGAGGAGAAGGCAGCGCGGGACCGCGTCAAGCAGCAGATCGCCCTGGTGAGCACACCCCCTTCAGCCTCGCCCACACCAGGCAGGGAGGGCCCATGTTCACCCTGGTGAGCACGCCCCCCTTCACACTGAGCAGGGAGGGCCCATGTTCACCCTGGTGAGCACGCCCTCCTTCACACTAAGCACAGAGGGCCCACGTTCACCCTGGTGAGCACGCCCTCCTTCACACTGAGCAGGGAGGGCCCACGTTCACCCTGGTGAGCACGCCCTCCTTCACACTGAGCAGGGGGGGCCCATATTCACCCTGGTGAGCACGCCCCCCTTCACACTGAGCAGGGAGGGCCCATATTCACCCTGGTGAGCACGCCCTTTTTCACACTGAGCACAGAGGGTCCATGTTAACCCTGGTGAGCATGCCCTCCTTCACACTGAGCACAGAGGGCCCACGTTCACCCTGGTGAGCTCGCCCTCCTTCACACCAGGCAGGGAGGGCCCACGTTCCCTCGCTTCTGCCCCACAGACAGGGCTGCCAAGTCCTCAAATGTACATAAATTTACAAAAAAGGACAAAACTTGATTATCATACTACTAATTCTGATAGTAGTGGGGGACTGTGTAATGGAGAGTTCAAGCACCTACTTAAACTGTGATCACATTGACACAATGTGACACCTTGCCATCCGGTGGAAGTCATTCATTTCCAGTGGAGAGTTTTTTGTTTTTTTAAGGTCACAATACTTCAATGACGATGTATTGACCGCAGCTTAATGAATACTCTGACCCTCAGGGTGGTCAACAGCCAGGGCTCCTCTAAGAAAGTGATTAAGGGCTTGAATATAAAAACCTTTCTGCAGCGCTCATGTTCATGCTGTGAACCCCACTGCCTGCTTGGGAGAGTGTAGACCTCCACAGTCCTCCTCTGAAACATGAGGTGTCGCCAGCTGCTTCTTAACACTACAGACTACAGCTATGCTCACACAGAGTTGAGTCAGAGGAGGACCTTTCATATACAGCTTTAGCATGCAGTCTACAGGCATCCGATCGACCCGCTGGGGTTGCTAGATAGTGATGAACGCAGATCCCTAACTGAAAAACCTTCCTATACCCTGGGCGGAAAATTGCTTGTCTACCTATGAGCTACCGTTATCCCCCCGTATTTTCTTGTCTCTCGTGTGCATTGCTCTCATGTGAGGCATTGTGCAAAATAAAGGTGCAATGTGAAGAACACAGAAAATGTGAGACTCCAACACCATAGACAGTCTTCACTTGTACATGCAGCTTGCTTTAGATTACAAAGAATAAATGTGTGCTGCAAGTGTTTGGCTATTGATGGTTTGTAGGCTACCGTATCGTATTCTGACATTAATGCGACATTTTTGGGAACTACTTTGACGACTATAAGTCTACTTAATAACCTTGAATAAACCATGCTATATTAATGCTAGGCCAATTTAGCCCTGTGGAAATCTCTCAAAAACTAGGTTCAAGTGCTTTAAAATGAATATTTATTACACTATTAAATGAAAAAATTTTTCATTTTAGTCTTTGAAACTCCCTAGTTCTAGGGCTGAGGCCTTTAAATGAAGGAGTCTAGTTAAATATTGGTGGTGACTGGCTTCCAGTGTTGTAATCTTATGGTTGATGGTCCTCTGAGCTGCAGCTGCTGTACATGAGGCTGACAGAGCTGCTCTGTGGGAGAGCTGACAGGAGAGAGAGAGACGGGGAGAGAGGGATGGGCGGGAGGTAGCGGGACATGGCGGGGTCCCAGACCACAGTATTAACGGTCTGCAACACTCGCCTACAGAAAGGTTTACATTGAACTTCTCTGTACTTTGAAGGAAGCTGAAAGGACTTTGCAGCTCAGGTAAGTGGGAGCCCTGAACAGAAGGGGGCACTCGTGGGCCCTGTGTGGTTTTGATAGCAGCGGGTGAACACTGTATCTGATGTGTTCCCCGTAGGACCGGGCTGACCGAGCGGCCCGCTACGCCAAGAACCAGGAGGAGGCGGATGCAGCCAAGGCCGCAGCACTGCAGGCCCGACAGGCAGAGATGGAGGCCCGGAAGGAGACGCTGCAGAGAGAGAGGAGGTGCAGAACACACACCCCACACTCCGCTCAAACACCCCAATAGCATGCCAGACTGACTGCCCCATGAGTCTACACTGTCTGCATCATAACAAACAGCCCCGTACTGTTACATTACATTACATTTCATTACATTATTGGCATTTGGCAGACGCTCTTATCCAGAGCGACGTACAACAAAGTGCATACCCATAACCAGGGATAAGTTTGCTGAAAGACCCTACAGGGAAGTACAATTTCAACTGCTACCTGTACAACAAAAATAAGGACGAGGGCCAAATTTTTTTTTTTTAAAGAAACAAACAAACAGAGCAAAAGAGACCAAAGTTAACTATCCAAACACTGCTTACCTAGCCAACTAAAAATACCGATACACAAAGCAAGTCACAGAGACAACAATTAAGGTTCACAGGGAGGTAGGGAGGGACGGGGAGAGGTGCTGCTTGAAGAGGTGTGTCTTCAGCTTGTGCTTGAAGGTGGGGAGAGTTCTGACCTCAACGGGGAGTTTGTTCCACCACCGTGGAGCTAGAACAGACAGTAGTCGTGAGCATGAGGTGGAGGTTTGGAGAGGGGGAGGTGCCAAGCGGCCTGTGGAGGCTGAAAGAAGAGGTCTGGCAGGGGTGTAGGGTCTGATGATTTTTTGTAGATAAGCTGGGGAAGACCCCTTAACTGCTTGGAAGGCTAGCACCTATGTTTTGAATTTGATGCGAGCAATGACAGGCAGCCAGTGGAGGGAAGTAAGCAGGGGGTGAGCGTGTGAGTATTTGGGAAGGTTGAAGACCAGACGAGCTGCTGCATTCAGGATAAGTTGGAGGGGTCTGATGGCGGACGCTGGGAGGCCATCCAAGAGGGAATTGCAGTAGTCCAGGCGGGACAGAACCATCACTTGGAGTAGGGGGTGAGAAAGGGGCGGATTCTCCGTATGTTGTATAGGAAGAACCTGCAAGACCGGGTCACCGCCGCAATGTTCTCGGAAAGGGTCAGTCTGCTGTCCATCACCACGCCGAGGTTCCTTGCACTGGGTGACGGAGTGAGTGTGGTATCCCCGAGGGAAATGGAGAGATCCAGATGAGGAGAGGTATTAGCAGGGATGAATATCATTTCAGTCTTGCCTGGGTTGAGCTTTAGATGGTGGTTGTCCATCCAGCTCTGGATGTCCCTCAGGCAAGCAGAGATACGGGCTGAAACCTGCATATCAGACGGTGGGAACGAGACAAAGAGTCGGGTATCGTCCGCGTAGCAGTGATAGGATTGCCCATGTGCAGTGATCACAGGGCCAAGGGAGTGAGTGTAAAGAGAAAAAAGAAGCGGGCCTAGGACTGAGCCCTGGGAAACTCCTGTGGCGAGGGGGCGAGGTGTCGATACCGAACCAGCCCAGGCAACCTGGAAGGAGCGACCAGAGAGGTAGGACTCAGTCCAGTCCAGGGCTGTGCCAGAGATGCCTGTTGCTGACAGGGCAGACAGGAGGATGGAGTGATCCACAGTGTCGAAGGCAGCAGAGAGATCTAAAAGAATGAGGACAGAGGAGAGGGAGGCTGCTTGTGCGGCATGGAGTGACTCACTGAGGGAGAGGAGCGCAGTCTCTGTTGAGTGGCCCGATCAGAAGCCAGACTGATGGGGGTCTAGCAGGTTGTTGTTAGAAACGAAAGAAGAAAGTTGAGTAGAAGCGGCTTGTTCTATAGTTTTAGAAAGGAAAGGAAGAAGAGATACTGGGCGGTAGTTCTGGATGATGGAGGGATCCAGAGTAGGCTTTTTTAGCAGCGGAGTGATGTGGGCCCTCTTGGAGGATGCCGGAAAACAGCCGGAAGACAGGGAGGAGTTGACAAGGGAGGTGACAAATGGGAGAATGTCAGGTGTGATAGTTTGGAAAAGAGAAGAGGGGATAGGGTCAAGGGCACAGGGTGTAGGGCGGTGGGAGAGCAGGAGTTGAGGAACATCAGAGTCTGTAAGGGGGGAGAAAGTGGAAAAGGAAGTGGGTATAGGGGGGGAGGGCACAGTGAGGGGGGGCGGTGGTTGTAAAAGATCTGCGGATGACTGTGACCTTCTCATCGAAAAAATCGGCGAAGTCATCAGCAGCGAAGGAGGACTGAGGAGGAGGAGGCGGTGCGTTGAGGAGAGAGGAGAAAATAGAGAAAAGTTTCCGGGGGTTAGAACCGGAGTTCTGAATTTGTGTTAGATAGTATTTTGCTTCGGCGGCAGTGACAGCGGAAGAGAATGCCGCCAGGAGAGACTGGTAAGTCGTGAGGTCTGAAGCGTCTCTGGATTTCCCCCACTTCCTCTCCGCTGCGCGGAGGCTGGCCCTGGAGGTACGGAGGGTGTCATATCCAAGGGGACGGGGGGGATGTGCGAGGCGGCTTTGAGACGGGGACAGAGGGAGTCAAAGGCGGAGGAGAGAGATGAAAGGAGGGTGGCAGATGCAGAGTCAGCGGGGAGTTTGGAGAAGGATTCGAGAGGGGGGAGTGAGGCGGTGACAGTGGTGGCAAAGGAAGAGGGTGAGAGGGAGCAGAGGTTACGGCGGGCTGAGGAAGGGTAGGTGGGAGGTGGGGGAGGAGGATGGGAAGGAAGAGGGAGGGAGAATGAGATGAAGTGGTGATCAGATGTATGCAGAGGGGTAACCGTGAAATGTCTGCGGATGCAGCCAAGGCCGCAGCACTGCAGGCCCGACAGGCAGAGATGGAGGCCCGGAAGGAGGCGCTGCAGAGAGAGAGAGAGAGGAGGTGCAGAACACACACTCCACACCCCAACAGCATGCCAGATTGACTGCCGCATGAGTCTACACTGTCTGCATCATATCAAACAGCCCCGCACTGTCTGCATCGTAACAAACAGCCTCGCACTGTCTGCATCGTAACTAACAGCCCCACACTGTCTGCATCATAACAAACAGCCCCACACTGTCTGCATCATAACAAACAGCCCCACACTGTCTGCATCATAACAAACAGCCCCACATTGTCTGCATCATAACTAACAGCCCCACACTGTCTGCATCATTACAAACGGCCCCACACTGTCTGCATCATAACAAACAGCCCTACACTGTCTGCATCGTAACAAACAGCCCCACACTGTCTGCATCATAACAAACAGCCCCACACTGTCTGCTTCATAACAAACAGCCCTGCACTGTCTGCATCGTAACTGCATGAACTAACTGCATTTTAGCAGTTAGTTCATGTCCTCTCTCTGTATGTTTCTCCACTCAGTGCAGTGTGTGTCTCTCCTCTTAGTGCAGTGTGTGTCTCTCTCAGTGCAGTGTGTCTTTCTCTCTCAGTGCAGTGTGTCTCTCCTCTCAGTGCAGTGTCTCTCCTCTCCTCTCAGTGCAGTGTGTGTCTCTCCTCTCAGTGCAGTGTCTCTCCTCTCAGTGCAGTGTCTCTCCTCTCAGTGCAGTGTCTCTCCTCTCCTCTCAGTGCAGTGTGTGTCTCTCCTCTCAGTGCAGTGTCTCTCCTCTCAGTGCAGTGTTTCTCTCTCAGTGCAGTGTGTGTCTCTCCTCTCAGTGCAGTGTCTCTCCTCTCAGTGCAGTGTGTGTTTCTCTCTCAGTGCAGTGTGTGTCTCTCCTCTCAGTGCAGAGTCTCTCCTCTCAGTGCAGTGTCTCTCTCTCAGTGCAGTGTGTGTTTCTCTCTCAGTGCAGTGTGTGTCTCTCCTCTCAGTGCAGTGTCTCTCCTCTCAGTGCAGTGTTTCTCCTCTCAGTGCAGTGTCTCTCTCAGTGCAGTGTGTGTCTCTCTCAGTGCAGTGTGTGTCTCTCTCAGTGCAGTGTGTGTCTCTCTCAGTGCAGTGTCTCTCTCAGTGCAGTGTGTGTTTCTCTCTCAGTGCAGTGTGTTTCTCTCTCAGTGCAGTGTCTCTCCTCTCAGTGCAGTGTGTGTTTCTCTCTCAGTGCAGTGTGTGTTTCTCTCTCAGTGCAGTGTCTCTCCTCTCAGTGCAGTGTGTCTCTCTCCTCTCAGTGCAGTGTGTGTTTCTCTCTGTGTAGTGTCTCTCCTCTCAGTGCAGTGTGTGTTTCTCTCTCAGTGCAGTGTCTCTCCTCTCAGTGCAGTGTGTCTCTCCTCTCAGTGCAGTGTGTGTTTCTCTCTCAGTGTAGTGTCTCTCCTCTCAGTGCAGTGTGTGTTTCTCTCTCAGTGCAGTGTCTCTCCTCTCAGTGCAGTGTGTTTCTCTCGCAGTGCTGTAGCAAGGATACAGTTCCGTCTTCCAGACGGCTCGTCCTTCACCAACCAGTTCCCGTCTGAGGCCCTGCTGCAGGACGCGCGGGATTTCGCCGCTCAGGTGGGTCTCCTGCGCCGAGCGCTGCTGGAGCGCCAGGTTTCTACTTATAGGTTTCTCCAGCTGGAGCGCCAGGTTTCTCCTTATAGGTTTCTCCAGCTGGAGCGCCAGGTTTCTCCAGCGCCTGCAGACCCTGCCTGGAATCCTGACGGCAGCACATACATTTTATATATTGTTAAGAGATTAGTTCAGGGATTCCCAAACATTTTTGGAAAACATCCCCTTTTAGGACATTTTTATGACCATTTCCCAACTAAGGAAAGAATGACGACTTGTGTACCTTTATGGTTTAAAATTTTTTTTTAGTTAGAGGTGGCACGGATGGTGCAGTGGGTAGCACTGCCGCCTCACAGCAAGGAGGTCCTGGGTTCGAATCCCGGTCGTCCGGGGCCTCTCTGTGTGGAGTTTGCATGTCCTCCCCGTGTCTGCGTGGGTTTCCTCTGGGTACTCCGGTTTCCTCCCACAGTCCAAAGACATGCAGGTTAGGCTGATTGGAGAGTCTAAATTGCCTGTAGGTATGAGTGTGTGAGTGAATGGTGTGTGTGCCCTGCGATGGACTGGCGACCTGTCCAGGGTGTATTCCTGCCTTTCGCCCAATGTATGCTGGGATAGGCTCCAGCCCCCCTGCGACCCTGTTCAGGATAAGCAGGTTAAGATAATGGATGGACGGATGGATGGATTTTAGGTAGAAAGACAGTCATGTGACCAGAGAACTTGAGAGAGAGAACAGAGAAACCATTCTCTCACCACGCTAATGGAATGGGGAGAGTTTTCAAATCTCAGTCAGGAGGTGTGGTCACACGTCTCATTTCCACTGTCACATCCAGCTAGGATTGGTGTTTACATTTAATGCTGAAGTAGCACTGTATCCACATTTACACAGAGCAGAGTTTGCAAAGGGGCCATCGGTTTTAGTGCTGGTGAGGTTACTTCTGGATATTCTGCCCTTGCTGTGGAATGACACTCCTCTGGGGTGAATGTGTCAGATGTTCAGTACTGATTGATGGTATGCCTGTTGATGCTGGGTCACAGTCCAATGGCTTGTATATCCAGCCAAGCTGGGACACATCCAAATCTGTGATAGGAGTCCCAAAGTGTTCTTCAAGGCATTTGAGGTGATCTGTCAACACGTCTGTGGAACATTTCTCAATACTGTTTTGGAGAATGTATTGTCTGCCCTTAAGCCCATTGGTCACTGAGTTATTGAATGTTCTTATCATTTCTCTGCATGACCATATTCAATTTGTTCAGTTATAAAGATAATATTTTACATTATCTGTTACATAATGGGCATTGTAGTAACTGCATTTGTTGTTGTTTTTTTACATCCATTTAAAATGCCAAGAGATCTCTGTGTGAATGAGTATCAGGGCTCTGTGTGATTGAGCAAATAATTGTGCGGGCGCATAGCTTTTCAACAGGCATATTAAAGGGCTTGATGTGATTTGTCAGTGGATGTCACGTGCTGCACTACATCTCTAAGGCTTGCTCTTATTTCCTTAGCGGCAGCTGAGGGGGGGTCCTCTCATGTTGCCCAATGTCCTTTCCAGTACCTTACCCAAGCTATGCTTTCTTACACACTAATTCATATCATCCTTTTCCCCATGTAGGAAGTAGGCAACCGGTATGGCAATTTCTCTCTGGCCACCATGTTCCCCAGGAGAGAGTTCACTGGAGAGGACCTGGACAGGACACTCCTGGAGCTGGAACTCGCTCCCAGTGCATCCGTCGTGCTGCTGCCTGTGAGTGAGACTCGCCTTCCCACTCCCGACCCCAGGAACACCTGACAACAACACTTATGATTATAGATTATTCAGAGATGAATTGTCGTGGTATTATCGTTGGTGACTGTTTGATGTTTTCATATGGCTAGCCGGTTCTAATGATGGTTCCTTGCTGGAACACACACAAGCAATGTCACAGACTTGTGTCCCATGTTTTCAGAGTCTTTCTTGAGAAAACCCCCGTTGTAATGAAGGTGTTTTAATTTAATGTGAGTTCACGTTGACGTTGGAGCAAAGTTCTGGATGTTGAATTTCTTTCTATCGCAGGACAGTTTTTGCTTTCAGATATGCTTTTGTATGACAGTTCTATTTAAAACTTAAAAATCCTCATCTTACACCACCCCTCCCTGTTTCCTTGGTTCTGCAGCAGTCGGGAAGGCCGGCCAATGCTGTGGCCCAGTCTTCAGGCGGGGGCTTGTGGGAGATGCTGGGGACGGTCTTCTACCCCCTGCTGGTGGTTTGGAGGTTCATCAGCAGCTTTCTGTTCTCCAGTGCTCCGGCCCCTGGCTCTTCCCCCAGGGCCCCAGCCGAGAGACCTGCCCCCAGCTCCGCCTCAGCCAGCCAACCAAATAGGTGGGTGCCTCAAGTCCGACCGATCAGGCGATCAGTTCCCACATTTTTATTAATAATTCATTGTAACCACAGAAGAAAATATGCAGGAAGAAAGAAAAAGGTGGATGAAAGTTCTGGATTTAGATTTTGTAAAGGACTGGATTTGTCCTTCTGTTTGAACTTTCTGGAAAAACCTGGTGTAATTATCCTGCGGCTTTTGTCAGTTTGAATTACTTTTTTTAATTGCGAGAAGATGCGTCTATCTTCTTGATTATTTCTCTAAAACTTGCCTGTATTTCAATGTTATTCTTCTTCAGAGAGTTCATTCGGAAGCGGGTTCTGGAGAAACGACCTGAGGACTTCAAAAAAGACGGCAAAATCTACAGACTAAGGACTCAGGAAGACAGTGAGGATGACAACAACACCTGGAATGGCAACTCCACCCAACAGATGTAGCCCACTGATGCTAAATACTGTGCAATAATGTTTATTTCCCTTTTCTTACCAGGTTTGTGTACATTGAGAACATGACTGCAGTATGTTCCTGTGCAAGCCTGGTCCCACTGATCCCTTGCATGGTTAGCTAAATATAATCAGTGACTTCCCATTGGCTTGGACAGCATTATGTTTTTACTTTATTGCTATCATTTGCGAATAATTTTCCCCCCTGGTAGAATATGGCCCAAAACCAGTCATACCAATTTTATTACTACCAGGAGTTTCTGGGTTGTCCATTGCTTGATCTTATGGGTGATAATTTTTTTGGGGGTGGGGGGACAATCAATTTTATTTAACAATGGCTTCATGAAGAAAACTAGTCAGGCAAAAAATTTGAAATGACTGGCATTTGTGTGTTTTATATTAAGGGATTCCTTAATGAGTGTATTGTCTGCCTAGACTGCGGAATGTTCTTCTAGTTGAAAAGGGGAAGACTTTACAGCTCTCGTTTAATATTAGAAATTTAAGAAAAAGTTTTTCATATAATGGCATTTTTCACCTGCTGTGGTTTTATTTGGTGATACTGTATAGTTTTTCTATAATCGCAAGGTTGTGCACTTCATGCATGTTAATCATGGAAATCAAAAGCATGACTGTTGGTTCCGTCGGTTTCTACGGCTGGGGATCGTAGAGCAGTGCTACGTAACTCCAGGTCCTGCGGGCCGCAGTGTCTGCAGCGTTTTCTCCAAACATACGCGACACTACATGATTTCACTCATTATCTTACAGCACCACCTTGGTTCTGGAAGCAGTGGCATCTGCTGAGTTGAAATCTGTACAACTACATTCGTTAATAAATTATAATTTCAAGATCTTGAAGTGCAGATTTTGTAGCCTTTATCATAGTTTGGATATCTTTTTCTCCTGCGCTTGTAAAACTGATTTTCCTAAAATCTCTCTGCCGTAATGTGAAGAAATAAACTGTCTTTGCCTGCCAACTGATTATTTATATCCTTGGCACACTTTTATTAATTGATTAATGAAAAGTTGAAACCAATGATCATGTCAAAATAGCTATGAATGCCATGAAGAAGTCCCATATTCAAATTGTGCTTATTGCTCTATATTGTAAACAATTAAATAAAAATGGGTAATTGTTTACTGATCATATTTAAGACTGAGGTGAATCCATAGGTTCCTAACTGGTGAAAGTGTAGACACGTGGCCACTACTCAAAAGACATGCAATTCTGCAATAAGTTAATCACTTTAAGAGGGAAATCCTATGAAATAAACATATGTGCAACAGACACATTTGGGGACGCAATCTTTAATTTGATCTAATTAAGCATCTAATTAATTAAATAAAAAATTTTAAAGTAATGGTTTGTTAAAATTCTGTGATTGAAATTGTGGTTGGAAGGAAAACCAGCATACACAGGGGACCCAAGGTCTAGTGCATTGTTGGGGCAAGAACAACAGACACTGTGGCCAACAGGACCTGGAGTTGAGTAGTGTTGTCTTGTGGACTGAAGGGGATTGTATATTGTGTACAGGTCAGGTATTTGGTACCAGATGGTTGTCATTATGGCTCACTGTGATGTCCGGTACTTTTGTTTTTACTTTACCTATGTGTCAGCTGCAATGTCTGGAACTAAAATCATACCCAAAAGATATTGCCCCCCCCCCACCCCCCGATGGAAATGGAATATATTTGAAAACTATGGATATAATGCAACAATATATTGACAGATAAAGACATGCTTGCTGCTTTAAGAAACTGCAATATACCACAGTGCTGTGGAATATTTGTCATATTTCCCAAAAGTTGATACAATATTACAATATATTACATTTCCATAAGTATGAAGTTGCTTGTACATCTGGAAAGGATTTATGATGTGTCATAAGATCATGTGTGTTTGGATGAACTTCCGTGATTTTTTTAAATTATTTTTTTTGTGAACAGCAACCTGTACAAATTAATAACATTAAAAAATGTTGTTTAAAAAGCTATGCAAATTGCTCTGGATACACATCAGAAAATAATGTGATGTTAAAAAAAAGACTTTTTGCGCCGTTGTTTCTTTTTCATATTATATTTATTTGACGGACTATGCACAATAATCAACAATTATGCCGGCAAGCCTATGCTAAAGAGTTACGTAGAAGGCTAGTTTTGCGGTCCCTGAGCAGGCAAAGAGAAGGAAATCCAGGTAATAAAATAGAATGGGGAAAAAAAAACAATGCAAAAGCACGTTACTGCAAAAGACAAGCAAGTATAAGTTGAAGAAAATATAGCAGAAACAAAAAATAGCAACATACAGTATCTACATCAGATGACAAAACAGAACATCACATATTACATCAACATCAGCACAGAATGTAATACAGTAACATGACAATCAATAATGGCAGTAGCATAACCTTAAAAGAAATCACATTATGGTAGCATATCAGCAAGGAACATTATACTTGTAGGAATTTGTAATAGAAACAGCCCATCGCATAAGATCACATCAACGCATAATGGCGCCTTAAAACAATATAGTGTCAGTAGAAAAAATGGCAAAGTATGTATTTTAGACTGCAGGACTGAAGGGTTTATTTGCGTTGAGCCATATATAGTGTCTAAATTTGAGAATTGTAAGAGATAATGTATTCTATGAAATTGATGCTCATATCTATGCTATTTGGGTAAAAGCAATAAAACCTAATCTGTCAGGTATAATACAATCACCTGGCTGAGGTTGTTTTCTAGGGAGAATGAGTTTTATTTTTCATGTAGGATATGTACTGATATGTACTGAACTGTGCAGAGGCCAAACCATGGAGACTTTAAAAAACAATGCTAATGCCTCATTTATTTAATACTACTTTAAATTATCCCGGCTGAGGAGCTCTTATTTAACTGGGATATAATCCCGGTGTAGCCACAATAAGATCTGCACAGCCGTTGGGTCCTTGAGCAAGGCCCTTAACCCTGCTTAGTCTAATCAACTGCACGTCGCTCTGGATAAGAGCGTCTGCCAAATACCAATAATGTAATGTAATGGATACTACAACGTTATTGTACTGTATGTTATCCAACGTTATCTGTTGGGCCTTCCGTCAAAAACTTTGAGAATCTGTATAACCCCACTGCTCAGGTGGGAGTTCAAAATAAGTTTTCTATTCATCAATTTTAATTTTACAATGTTGACCACCCTTTTGGAAATAAATATTAGAAAAGAACATGATTTTTCTAACATCTTAATGCTGGCAGACAGGAATTGTTTAGCCAATTACGTATACATGGCCCGTGGCTGCTGTTACAGTAATTCAGGTTCAGCTTGCTGTCTGTTCTTTGCATACAGATAGATAATCAGTGTAGTCTACATTTAAATTTCAATTAAAAAGGAGAGGGACCAAATGTCATCATGTAACTGCTTTTATGCTGCTGTAGACGTGTGTTCCTTAATACATATGCTGCGTTCCATTTACCGTCAGAGGTCTGAATTTCCCAGTTGAAATGTCCTACTTCCGACCTCAAAGCATTCCAGGTGCGTTCAAAATGTTAACAAAAAACATGGCTGACCGTGAATAACTGGTGGTGTTTATGTGCCAATTGTATAACCACATGAACTGTCCGCATTTTGTACTGACCCAGCGGCATAAATATACCACTCGTTAACTCTGCTCCGGTCTAGCTACATTGGTAGGTAATCTGCAAAATCTCCCAAATAACTTTTGTGCAGAGAAGATAACTTTCAGAGTTCATTTGCCCTAACCAGCTAACGAATAACGTTGGCGACATTGTTTGACATCAATTCACACGCAGAACAGGCTTTACTATATGACAGTATGCTTTTGCGTTGCCTTTTAGTTGATGCCATGCGCGGATTTTGTATTCCACGACACAAAAACATTGTAGCCTACTAGAAACCTGTAGCTTCTGTAAGTGGCTGTGATTTCAATTCCGTCCAAAAGAGTCTGTCTGCAGCCTGCAAAACCCCTCTCATTCCGTCAGCAAAGTATCCCAATTGTCAATACAATATTACACGATATTACCAAAGGGGGCGTTTTCATTATTACAAAAGGTAAAAACAAACGATATAGCCGGTCAAAAACGCAAGGTAAACGAAAATTGTGAACAATGAAATTGATTTAAGTATCGCTTTTGCCATTCTTTTTCTGTTTAATTTATTTAAATATTTTGCTTTAATATACAGTAAACGGCAGCATTGCGCGTGTGCAGCTCACCCACATAATAGGTAACTTTCGCTTTTGGTTCAGAAATGATCCCGTGGTTTCGAGGAAGCAATATAAGCGGGGGGGGTTTTGTGTACGTTGAACCTAAGAAGTTTTCGATACGCAAGCTTAAGAAAACCAATATAATACTGTAAGTAATAGACCAACGCATGTAGCCTATATTTAAATGTAAACAATGTAAACATTTTTTAAATATTATATAATATTAATTTGTGTAGGTCTGTAAGACTTTAGGATCATAATGAAGAAAATGTTCGGTGGTTTTCATTCAGGTCACCATGATGTCCACAGAAGATGTTTTGTCCCTGAAGGAGCCTGTAAGTGAAACATTATTGAAAGTTTATAGTTGACAGAGAATGCTTATGATGTATAATCCTTAAAGGTGCAACAACTAATCAGTTGCAGAAACGCAAACCTATTAAATTGTGTGTTGAAGCTTTTCTATTTGGTAAAAGCAGCCTCTGTTTCAGGAAGAGCAAAACCTAACTAAAGCCGCGGAAGAACTTGTGATGTGGAAGGTACGGAATTCTTTCTAACTGTCTGTATGTTCAGTCGTTTTTTCAGTGTTCCAGCAGGGCTTTTCTGTTGTTGTTAAAACTAACCTTTAATTTTATTCAGAACAAAGTTGACAACGCTGATACAGAGAAGTCCAGACTTCTCTTGGACAAACTAAGTGCTGAGGATACCAAAAAACAAGCCCAAAAGGAAACGTTGGAGCTCTTGGAGGAACAGAAAAAAAAGGAGGCTATGTTTAATAAAAGGAGTAAAGAACAAAAGGTGGGTCTGTGCATTGAACACACCGAATCACCCATAGTGAATTTTGAGCAAAGCAGTCGCCAGAGCGAGACTTGGGTAGATGGCATACAGTACCCGTGTGTTATCTCAGCCCCAATCACCTGTTACTGAAAGAGCAGGAGAGTGCTGTTTGAGTTTTTCTCTTTATTTTTAGGCTCAGTCTTGTCATTTTCCTATTTTCTGTTTTTCTATAAAGTATTGCAAAGATACTTTGTGAAAAAGTGCTCTTACAAATGAAATTGCATTGCATCAAATTGAACCCTTCTTCACGTTGACATTTGTCCTTGAGCAACCCCACATTGATCCAGGGGGGACTGCTTGGTCTAATCAACTGTAAGTCACTTTGGATAAAAGTCATATTCAGGAATAATTAATACATCTGCTGTCTAGATTCAGGTTGGATTGTTTTTAAATGCCATGTAGGACCTTTGGCCTACATTTGTGACAAATTGTAGGTGGAACATTCTTATGATGAGAAAAAAAGAAACAGGCTAAGAACCAGAAACATAACTAATTAGAATGATCAATTTGACAGATGTATTACAGGTAGAGGGTAGTCAGTCAAATTTCAAATGATTTTGCTTTCAATCAAGTAAGAATTGTTTTCTGTTCATTTCAGCTATGTAACTTATTATGTTACAATGACTAAAAAACATTGTATTTGAATTGACTAAACCATTCGCCTTATGTGATCTACAGCATTTTGCAACACTTGAGTAGGTCTTTGGCCCCCATTTTATCTCTAGTCATCTTTGCTGTCTTAAGCTGTTTAAAGGACGCATGCCCCATGGCTGACCATGGAAAGCTCATTGGCTCAAGCTGGTTATACTGGTTTCCATTATGATCTATGTACTTTTTTAACGTTTCTATTATTGTTATCTAGGACAGTATTCTGCTACTTGAGACAAATAACCAGGCACTGATGGAACAACTAAAGAAATATGAAGACATGCTGAAAATCAAGAAAGCTGAATATTCATCACTCCTGCAAAAATCAAAGGTATTCACTCTACTCTTATTCTGGAGGTAACTTAATAGCCGGGCTCCTCCTGAAATGTCGTCACACTGTTTGAGTGGTTCGACTGGAGTATTTGTTTTCTTTTCTCACTTATTGGGTTTTTGGGTTAAAGGCCAGGTCTTTCCCAATTCTCTTATTTAATGATTTCCTGTAAAGTATGTGTGTAAAAGTGTCTGTAAATCAGTATTAAACTACAGTGAATAGAACATAAACATTTCCTGCTGCCGTTGCCAAAGCATGACAGGTATTTTCCCACCAGGTTATAGCAGACATCCCTGAAACAAAGGTGAGATTCACAGGAGTGGAGACAGGAGAGGACAGAGACTATGACAACATTGTGGGCGTGTTCACCATTACCCAGAGGCCCTCATTCCAGCTGACAGGAGGGCAAGCTCTCATCACTTTTGAGGAAGAGGAAGGTAGAGGCATTGAAATAATGTGGTCCACTCTACCTGTTTTCCTGTTTGCTTTTGGGAGGTTTTAATGTCTATTATATGGACGTCTGGGAAATTAAATTTACTTGTCCAATCTTGAAATCAGTTTATTTTATAGATTAAAATGCAGCCTGTAGGAAAGCCCATGGCATCTATATATTGACTGTATGTGGAGTATTCTTGCGTCCTTTTCACACTTGTTGCTGTGTTTGATCTGCACTCTGATGACCGTCGCTCTGGATAAGAGCGTCTGCTAAATGCCAATAATGTAATGTAATATAAATGCTTTCTAATTTAATGTAATGAGCGGTTATGACTGTAGGCCATCATAATTAAAACTCAGGTAAATTAGGTTATTTAAATTGTAAATAATGTGGTGATTTGAGTTGTGCATCCTTCCTTAAAGTGGCAGAAAAGATTCTGAAGCTGCCCAAGTGCTCTGTGGCATTTGAAAAACACAGAATGGACCTGAAGCCCCACTGTGTGCAACTGGATCCCTCTGTGAAGTTTGAGGTGAGAGTACAACTTGCCGATTCTGGGGTTTGTGGAAGCTGAGCAGAAGCATCTGTCAGCTGAGCAGAAGCGGGGCGTATTCCTGTAATGTTGAATACTCTTGAATGCCCACGCAGGTGCATATGAACGTGTCTAAGAAGAAGATCCGTTTCTCCAACCTTCAGCCTTACCTGCCAGTGGAGTGCATGAGTCATCATCTGGAGATGAGTTTCTCCAAGCCCAGCCAAGGGGGAGGGGAGGTGGAGGAGGTGGCCTACAACATGGACACTAACGATGGCCAAATCTCCTTCCTCAATACTGGAGGTGGTTCTGATTCACAGTCATGCAGGACATCTCTTTGTTTAGACGAGGAACGCGTTAGCACTTTCGGTTCAAAGAGAATATTCAGCTAGCCAAATTGTGTATCGAAATCTGTTTTTAGGTTGTAGGAAGTTGTGAGATTCAGGTGTTCTCCTGAATGTATTAAACAGTTTAAACCCATCTTCCTTTTTAAATACTTTGCTCTTGTCTCATTTTCATCATTAGTGTCATATTTCACAGTTATATTGTATTTCTATTCATATATTATATGGTTTCAGGTAGAAAACTCATGAATCCTCATATTTTTAATTGCAGTTGCTGAGTCTTTGGCCCTGAAGAGGAAGCACATCGTTGATGTCAGTCATGAGGTTCATGTCCATCCTTATTTCAAATACCAGCTGAAGAAATTTCAGGTGAAAATCAAACGCCAATGTTTTGTTGTTCACTGTTGACATTTCTTATTATTTTTAAAAAGCATATTTTAAATTCTCCCTTTAATCTGTGTCCTTTCTGCATTGTGATATCACTTTATCACTAACAGTTGCATCATTAAATCATGCTTATTCGCTCTGCGTTTAATCTGTTTGATCACAACTTATTGTTATTAATATGTCTGTGTGTATCTGCTTTCAGACTAACTGTGGGGTGCCGAAGCGTACGGTCCTGATTGGTGGGATCCAGGATGTCCTGGATGAAGAGGATCTGCAGGATCACCTCGAGATCCATTTCCAGAAACCCTGTAACAATGGCGGAGAGGTGGAGAGCATCAAGTACATCAGTCGACCCAATACAGCTGATGCCCACTTCTCTGAGGACACCGCATAAACCAAATGTGTATGAAGACAATGCATATGGAAACAGTCAATTCAGTTTGTATAGGGGGTTTTATGAGTAAGTATTTACACAAAGTAGAATTATAGTCCTGAACCCTCCTTGAGCATGCGTAGGGCAACAGTGGCAAGGAAGAACTCCCTGGTGAGTAACAAGAAGAAACTTTTCAGCAGAACCTGACTCAGAAAAGCCAATCTGCTGCTGACTGGCTGGTTAGTTGGGAAAAAAAGATGATTACATAATACATGCCTAATAATATCATGAATGTATAGTGTATAAAACATTGCTGCTTTTTGTCAATGAGAGCCTCGTTCAGGTCAGTGCAATATTATTTGCACTGCACCTTTTACAGAGTACTGTCATAAATACGCTTTCCAGAGTGACATAAGGGAAAAAGGGGAAAAAATACATTTGTGGTGTAAACACCGGTAGAGGAGATACTGTCTTTTGGAAAAGATGCTAATCCGAGGTCCTTACTCTCTCATTCAAGACCCCACTGAACTTTTGCGAAGAGTAGGGGATTGTGGAACACTGTGAATGGATTTGAGATTAGTTGAATTGCACTATATCCAAAAATGACTTACCAAATTATTAAAGATCAAATTAATTATCCTCTTTGCAGTTTAGTTAGTGTTGTGGCACAGTCTGAAAATAGGTTGACTCTTAAATCATCCTTTGGTGTGGCAAATGTTTTAATGTTGCTTGATTGGTTTCATTTTAATTTAATCTGTTATTTGAAATAAATAAAAATAATAAATCTGTCTTTCTCTTGTACAATTTGGCAACATGTAATTCACCTGAAATCCATGATGTATCTCTGGAGCTGCTGGCTTATGTAATAATGAAATCGGTTATGCTAAAGCTGAAATTAATGACATTAGAAGAGACCAGTCTGAAGCACATGATTACATAAAAATGCAATGCATGCCATGACAAATGAAACAAGCCATTTCATTCGCCATGGCATGTATTCTGACATAATGTGGCTTAAGAAGGTAAGCAGTCCCTCCAACCCAGAAAAGCACAGGGATTGCAATTGTGGTTAGAAAGAAACCCAGAATAGACAGTGGTACCCCACAACTGGATTAGATAATTCTATGAGTGAAATAAACTGATAAACATGTGTTTCAGTATCTTTTGCTGACATAATACTTATTAAAATAATTTTTCTTGAGATTATTCAGACTCTTAAATGTTATCTTAAATAATGTCTTGAGGCTGTATCAGTGGCTTTATGCTGGTAGACCTAAATGACAGGAAAAATCCACATGATACAAAAATATACTTTTATTTGGAATGTAATATTTTAGACAGTCATCGCATCAGTGTATTGAAAACTATGGCGTAATAATAAACGTAATGGCAATGAACACTGGAGGGCACTGCAGCACTCTAAAGACAGAAAGCAGGGCACACTGTCCATCGCCACATTAATCTTGCTTACTCTCCACACTCTTCAGTCAACCCTATTTGACTGCAGGGTTAATATGGATTGAAGAGCAATTCAGACATTTTATCTCCCAGAATTGAGGTACTCTGAACTGTATTTTAAGGTTGACCTTGAGATTTGAGATATGTTTCCCTGAGACTCAATCTTGAATGTTGAGAGAAGACAAAACAGTTGAAAAAATGGTATCATGGTTGTGATGCATATGCAGTGACCACCATAATCCATTTGTAAGAAACCCCCCAAATACACCAATGCTACTGGAACAGGGTTAATTTAATTTTGTTCTCGTTTATCTGACTCCAAAAGATAAGTTCAACAGTTCAACAAAAGGAACTGCAAATGTCCGCCAATAGTGTGGCTCTATATGATCGCTATCTATTTGTATAGACACGGACATGCCTGTGGCCTGTATAGCCTACAATTATACACTTAGTATGTATCTTGTGACGGCACTGGTGTATAGGTGAGTGACTATGGGGTGCAGGTATCCTAGGTTGTCTATATCTGTTAGGACTCTAAACTGCTAAGTGTGCAGTGGTGCGAGCCAAGAGGATGCAGGTTCAAATTAATACAATTTATTAAACAATGTGCATTGCAGAAATAGAATGACAATGTGTTACAAGAATTACAAGTTGTAATATGAATGGCTTTACGCAAATAGTCCACAGGAGATTAGCGAGTCTCCTCAAACCATTCCACGTTCCCCTCTATATACCCAGGGTTTACAGGAAAACAACAAATCATCAAATAAAGAGTCACAAGATGGTGGTAACAATGGTCCTGCTGATGTTATCTCTGTATGTCCAACAAACCTGGTTAACCTTTGTATTACAGCTGGATGCTGACTCACAGGTAACTTGCATTACCTGTGGTTTATTCCTACAAGATCTTTATTCAGCAACCAGTGTACTACACCACCAATGACACCAAACTATTTCCCGCTTCATTAGCTATCTAAAGACACCAAACACTGTATGTGGAAAACCCATGGTTTATACAGTGCTATTTCAACTCATCAGTTCTGGGAGCATTCCACTGAGATGGCAGAATTGCGCAGAGGCAGCACAATGATGGGAGCAATAGTCCTGTATTGACGAGCACTGTCTTTTCATCAAACCTTGCTGACCCTGTGTCAACATGGTCAACACAGTCTGTTTCCTTTTGGGGGTCTGCAGAGAGGCACACTTATGTAAAATACCCTACACATTGGAAAGTGACACATTTTTTGTTATTTTGCTTGGGTACTCTAGCACTTTGAGTTTGAAAGGATACAATAGCAATGAGGTTGAAGTCTGATATGGATGAGAATACCCTCAAATTAAATAGTCATTAAGTTATTGCTTCAAATAAAATTATTTTAAGACACATATACTCATATAGTATACGATGTACTCACTAAAATGCTTATCTTATTTATTTCCTGTGTTATGAATTATAGCCAGTAGAGGGTAGTACTCTCTCATAATTCAGTATATTAGATGGAAAATCACAGACACTTTAATAAGTGTACTTTTAGCCAATGTTGAACATTGGTTTATGGTTCTGTTCTTTGGGCTATGGATGTAACTTGCGCATTAACAGATAACTTACGCTAAGTTCCTTGTCTTAGTGATGTTGCATCTACACTCATCTAGTAATGTTGTTAGCCAGGATTCATACTGCTCATATGAATCACGTGAATGCACTTTTATATTATCTTTTGTAGATCATAACATCTGTAAAATAATGTAATGTAACCTAAAGATGAATGATCAGCACAAGGTACAATTGAACTTTTTGTATACCTGCATACAGACAATGGGCAACACCAAACATCAACATTGCCTTATTTAATGAGATTGCACCATGTGTGGTCAGAACAGCTCATATCCTCTGTGGCATGGAATGCACTAAGAGCCTCTCTGAAATTGACATTAGAATGTTTTACATTTGAGACTGGATGTATCTCTGAGGAACACTGACATCCATGCGCAGCTGTCTACTGTAAATAGAGCGTGTACTGTAAATAGAGACTGGAAGTCCCCGAGAAATGTTTGTAGCCTCTTGTCCTTCACTTTGAATTTCATGACCTGGAAATTGATTGGGTTTTGTGGGCGGAAAGTCAGGACACCAGCTGTGCTTTACCTAAACCACCTTTAACCACACGGTTTTCTCAAGGATATATATATACCTATCAAGGGCATTTGAGACCCTGAAAACTGATTAAGATATTGTGACAGAAAGGGTAACGTGTCACATTCGCTAATGCCCATGTATAATTTCCTGTGCTATAGGAAAACTGGAGTCACAGAAAAAAGGGAAAAAAAGTTTAAAACATTGATTTGTGTTCTTGTAAACCTTTTTGGTAAGGCATAAAAACAGATAACTGTCATTGAAACCAATCATGGCTCCTCTCTTCAATATTGAGCCCCTAAAGGGATCGGGGTGAGAAAAAACTTTTAGGAGATTTTGCAGGACATTTGCATACTCACAGAAATTTATATATAGAGAGAATGCAAAACTTATGCAAGATCTTCCAAAAGTTTTTTTATTTTTCCCATATCATATCATATATCCATATCATAATCCAGTGGTGGTGTCTTTATTTGCAGAGAAGCTCTCAGTCGGTAAATCAACAGTTCTGTTAAACAACAAGGCAATAAAATTATACCATCTAGCAACACTATTTACTTTTTTATGTTTAAATACTGTAGAAATACCCTGCAATTTCTCCTACCCCTTACATACCCCTAGACTGCCAGGGTCAAAACACCATTTTATAAACAGGGCACCTGAATTTAATAGCATAGGCTTAATAGCATAGTGTTTGTTACCTTTGTTATTTAATGTAAAATATAACAAGTAACATTATTATTTTGATTGCACAGGGCCATTCAAATGTTCTTCTCCTCTTCTCTCCAACGAGGGAAGACATTATTCTGTCAAGCCGTTTTATGAAAGACCTCCATCAGTCTCATTCTGCTCTATACAGCCTTTCATATAGTGTGGATTTAATGCTTTCTGACATAGCCCAGTATTATTTCTGACATCCCCCATATTGTTCATGTCTCATTTCCACCTCCGCACAGTGCTGTACACCTACTTGATTAGTTAATGGTGCTTACATCAATCTGAAATGATTTGTACATGAAGCCATCACTTAATTAGAAATGATGAGATCATAATTAATATCTGGCTGAAGTAGCCTATGGAGCCAGAGATGCGAGTGGGAGAAAAATGCATGCCCCTCAGTCCCTGTAGTTCATCAGGTTTGTGTCTTATTTTCCATCTGAAATGGAATCGGTTAACGTTTACTCTTCTGCGGGCAAAGGGCTAAACGTAAGATGTTTGAAAGAAAAGAAAGTGTACAACACCCCCCAGACAATGCTTTCACATGGTCCCCACCCCTTCCCCCACTCCCAGGGTTACTAACTGGAGCCAGATGGGGTAGGAAGGTTCCCCTTCAGTGTGCCCCGTTTTAGGCTGAGGGAGGGGTGGGGCTCAGCTCTGTGGCCAGAGTAGGGGGTCCAAACCCGTGGGCTGGGACCCCTTACCCTAAGAGACTTGAGGCTGTGAGACTTCAGATGGACAATGAGATATGTGGATAACACTATTTCTTGTCTAATTTACACATTCTAAATGCATTTGCACACTGCACTATAAAACACTGCACTAGTTGCAGTATGTCCACAAAGTCAGTTAGAGTGGATATGCATGTTACAATGTGTTACAAACATTTATTTTACTCATTTAAAAAGATTCCAAAGCTCACATTTTACAAAGTGACAGGTCACAAATAATATATTCGCCAAATAAGTGGGTTGTGGTGCTGCTGAATTAAATGCTCATTGTTAATAATGGTTTATAGAGTGGGGTGCAAAAATGTGAGTGCCCCTCATTTAAATGTCTGTTACAACTCCATGCCTTCTAAAGTATCTAACTGCAGTGGCTGTTCTATCTGGTGTTAACAAGCTTGGGTTCCTCTATTTCAGAATGAAGATTCCACCAAGAAGTAGAAGGCTACAAAAACTCTTATTAGAAAATGGAAGATAAATGGAACAGTTAAAGTCAAGGCAAGGTCTGGAAGACCAAGACATATTTCAGATAGAATGGCCTGAGACCTGGTGAGAAATGTTCAGATGAATCGCGCTCGCTTCTGTTCACTTAGATATTAATTGTAAAATGCTTTTTGACCAGGGGTGCCCAAATTTTTGCACACTGTATGAGTTCAAGAGATCAAATGGACCAGCAAAACATTTTACTATGGACCAAAACTCCTCCAATGCGATGTACTGTAAGAGACTGACAAACTCACACAGAAAATGACAACTTCAGGTTATTCCTGCTAAAGGTGCTTCTACAAGCTGCTGAATCATGGTGTATAATGTAACAATTTCTCAGATAGTGTGGAAATACCGTAGGATATTAATAGACATTATACAGGTTAAGGCTAATAATACATGATAATACAATTTTATTTGTTTATGTGTATCAATATACTGTAGGGGAAAATGCATTTTTGACTTAATTTTAAGTTAATTCTGAAGTATGCATTTTGTGCACTGCTTTTTAGCGTTAACCAGGCACATAGAACAAGTTGTTCTCATTCCTATTCTCTCTCTTACTGTAGAAAGTAAGTGCCCACACTTTCTACAGCACACCAATGGTCTAAAACATATAGGTCCCCAAGGAGTGTGCATTCACAGAGATTCTGTTTATTGATGAGATCATACATCAGGCTGCTGTTTAATGTAACTGTAGCATTTCACTATTCCATAGCTCTGCCATTTGCAGAGAGTTGATTTGGAATAACAGTGACCTTACCCTGCAGGCCTGGGGAATGACGATTTTCATTACGGAACCATTTTGAAATGTTTCAAACTTAAACAGAATTTCAAGTGAGGCTCCCCCACTAGAAATGAAAGAGGGGGACAATGTAAAAACATCTCAAATGCCACTGTTAATATTACATCCCACATCACATATAAGAGATAATGATGTTTCTAACCAAAAAACATTGGAAAACATTGTAAATCATGTATATAAATGCAAAAGAGCCATCTGTTCATTTGTATGCTTCTTATATTAGGAGTTTATGCATTCAAGACTCTTGCATTCAAGACATGCTTGTACAATATTCATTTCACAGGTATCTACATTTGGTTGACTTACAGAATTTAGAGTGTTTAGGCCGACAGTAGAATTTGTAATTGTATTTTTTAAATATTATGCCTGACTTAACAGATCATCCAATCATCAAGAAGTAGCAACAAATAGAGCTCCTAGTGCAAAACTGTAGGATCATTGTCAGAAACTGTAGCCCTAAATGAACCACACTCAGTCTCTAAATTAACTTTTCTACTTTTGACATGTGTTTTAAAAAGAAAATCATTTTGTTAATGGATTTTAATTATACTTGAGTGCAAATTATACAATTCTAGCTAGCAATGCAGCCAACCACTTTAGCAAGCTAACCTATTTGGAATTATGCCTTAATTTTATTGCATATTAGCTTGCTCATCAGTGATCTCATGCAGCTAGGACAAAATTAGCATGATGACTGAGATGAACTTAAAGCTATGCGCAAGTAAGCATTCTTCTCATCTGTAAGTTGACCCTTTTTAGTCTGTGCGGGGGAAACAAAGATTTTAGATTTAATTTTGGTTTCTATATTATCAGTTATTGAAGTTTCTTCAGAGTTTCCAAAAATAGGCACTATAATTGGAGAATGACTACGGTCTGTGCCCATGTTACATATCACATAATATGCCATTTCTATGAAGATATTTCAGTGTTTCTTTGTGCCTGTTGTGTATTTTCTTCTCTAGGCAGTGGTATCACAATAAAAGTGTTTTCTCATATATCTGACCATACAAAATATTTGATAATAAATTTAATTTCATCCAGAACTTCCTTGCAAATTAATTGAGAGTACAAATAAAACAATAATTACAGCTCTGGTTATTATGAAAGCCCCGATTATGTTTCTTTTTCAGTCACTCTGAAGTACTTCAATCCAATCATATGTAACCTTTATTTCACTTTATTAATTACATTAATGGCATTTGGCAGACACTCTTATCCAGAGCGATGTACAGTTGATTAGACTAAGCAGGAGACAATCCTCCCCTGGAGCAATGCAGGGTTAAGGGCCTTGCTCAAGGGCCCAACAGCTGTGAGGGTCTTAGTGTGGCTACACCGGGATTCGAACCACCGACCTTGCAGGTCCCAGTCATGTACCTTAACTCAGTGCTGTCCTTCCAGCTCTCAGTGTGCCATGGAGTGTTTTCACCAAATACTGAAGTCCATATTACACGCATACTGCCTTGTGAATGAAAAAGAGGGGGTTGAGGGCACTCCCCTGCTGCTGTGAGAGAGGTAATATCGTACAAGAGTCACTTGGATTTAGTGTCTCTGAAACACTTTTGGGTCACACCATACAAGGTCCACTGAAACCGTTGCTAAGTGAGTAATGACACTCAATGCAACCTTCTTGGTTAGACTTCTAATTCTCAGTCTCACCTTGCAGAGCCACAAGGAAAAAATAACTATCGTTTTGATAAATGAAAAGCTGTACTAGATTTCAATCTTTTTCTCCCGAGTGTTGGTGTTACTACCAGTTCCTGGATCTGCATGGCAGGCCAGATATAGTGGGCCAATCTCCTACTGCGGTCATGATTCTCAATCTGAGCATGTGAAACCTGCACTTTGCCTGTCTGCAGTTAATAAACTGGACAGCATATTTTATTTCTGTACAGTCTAAAGAAAGGCTCACGAAAGATTAATGCTATAGCAAAACCTGACTGCTATCCTTTGCCTAGAACTGTTATTTGCTTTGATCATGTGGGAAATTGGTGAGTAAATATGACCTACTGAAGGAATATTGGCAGGTCCCCTTGTCCTCTCATGCAAAAGGCTGTTCTGCTTTCATGACACCAGATGGCTTTTTGCAGTATTCCGTCATACCTTCTGGAATTAAAAATGCACTGGCTTCATTCCAGTGACGGGTGAGGCAGGTTTTGTCCGGGTTGTCAGGTTGCGAGGTCTATTTAGATAGCGTAGTTGTCTTTTGATGTAGATTTAACACATCTGCGTGGTAAAGATAATATTATTGTTGTGGCATATATAGTCTTTCATTCATCCGAATTATAGTTTATTTTGCTTTTTGGCATTCAGGAAATAATCTTTAAAAATTTACCATACAGCAAAAAACGACTTGCACACATGGCATACGAAATAAATAGCAATTCTAGTGCTTGCCTGTTTTAGTTCTGTTGATGTAAATTATGCATGCAAAGTCCTTGTGCTGCATAGTGTGCATTATAAGGGAAAACACCATTAACAACATGTAAAGGTTAAAATAACAGATCACACCCTTCTCTAATGAATGTATATCCTGATAAAGAGACTAACACGGTCATCGTTGAAAGGCTTTCTGGGATGTTTACCACGGATGGTGCACTTCATCTGTCACTAGAAGGAGCAAAGCTTTGCGGTTTCTCAAGCTTGTATGCAAGCACTGAAAGGCGATACTGGTGCCTCACTGAGAACAGCTTATACTCATTCCTCATTTCTAACTACAGACTAAACATACTGACACCATTACCTGTGCCAGGTAGGTTAGGCATAAAACAAAATTAAAAAGAGTTTATAGCAGTTATATATCATGTGTAGCATTAAGGCTATGCATTTAATTAAGCATACAGATATTTTGAGTTAAATCAGCATTCAATAGGCTGATAATATGTATAGAAGCATGTGTCAGCTGCTATGCCAACCTGTCAGATGCCAACTTCCTCCTTACAGATATTCACCAACTCTCCAAGCAGCACACATACAAGTAAACAGCAATGCACCCTACTTCTTGCCAACGCTAGCCCCCTCCCTCCCAACACAGAGCATGCTCACACAGACAAGTGTGCTTCCACAGGTAAGCATACTCATACTGGTAAGTGTGCTCACACAAGTAACCATGCTGACACAGGTAAGTGTGCTCCCTGCTTTTTTCCCCTCACAGCAACCCAGGTAAGTCACACCACTACACTCACAATATAAATCATAATTAAAGAATTAAAACCTCAAACTCAAAAGTTAACAAAGAGCATAAATTCACCTGACACTGAGATCGCCAATAGTATTACTCACTTTCGACACCTTTTCCCTTCCTGATGGGCCTACTTGTACACTGGCCCTGTCCCAATCACCAATCACTGGCCCAGCCCCAATCACCAATCACTGGCCCAGCCCCAATCACCAATCCTCAGCAGCTGTCCCACATCAGCATCCAATGATTCAATGAACAAGGAAATGATCCTTATCTGCATGCCGTCTCTAAATCACCACTGAGGGGGCTGCGAGAAGGTTTGATGTACATACTTGTGTGGATGTGTGTGTATACGCAAGCGTGTGTGTCTGTGTGGTGTGGGCTGGGTGGTCTCTGCGGTGTATACAGTATAAGTTGGTAAATATACATGTATATGAAACATTCAGAGGCAGGAATTCCAAGTAAGTAAACCAGGCTTTGAACAACCCGTAAACTCATGTGCATTATTTAGCCATAAGCACTGAGACTTCCCATGTCTTCCACCCTTGACTGAATGAGACTGGGTTTGATTTTTCTACCCTGTTCCTTTCTTAAGCGTTTGGCCCCATTCAAGGGAGGAAAGTATGTCTGCCTGTCAGCCCGTTTCCTCCTCCATCATCATGGGTAGGGTAATAGAGCCGGGCTTGGCACAGAAATAAACAGCCTCTGGGAGAGAGGGGGAACAGAGGGGTTTGGGGTTTGGGGGTGTGGGCAGTGTCTCCATGTAGCAAATATGGGACTCATTGTCGATCTGACTCACTGTTGAAGCTCAGAGCAAATCCAAGCAAAATATTGAGAACAATTAAGGCATTCAGAGTTTGTTTGAGAGAGCACCACCCAACAGGGATCAAAACTGAACTCTCTCTAATGTTCTCCAAAAACCTTTTGTGCCAGCCTCTACAGCACCAGCACAGCACAGAGCAAACTGTAGTCTACAGTGTACTGTACAGTGTACTGTAGACTGGTGAGGGGACAGGGGTATAATTTCCTCCTACCCTCATGAGTCATTCCCCAGTGCATACTGAAACACCTACATCATGGGGTGTGGGGGGATGTAGTTTCGGGTTTAGGGTGTATACTGGTCAACCTTCAGTACTGATATAATTTCTACTCAGATGATATGCATTCTGTTTAATACTGAGAATTTTCCTGTGCACTCGCATGTGCACCAATGATGTCAGGGGAGTTGCAACTGCTATGCCATTTTTGAATTATGTGGTGTGTTTATATCAAGCCATAGCCACATTTTAAAATGTAAAAAATGTGGGTGGCAACTTGAGATTTAACAACCAGAATCTGGCTACTGGAGGTAGAGCTACCTTTAACTGTATTCACAAAATATACAGAATTCCTGTTAAAAAATTGAGCCAGACTCATCAAGCTTGTTTTTGGATATTACTTTTAAACAGGTGATCTATGTATATACAGTACTGCATTGATGTGTTAATCTAGAATCATCAGAATTCATGACCAGTTTATGCTAATGACACAAAGATCTGTTTTCTACAGGGTCTGCTATGAACGGCTTCCTTGTATGGGGAGTCTGTTTTACAAGGAACACCAGCCTTGTAAAAAGTGTCTGATTCATTTTTACTCTGCATTTTAAAGTAGTTACCTGAGATTCTAATAACATATTAGACAAGGGGAGTCGAGATGGGCAGAGTGGTTACATGCTGTATATAATATACGCACTAACAAATTAGAGGAAACAACACAGACAAAACATATTGTACACATGCTTGTGCTTCACTAATTACTGTAAACACCATGAACGCCTTGTTCCTGCCTGTCCTGAAGGAAATTATCACTTTGTAAAAGATTTTTGAATTTGGTATTTACTTCCAATGCCACACACTGGTCAGACACGTACAGTAACCATAGCACAGCTTCTTCTCAGAGGCAATGTTTTGGCACCTTGATGGCTGTATTTTTTTGTTAATGAGGCATATAGCTCATGTCCATAGTTGACATGAATGTATCATCACAATGTGTCCTTTACTGAAACCATCACCATAGCAACACCTTGGAAAGGACCGGCCTGCTTCACTTCCACTGTTCCCAGTGTCCGTTCTTATCTCATCTCTAATCACTGCATAGTTTTTATCATATATTACCATATATTATCACTGGAGTAAGCATAATAAGCCTTCAGTTCCAATATGAATAGGCTTTGCCCCCCTGCTATTCTTCAGAATGAAAGCATGGCTGAATTAAGTTAAGCTGAAAGCTGGTGAGTTCGAACATCCGCAATGTAAGACTCTGGCTTGAATGCAGTGTTCGCAAACATCTCTGTTTGCATGCATTGCGTGTAACATAACCCGTGGAATTGGAAATTGCACAGATACTGCATTTATACACTAATATAGTATCTGATTAATGATTAATAGTACTCATTAAAAAAACAAGCCCCATTTCCCAAGTCCCCATGATTGTACAGATAAAAGGTACACGTAGATAAATGTTGTTGAGCTATAATCTGTTTCATGCTAATTTTTAATATCATGCTAATAAATCTTCCTTTGTTATGACCGTTTTGACATTTTGATGAAGGTGATTTTGCACATGAAAGCAATCTCCTGAAGTACTTCCTGCATGACCATCAGGCAGTTCCTCCATTATAATGGAGACTGTGCCCTCCCCCCTGACACTGAACAGAGGCTGAAGAGGAAAAAATACTCTGAAATTGTGTTCGCTGATGGAAAGCCATGCACCTAGCTTCTTATTGAAAGGGATTGTGTTTATGCTTTGGAAATGGCCAAAAACATACTGAAATATACTGTATGCTTAGGTAACAACGGGTATTATATTAGAAAATGGTAAAATATGTAATCTTGCAGCAAAAAAAAGGAAATTTCATCAGATCTTCTGCTTTGTCAGAATTAAAATAGTTAGATGTTTCCCATAGTTCAGATGTTGGATTAGAATGCATTTAAATACTGTTATAAACCATCTCTATCATGCACTTAAGGCCACTGTCTAATGCTTAGGGATACCATAGCGAAACTGAAAGGTTTACCCCTGGATAAAAAATATAAGAAAAACATATTCATTTGCAGGTCAAAGTTAAGGGGTGAATGTTGAGTGAACCCAGGGATTGGGCTTTGGGATTGGGTCAGCGCACACATGTTTGGGGTGCTAGAAGTACCAAAGGTGAAGGAACCTGTTTGAATGACAGATGGCCTCCCTGTTCCTTCACTGCCCCTAGGCCCGGAATGTGCTTCCGGCTCAGTCTGGGAGCAGACGGTTTTCCTGGACGTCGGAGCAGCCATGTCTCTGTGTGATTGGGCGTGTTTGACAGACGGGCCTGGGGGGGCCTGGTGTTGGAGTAAAAGTGCCGGCCCGCGACAGGGCACTTTATCACGGGCCATGTTCAAAGCCTGTCTCCCTTGAGACGTCTGGTTGAGGGGGTGAGGGGGGCGCAGCCCCTGTGAGAGTGTGAGGTTTGGGGGGTAGGGTGGGCTAATGTGTGTCTGTGGACAGCTTTGAACAGCCACAAGGGTGGTCTGCTTTCGGAGAAAACGAAAGTTGAAATTTCATAATTTGAGTGCTTGTGGCTGTATGTTTTTTTTTTTTAAAGAGATGAAATTGATATTCATACCCAGATTACCCACCTGGACACCATTCAACCCCTAATGCCATCATTTCACTGTTTTGATTAAGGCTTCGGTAACTAGCCGACGTCTTATTTAGTGATGAATACCAGTAATTAGCCCAAACCTCCCAGGTACTGTTTGAACCTGCACAAACCAGCCACCCATCACGGCGACATGGATGTCAGCTAGAGGTGTGTAACCTTTGACCTCGTCTGAGGTGTGATGACAGCAGAGAAGAGCTGTAATTAGGCATTCTCACCACCCTCCTCCCCCCAATTACCACCTCTGTCCCCAAGGCTGTATTTCAGAGCTCATCCTGTGCCCAAAATGGCAGCTTCTGCTTCACTGGGACCTTCATGTCCTAAACTCACCCCTCCACAAAGGCATCGGAATGGCAGGACAGGATTTAAGCAGTCAGAGCGGTAGTGATTAGGCTCTAATTGCGACTGGGATGTATCAAATATCCCAATAACAGGCTGTCACATTCCAACTCTTAGTAAGATGTGTAATAGCTCACTTATGGAATATGTTTCACTTGACTTGAATGATGAGTTGGTCAATGGAGCTGCATTTTTAGAGCTGATTGCTCTATTGACGGTGTTTATAGAGAAATTGCCAGAGAAGTTAATTGCAGTGATTTACTTCAACCCATTTAATCCATTATCTACACTTAGATACACAACTTTCCCTAGAGTTTAGAGAGAATGATGCAAAAAAACAAAAACATCCAGTGAGTTCTGTGGGCAAAAATGCTTTGTTAATGAGAGGAGTCATGTTATGCAGAACCAAAACATAAAAAAAGGTCTAAAAATACCTAATAAAGTGGCCACCATGTATATATAACCTGGCAAATTTGTTTATCAGATATTGAGGAATATTAAAGCAGAAGCATGGCCATGTTCCTTAACAAGATCAAGCTGTGCACTTCCACCTCTCCCATAGACAAACTGGCCTCACAGAGGTGAACATTTAAGACAGCGATTTAGATGTGAATGCAGCGAGAGTGACTCACCTTTTTGTTAACACAAGCTTGGAAATCACATACCCAAAATAAAATGGTTACTATTCTTGAACCCTTTTAACTACAGGCATAATCAGAGTCTCTTCCGAAAATTAACACTTTGGGGTTTGTTTTCGAAGAGTCAGAATTACTCTAAATATTTCCAATACAAATTTACATCTGCTCAAACAGTGTAAATGGAAGCTTTTTTTCTCACAGAAAGGATTTTCTGTTTTTTGTTTTTTATTGTGACTGTGTCTTGTGTGCTTAGAAACACAATACAGGTGAAAAAATGCTTTCGAGAGTCCCGGAGAAATCAGCTGTACAGCTGTCCTTGACTACACAGCTGGCTGCTTTATTAAACTCCGGTTACATATGGGTTCACTGTGTAATTATAGCACAATTTAGCAGTTAATCAGTTTGATACATATCATACTTTAATATGGATATATTGATACACTTTTAGCATACATCGTCGAGAGTTTTGGAGGAACCAGCCTGCTCATCAAGGTTGAGTGTGATTATGACTTGTGATTGTTTATCATGCTTTTAGGAGGGAGATCTTTTGTTCTGTGAATTTTCCCCTACAAATGCTTTCAATCAAACAGTATATCCTGTTACCACAGTGATTGAAAATGGCAGCCTGAAAAAAAAGAATGAATGCCAAAAAAACCAAAAAAACCCTTAAGTGGTTCAAATCCATCCATGGAAAACCAAAACAAGACTGCTGAGGGACTGCAAGAGTGAGTTGGCTGTGAATAGCATCTGTGTATTTCCTCTAGACCACATTAAAATACTAATAAACTTTATTTATATAGCACTTTTCAAAACAGTGTTTCTCAACAAATAACAAAAATAACATCATAAACTCTTAAAACAGAGCAGACATCAAACATAACAATATATGGTGAATCCAGTGTTAAAAGCAAGTCGATAAAAATAAGTCTTTAAAAGTGATTCAAGAGATGACACTGGTTTTGCCAGTCTAATGTCCTCAGGTAGGGCATTCCAAAGCCTTGCACGTCCTGGTCATTGAGGAATGTTTTTAACTGAGCATTTGTGTTTAATTTAGTCCTTTTTGCTGTTCTGTTTATTATTCTGTATATTTTATGACCTGTATTGTCTCATTCTTTGAACCTCTGCAATCATGGCTCTCTTTTAAAAGAGGCTTGTGTCTCAAGGGGACCCCCTGAGTAAATAAATGGTACCTAATGATGCAATCAGATCTTTTATCTTAATGTTACATTCTCTGATTACTCGGGTTTGCAAGATCCAAAAAGAAACAACCTTGATTATGTTGTTATAGTTGCTACACTATGGCAGAATGACCAATAGTAGGTCACTAGCATATCATTTCATAAATCATTGATTAATGAATGTGAACCTTACCCAAATAAAATGTCATTTTAGCTCTTCCAACTAATCTTGATCTAGAATCTTTAGTGCAGATGCTATACTATGTAAGCCATATGTGTGCGCTTGTGTGATTCTGTTTTTCTTGTATAAATATAGATTATGTCTTTGTCAAACAAAATATATGTACCTTTTGTGATTTCTCTGTTCGTGCAACATGAATTCCAGCCAGTTTAGAAAGTGGAAAAACCTATTTCAGACCAGCCATGTTTGATGTCATATAACCTCCCAGGCTATTAACTGGCACCCTTTCCAGGGCAGTGGTAGGAATGATGGGAATGGCCTGACTGTAGAAATTACCTGCCTTCAGGAAGCCATAGAGGTTTCCAATAGTGGTAACGTCTGAATGTTACAATGTTTCTACCACCTTTTTCTAAAGCACTGTACAATTGATGCTTTACATTCACCCATTCACACACACTCACACACACCAACGGCGATTGGCTGCCATGCAAGGCACCAACCAGCTCGTCTGGAGCAATTGGGGGTTAGGTGTCTTGCTCAGGGACACTTCACCACACCCAGGACGGGATCGAACCGGCAACCCTTCGACTGCCAGACGACAGCTCTTACCTCCTGCACCAATCAAAATGTTAAAACATGCAGCCAAAGGCAATGATATTACCCTGCTGATGTCATATCGCAAAACAAAGGATGTGGTTATTTTTTACTTGTGTTGTGTGCTTTGCTCTTACACCAAATAAAATGCAACAATTTATTTCCAGCATCATGATACAATTTCAGGAATTGATTAAACGCTGTTTTACCCACCATGAAACCACTTCACCACAGGAATGGGTTATATTGGTCCATATCACTGCTGTGATTATATTTGACCTCAAAGCTCCTGAGAGTTGTGAACACTATTTATCTTTTCCTTCTCTTTTCTTTTTTATTTGGTGGGTGGAGTTGTTTAATTCTTCTGAGAATTAGGAGTCAACACAAGGTTTGATGTGTTACAAAATGCTGTCCATGCTAGCACATCTGCTTTTCTAAATAGGTTGAAAAGTGACAAACAACCTGAAAGTACCATTTTATTTTATTTTATATCTGCAATGTCTGTGTTACCCTAATGGAAACCATACTCGTCAATCATCCCACATTTGAATATTTAATATAATCAAGATTTCCATTTGCATAAAAGCAGCTTTCAGTCGTGTGTCTCATTTTATGTGTCCCGAATGCATCATTAGCAAATGCATTGAGTTTCATCATAACACAGAGGACCATTATACACACAGTGAACAGGAGTCTGTGCCAGCCGTATCTTTTCCAACAGTCAAATGATCTTATTATTTCGCATTTTAATGCGTGCATCATAGGGAGCAAATATGATGCATGTAAAACACATATTCCATACACCAGTGGAAGAAATCTGTCCTGCATCACTTCCTGACCGAATGTGAAACTCATATGTCTTCAGGGAGAATTCCCGGCAAGCCCTTCCCTCTCTGGGTGTAGTCTGCGGCCTGGCAGACATTGATTTGCTCATTTTCAAATCTGAGCCAAAGAGGTTTTAAAGAATCCGGTCAATCTGTTTAGAATTTAACCCCGGTTGGAGCTGCAGACACGACTGTAAGTCACATGTCCTGCACATTTCTTACCCAATATAGGTTTTCACAGGCGAGGCATGAAAGACTGCTTTCCTAAAAACCAGAGAGAATATCTTGCTGTGCTAATATCTGACACAATTAATATGGGTATACATATTTATAAATCCATAACTTTTTGTGTTTGAAATAATCATTTGAAAATGTGTTTTGTGTAAACTTGGGTGCACTTTGTCTAATCTTAGCTTTTGTCTAAAGTGCAGTCATAAGGGAAGGGGGCACATACCTTGTCCTGGCACATGTAACCATGCACATCAAGACATCTAGACATCTAGTGTGATAGTGCATCATATTTTTTGCAGTACATTTAGTCAGATTAACTAAATTCCATTTCCTTTTGGTTCAAAGTCATATAATTTGAGTGTGCAGTTCAGAATACCAGTTACTGCTGGCTTTTATCTTTTATTATGTGTATAATTGCCCTTTTCTTCATATCCTGTAATCTGTGTAATGAGGTAGGGATATTGATGATAGCTACAGAGTAGTATATGAGAAACCCCAAAAGGGCTGCAATAGGACTAATTAATCTCAGTTGTCTTGGGCAGAAAAAATGAGTGTCTGTGTTCACATTAGACCCACCATTACCATTGAGCCATGCAACCAGGCACACAGGCGCACACACACACACACACACGCACACACACACACACACACACACACACACTCTCTCTCTCTCTCTCTCTCTCTCTCTCTCTCTCTCACACACACACACACACTCTTTCTCTCTCTCTCTCTCTCTCTCTCTCTCACACACACACATTCTTTCTCTCTCTCTCACACACACACACACACACACACACACTCTCTCTCTCTCTCTCACACACACACACACTCTTTCTCTCTCTCTCTCTCACACACACACACACACACACACACTCACACTCTCTCTCTCTCTCTCGCTCTCTCTCTCTCACACACACACACACGCACACACTCACTCTCTCTCTCTCTCTCTCTCTCTCTCTCTCTCTCTCTCTCACACACACACACACACATTTGTAATATTTACATTTCAAGAGCGCTATATTTAATTAGTACATTTTTAACCTCAATTCTGGGCCTATTGTGCCTACCAGTATTATCAGTAAGAGTCACTTCTATGTGATTCACTGTAACCTGAAACTGGTTTAGAATCATGAAAACTCAAGATATTTGAAGGACTGCAGACTTCCAGTCAGTGCCAGTTCCAGCTCTGTCCCCCCAGCTATCGGCAGAACATTACATTTACTTCACAGAGCACGTCTGACCTTCTCAGTGACATCATTTCCTTGAGTTTAACTTGAAAGTGACTGCTTTTCTCCACCATACGGAACTGATGGAGCCGCAATATTAGTTGTGGTCCTTATTAAGCATTTTGCCCAGACCTGGCTGCTGTTTCAGGTCCCTCAGGCTGAAGCTGACAAATTTAATTTTTGTGTTCTGGGCAAGTGAAACACATTCAGAATGTTGATATTATTGTTAAAAACCATTGCTATGGTTACCCCTCCGCAAATGAGATGAAAACAATTGCCTGCATTGATTAGCGAGAAGAGGCACACAAACCCAAACTTGTGCAGATTATTGTTTCCTCTCCAAAATATTTTTTCTTTTATTTTTGTATTTCTCTGTGGATTTTCACAATTCTCACTGAAATATCTGGGATATGTACATATAAGTTGTGATGTTTGGATGTAGGGCATGGGGAGTCATGGATTCTCAGATGATTCGATAATGCTTTGCCCACCCTTCTGTGAAGAACAATGCATCCTCTGTCTGGCAGCCACAGTGCTATGAGATAATCTGACTGCTGTACTGAACTTTCTATCTGGTGCATATTGTTGTTCCACGGGTTTACCGTATTCTTCATAAACGTGAATAGCTAGTAATAAACCACCCATTTACCACCTGATATGTAATGATTCAACTTTCAGTGCATGTGTCTAAGGTGACATATTAGGTAGTACAACATATGGGTGGCCCCAGGGGATTTAACCCTTTAAATTATGCCCTTAATACATATATATATATATATATATATATATATATATATATATATATATGACTATACTAATTGCAATCAGTACCAAACTTAGTCTCCATTTTTAAATTGGAAATCAAGTTGGCCCAAGCTAAATTCAAATTCCTCCTGTACTCATAGTCACTTATTGGACAATGACCATTTAAAATAGACACTTGTGTCTAATAATAATTGTAAACAGACAGAAACAGAAATGCAATATCAAGTTTGTCTATGTTAAATTCTAATGCATCCATCTTCTCAATTCACAAGTAATAATAGTGGCTGAAGGCGAAAATGAGACTTTATAGAGAGGAAAACAGGAAGCATATGTCAGCTGCTGTACAGTGATTTACGGTGGAACAAGAATTGTGAATATCAAGCTGAAAATATCTGTTGGAATATCATACCAACTTCAGCCTAGTGCTTTTCTGGACAAGCCAGCAAAAAACATCTAATTATCTTCCCCTCGTAATAGGTCCTGGATCAGATACTGTACAGTCCTCCTGCACTGCTGTTATCCTATAGCTGGCCTATAGCTGGCTGAGCAGGCCAGGTCATGAATCACAACAGCGCTGTTTGTAAAGGTGCTACATGGACAGAAAGTGCAGGGACACTGAAACCCAGGTGCAGGGTCCCGTGGAGATAAATGATGGTCAATCGGAAAGATCTGGAATAATCATTACAGTATCAGCTTCTGCAGCGTCAAGTCGTTACTCAAGACCTGCAGTAATAGTGAATCAAGCTGTGATTACTTTGATTTAGCTGTGCTTCTGTTCACATTACTTATCCTGACATGTGCCTGGTTTCCACAGAGGGAAGATTGCATTGACCAACGTGAGATACATCACTTTTGAACTTCCAAGCACCCGAGCACCACCTTTGCTTGTTATGTGCAAAGAATCCATCAGGACACAGACAAGACTCTTGAGCTGTGTAACCCCATTCCCATAAAAGAGACTGATTTGTGGTGGTTATACAGTACTTCTTGACCGGGTGAGCAGTAGCCTGTCCTTAGCGAGCCCTGCTTCATCCCCACAGTAACTTTCCGACTGCCTCGATGTGACTCCATCTTATCCCCTACAGTGAACCCTGCTGAGCCTCAATGTGACAGACAGATTAATTTCATTGCATCAATGAAAATGATTTATTTGCTTATTAAAATTAAATGCTGGCTATTATATCTCATTTGGATAAATACATCCAGCAGATCTAATAAAAAGACAGAAACGTATACAGTATAAAATAAAATAAAATTGGTCACAAAAAATATGCACAAAAAATAATAAACCAGTAGAGTGAAGGATGATCAGCTGAGGGTATGGGGCAATCCATTCCAATTACATTACAGTATTTCAGCTGACTCGGTAATCCTGCTTTGTGATGCAGGCTTTTGACTGTGATTGATATTCTATATTTACGGAGGAAAATGTGCATTTGAAGCATTCACATACATGTGCCATGTTTGCATGAGGGCGGCCTGGTTGTGTAGTGGTTAAGGTACATCACTGGGACACGCAAGGTTAGTGGTTCAATCCCCGGTGTAGCCACAATAAGATCCGTGCAGCCATTGGGCCCTTGAGCAAGGCCCTTAACTTTGCATTACTCCAGGGGAGGATTGTCTCCTGCATGGTCTAATCAACTGTATGTCACTCTGGATAAGAGCGTCTGCCAAATGCCATTAATGTAATGTAACGTAATGTAATGTTTGTCCACCTGCCTTGTTTCTATCAGTGTACTTTAAATATGCGCATGATCTTAGTTCACATACATTTCTTAAGCCACCTTTTCTGTTAGTCTATATAATATTGGATATTATTATGTGAGTGCAGTCTTATGTATTGCATTTAGGATCAGTATCATTGAAAGTATCTTGCCCACGCCGCTTGATTATTTACTACATGAATGTTATAAAAAGGGGGGAAATTAAAAGACTTAAACTAATTCATTGATTGAGACTTGACGAGGCTACAATTCAGATAAAACGGAGTGCCTGGAGATGACCGTTACAACAGAAACCGATGGAGGGCGCACTTTTTTACGCCGCGAGTGTCTTCTCCCGGGTGCCTTTTGTCTCCATGTGGCGAAACGGGGGGCGTGTACAAGGAAGGCGATTGGTTCAAATATTCGTATATATAAAATGGAAGACACGTTTTCCTGAAACAGATCGTGTTTTCTTATGTTAGTCTGAGGACGTTCCTGAAGGAACTGTCTGACGTGACATTGGAGTCGCTGCTCTGAAGTTTTCTTATCGGTCTTGGTCTTTTTGAAGTCACTGCTCAGACTGCTCAAAAACAAAAATCAATGAAGGAGAGAAGAGTTAGTGAGAAATTATTTAAATACAGGATGGATCCCAGTCAGAGTGTGAAGTGTAAAATAGTGGTCGTGGGGGACAGTCAATGTGGGAAAACTGCTCTGTTGCACGTCTTCGCTAAGGATTGCTTTCCAGAGGTACGCTCCTTGATTTCGGCAAATGTCGTGAAGGCTCAACGCTGAAGAAACCAGAGTGTCTTCGTGAGGTTGACATGTCTGGATTAGCAGAACGGCGCTTCGCTTTAGTGGACGTTACAATTTGGTATAATCTAGTTGGTAGTTTTTGTCAGTAATAAGTGTCTGATGCTTGCCAATAATGTCTGAACTAAATATAATTCAGAACAAACAAACTTTTAGCGGCGCGCGTGTAACATGCTAGTTCTGTACCTAGCCTGCTTTTTAGTTGCCTGTAAAGGACTTGTTGGTTTGTGTTGCGTTATGTTTGTTTCCACCATCGGCAGATGATCTAACGCGTTTTACTCTTTCTGTTTAGAGCTACGTTCCTACAGTGTTTGAAAATTACACAGCCAGCTTTGAAATCGACACACAAAGAATTGAACTCAGTTTGTGGGATACTTCAGGTAAGCTGACGTTAATTCGCTTTGTGCCACTGTGCTGTGCACTTGCATCAGGTGCTCGTGTCCGGTTGTAATTGGGCTACAACTTTTATTCCTACAACATAATTGCTAATATTGCACATATACAGTTAGTGCTCTTTGCTCTAGATGTATTAAATATTAAGTTGAATAAATTGGATGCCTTATTTTGTTGACTAAAATTATTTTATTCTAACTTTTTGGTCTCTTGTGTCACTTGGTCTGTTTCTGCCAAAGTAAAAACAATGAGCTGTGCAGCTTTTGTCCAGCTGAGGAAAGCCATGTTCTCTCATTGCAGTGTTTGACCCTACATCTGGTCTGTATTGTTTTTGGATTACAAGAGTGATTAAATCTGTTTGAATATGTCCTGACCTCTACTGAATTTCGCCAACAATATGGGTTTGTTGCTGGACTGCTTTAGTTGGTCTTGCGCACAATCGGTTGTATATCTTTTGTTCATAGACTTTTAAGGATTCCAACAACTTGGTTGTCATTTTGTCTATGGACAAAATAAATAAGTGATTATGTGTAAAGACCTTCTGGAAGCGCACCATCACTTGTATTTCTTTTCCATGCTTTTTTCTAAATGTTTTTGACTAATATAATTAAGACCATTATCTGAAACCTGACCGCTTTCCCGTACATCTGTCTGCCTCTGGAACGTCTGTTATGCTGTGACAGACTTCCTAGGGAATTCGCTGGTTAGGTGTGCGGTCTAAATTTGTGGGGGTCGCCCTGTTTAACGGGCCCTTCCCTCGGCGTGTCTGAAGAAGCAGTCTGGGGATGGTGGAGGATTGCTTTGCCTCTTTGGAATGTGAAGAACGAGCCGGCTGGACTCGCACTCAGACAGCGGTATTAAATCTTTGTGTGCGCCACCCAAGCCCCCGCCAATCGTGCGCTCTCCTCAAAGCATGGAGAAGACGTATAAATAAACAGTTCGGCACGCCAGTCGGGATGGCTTTGGTTATGAATTGCACTGAGGGAGCCGGGGCATTTAACCAGATGTGTGAAATTGGCCGTAAGGTATGCACACTTTGATGTAGGCATACTTTTTTAAAATATATATATATATATATATATATATATATATATATATATTTTTTTTTAAACACGATCTACACTGGCCACATTTCTCAATACATTTTCCGTGCTCACAAATGATTGATTCTCGCTTTACAATGAAAAACAAGCCAACAGAAGCCTGTGTAGCCTACCTTACCTCTCTCTAAATACAGATATAGGCTACATAGTCTTTAAAAAAAATCTTTTTTTTGTCTTTTTTTTTTTTTTCTGGGAACATGGCCAAACATTCCACATGCAGTGCTCAATAGAATTTTCCTGGTCTTACCTGTTTCGGGGTAACGATTGTTTACAGCTGTGGCATGGAAACCCCTGGGATTCCCAGTCTGGAGTCTGGGAGTAATTATGTGCTGTTGCTGAACTCTTCCCTAACCCTGTGATTGGGCATACTGCCTCAGCAGCCTGCTGCCTTGCATTTCTGTGTAGGAAGGCATGGGGGGGGAGGCTTCGGTCTGTCTGTGACTGCCGGGCTGATTGTGTGGGGGGTTGGGGGAGGTTTTGAGCCTGTCCAGGCTCCACCACCCCACCCTTCCTCCAGCTTTGAAAACCGCCAGCTTTACTTTCAGATATGCCTGTCAGCAAGCTGACTATTCTAACCAAACATTAACAGTTTAGTAGCCTGTTAAGCCTGTACCCACAAACTATAGAGAAATGTAATTAAAAAAAAAATGGTTTTAAACCGTTGTAGCATTTCGTGTTTCGAGTCTTGATAGGAAGGCTCTAGGCCAGGAATAATTGAATCAATGGCCAAGAATGGCTGGTTTTCCACCCTCTCTTTAGCTGGGTATTGGGTATGAAGACAGTCTGGCCAGTCAGTGGCGCTAATTGTTCAGTTTCACCCAGGAGAAAATGGAACTGGGGCTGGATTTGGATTTGAGGGCCAGAGTTGATCCTGGCTCCAGGCTGCCCTACCTGGTTCTGCTTGAAGGGTTTTGAGCGCAGCCGGGCCTTTGTGCTCAGCGCAGGGGCAGCTGCTGCCTCCCTGGCATTGTGCTTACTATCCTCCAGACGGCAGTGGTCCGGTGGCAACAAACCTGCTGGCAAATCACTCCCTGCTCTGGCACTGGATGCCACAGCGACTGGTCGGGTGGGTCTTAATGAAGCAGCTGTTGAAGGCTGCGATTACTGATGGGCCCTAGACGTTCTGAAATGTGGCGTGGTACTGGCCAGTGTAAGCTTTGTGCATAAAAGTGAATGAATAGGTGTAGGAAGGATTTGGCCGGTCGAATGGGGTGGAGGGGGAATTAACTGTAGCAGCATTAGCTGGTATGTGGGTCAAATTTCACTCCTACCTCATACTGTGGCGTCTTATGTTTTTAATGGCCTAATGGGGAAAGTTGTGTTTAATTAAAGCACCCCTGAAGTACTTGAGGTGCTTGTCTTTGTCTGAGCAAGCAGACCTCTTACCCACTGTAACCTCTGCCTGTGTATCTTCAGGAGCAGGGCTTTTAGCCATGAACAAAGCACTTTGAGTCTGGTGTGTCTCTGATCTCCTGGCCCACGTCCACAGCGGGTGTGCATGCCTTCCCCCTCCTTCCCCTCCCAAACTTGCACCCCCTACATTTTCGACCCCCTGCAGCACCGGCATAATTACTGCACAACTGCCTGCAGGCCCGTGGCTGTTGAATTGGCTGCCTCTTTGAAGGCTCCCTGAAAAGCTGCATGGCCCAAATCGATATCAGTCCCCTGAATCTCGTCCAGGGAGGTGCAAGGGAAGGCGTCCGAGGGGAGTCCTGCTCTCTTCCCCCACCGCTCCACTCCCCTCCCCTACTGGGCCCGTCCCTTTTGTTCTCTGATTATCTGTGAAGGAGTTAATGAGCCTGCTCAGTCAGTCAGAGGCTAATGATAAAATGAAGGTAATTAAGGAAATGCTTGGATGTCGCAATCTTCCATTCACTCAAATTTAAACTAGTTGGTCACAAGTGGGGGGTGCGGGTGATTCTTAATTCAGTCCCTCTAAATGTGTCTCCTTTGGCCCCTTGGAATTTTAGGACTGTATTCAGTTAACCTACCACCACTGACGCCAGTAGGTTGTTTACAAACTTGTAGGCTATATTTGGACAAATCCTGTAGGGTGAGATTGCAAGGTGCTGTTTCAGAACTGTCTGCTCTCTGCATAGCATGAATTCCTCCCTCCATTAGTCCAATGTGAAGCAATATGACTAATTTCTGTTTTGGTCGTTAAGGTGTGGGCATCTGGTTTCTTTCAGCTGTCTGGGCTGGGTTAGCTGAGCCCCGACGTCAAGAATCTTGGTCCTCCTGTGCCATCAAGGAACATTTTTGCTGAATTGTGCATCGAGTGAACTGGAGCTGCATACCTCACATTCCTTGGATGAAAAGTCAACGATTTTTCCGCAGAAAGGGTCTATTGTGAGCCTTTGAGCAGGAAGCTCTTTCTCAGAAGCTTGTCTGGGCTTTTGGAATGAATGTACCTTTTATTTAAATTTTTTTTTTTTTTTTATAAGAAAATTCTTACATTGTCATTGCTGAAGGAAATTAAATTTTGGCTGGATGCAAGGTCAACGACCTGTTGATACAGTAGCGTGCAATGGCCTGTGAATGCTTCTACATTCTCAAGAACTGCTTTCACAAGGTCTATTTGACTCAATGGAGGGTTTTGTATCCAACTCCTTATAACCCGAAGGATAAGTGGATGCGTTTCCTCTAGACCATTTCATTGAATTTCTAATTGTGCCGAGACTATTCCAGTTGGCCTTTGTTGCCCTAACATAGTGCTGTGGGGAATTCTGATTCTTACTTTCCAAGCTATGGTTGTCTAGGAATGTCAACAAATTGTCCAAGGTAATTCTGGATGCTGGGACTGAGGTTGTGGTTACACAGTGATGAGGATGGCTCATTAAGGATGAAGCTCCATCTTTCATTCTCCTGGGTAGCATTTGAAACTGGTGGTGGATCATCAGCAGATCTGTAACCTGCTGAGAAATCCCTCTGAAATATTAGCTGCATAATGGCTGGGCGGGGACCTGTTTGCAGTCCATTAGAGCTGAGGCCAGGTGGACCTGGTTTGCGGTGGCTGTTCTGTTTGTGCAGGTGTCTCCGGACCCAGCCCATCCTCTTGAATCAGCCTGGCTCTGGGTGGGGGTGCTGGCTGCTTTCACTGGGCTTGTAGTTAGACCTGCTTACTTGTCAGACTGAGGGTTTGTAAATGAGAGCAACTGCCTTTCCTGCAGTTTCTAAATCTTATGGAAAAAGAGGCTTGGTGTGTCTCGCATGCAATGAGCATGAATTTAAAAGCAAACTGAAACCTGGTACAGTATATTTGTTATGTCATTCAGTGACCGTGATGAAGGCCAACGTGGCCTGTCCGTCACAGAAGGAAGACGCTGAAAACCTGTTAAGCATGCAAGAGCGCAGATCTTCTGTAAAGGACATCCCGATTTGGATTCACTGAGAAATGGTTCATGTTGTATTTAGTCGTTTAATACTTTATTGATGACGAAGATTCAACCTGCCACCTGGAATTTCTTTGATATAATGTAAGACTCTTCCTTTGAGTGGAGACTAATTCTATCGATTTTCCTGGCTATTAATTGACTTTAATATGTGGCTCAATGGTTCTTTTTGTCATTGTTATTCCTGCATCATTGTGCCAAATCAAAACCAGTCACTTACAAATTTTGAACATTTTATTGAATATTTTTCAGGGGCTAATAACCAAGTCACGGTTTTTAACCCATACTTAACTTTAAAGGTAGGTGTACACAAAACCATACTGCTATCAGTGCATTTGGAGAACTTGAGTAAAAAGCTGGTACTCTGAGCACTGAGATGAGATGCAGCCTCATGCAAACTAACATACCTGAGAATATGAAACTTGGCAGGACCTTCTCTCAGTATCCTGTGAAGGCTGATCTGATGGCTGAAGCATAGCATTTCGCAATGTAACGTTATACTTGTGAGTTAGCGTTGTGACCATTCCTCCTCTAAGACATATTTGTTGTATGAGGTCAGTTAAAATGGTGGGCTGGAGTCAATGTGGCTGTGGAATATGGATGGGCTCAGATACAGATCATTTGACAGCTGGACCATTGGACAATGGACCTCTCAGATGCATCTTGGTCTTGGGCTGTTGGGCTTGCTCTCTAACCTCGTTCAGCTTTGGACCTGGTTGTGCAGTTGTATTTATTTGCATCTGCACTTCAGTGAGTCAGTCGTTTATCTGGCGCAGAGGGCATTTGCCGATGTTGAGCAACTTTCTTTCTTTTTTTTCTTTTTTCTTTTCCTCCTCTCAAGCATTCCTTTTGATTGAGCTCCCTTCCGGTTAATGCTGTAAATGATGCTTTGTCTTCAGCAGAAATTTCCTTGCTAGTGATGGGGCAAAAATAGAAAAAAAAAAATTTTCTGTAAAGGTGCTGGACCTTGTACTCAATGCAGAGCTGGCTGTTTGATCTCGAAAGGCTAGGCTGCGTATGTAGCCTGCTCATGATGAACCATTACTTCCTTGCAGACAGTCTTGATTAAAGTTAAAGGGGTTGGGGGAGCTGGAGACTTTTCACTTCAAATGTTTAGAACTGAGCTTGCAATGAACCTTCCAGAGATCACATAATTCTTGGGAAAGCAAAATTCCCTGGATTCCGAGCAGCGGGTGTATATATACAATGTGGGAAATTCAGATTTTCCACAGCCCACAATATGGCCGATGCACCTTGATGTAAGGCTATACTCCCATCACATCATTGTGGAAATTGTTTTAGTTGGAATGCTCCTATCCCCCCCTACACAAACATGGTATGTGCCATTTTGGATTGCTGCTTCTGTATTCTGTGCTTTTGCTATTCACACTTGATAATGCCTTGACTCTTTAGCCAATAATGACTTCAGTGACTTTGTCCTCCAGGATTTCAGTTTGAATTGCCTGGAAATTTGACCATTGACCACCAGTCTTCAAATATGAGACCTGTATTAACATAATTGCTGGATTCCATGCTCATGAATATTTGCTTCAATTGGTAATAGTTTTGCTGATACCCCTGTCCCTCCCAACAGCTAAGGTTTAATTCCCATTATATTTTTACCTCAAGTGCTTTGTTGCCCTTGCTCTAGGTTGTCCGTGAAGAGGGAATGCAATGCTGGATATTATATTTACAGTCGTTTCTGACCTGCAGCTGGTTTTACAATGGCAGGTATATGTGCATTCAAAGGGTTGAGGTATGCACTTGAAGTAATTCCTTGAAAGTAGTTTGCGCAGTGACCTTTCCAAAAGTTTAGGGTTGACCTCCTTTGGTTGTCTAGATTTGTATAGTTCTGTAATCCTCTAAATATGTACTTGCTATGCTTCAAAACAATCTGGTGCAAAACAGTTGCTGATTTGTCTCAAACAAAAATCTGAATTGAATTTGAATGATTCAAATGTGCTTAGTTTGAAAAGGCACCTTCAAGCCTTTAGTCTCTCCAGACAAAGATTGTTCTGCTAAAGAACGATTGTTAGGTAGCAAGCCTGCAATGAGTTTTCTGAAAGTAATTAATTTGTTGTCCTGAGGTGCTGCATCTGCCCTAATGCTGCAGTGTTGGTGCAGAATGCCCTGAGAGACCAGGGGCTGTGCTGGGAGCTGCTCTCTGATCTGGGGTCCAGATGTGCTATTGCAGGCATGGCAATGGAAGTCATGGGCGTTTAGTTTTGCATACGTTCTCATTATGGGAAATGGTTTGATGTTGTGCATCATCTTTGACGGAGGAAATGTGCAGCTAGAGGCCTGCCTTAATGGATCTGTGGGCCTTTGTGCCACTGTCATTGCATGATGAATTGTGTTCTCCAGTTCTCTTCAGATTTGCTTTCACTCCTACACTTGGTTTAAGACTATGTATGAATTGTTCTGTGCGTATGTCCTGTTTTGTCAGTGGTATTTTTTTAAATTTATTTTATTTAAGAGAATGTTTCATGTTGACTTGAAGTTGCTTCTTTTTCTTTTCTTTTTTTAATTATTATTATTTTTTTGTGTTCAGGGTCGCCATATTACGACAATGTGAGGCCTCTCTCATACCCTGACTCCGATGCTGTCCTGATCTGTTTTGACATCAGCCGGCCAGAGACCTTGGACAGCATCATGAAGAAGGTGGGAATGTCTAGCTATTCTCTCTCTCAAACCTTAAATTCTCTTCTGTTCTCCCAATGTGATCATGTCCCATCCAGTGTCTGAAGTCCTGCCATCCATTTGAGAGGCTGCACAGTTAAAGCAGTGGATCACCAAATGGCTAATGCAGCTGGTGCAGGCTGGTCACATGACTTGATGTCACCACTGAGCAGTAGGTTGGAAAAGGCTACTCTTCTGAACGCGTTCTTCCCTGGATGTTGTGGAGGGCAGTTTTGCCATGTCCGCAGGGCAACGTGAGGGCAGGTTGCGATGCCAGCAGGTGCCTATCCTGAGATGCTGCTCAGGAACCTCACGTTCCACTGCTTTCAGCTTCTACCATTGTTTTCCTTTCAACAGTTTGTGCTAAAATAAATACGATATTTATCTAATTTAAACATGCCAGTAACGTTTTGAGTTTGAGTATTTGAGTGATGGATTGGTGACCGTGGCTATTGACTGTGTGCAGCTGTGATGAAGGCTGACCTCCCTGACCCCTCTTCCTTACAGTGGAAAGGAGAGATCCAGGAGTTCTGTCCCAACACCAAGATGCTACTGGTGGGGTGCAAGTCAGACCTGCGCACAGACCTCACAACACTGGTGGAACTGTCCAACCACAGGCAGGCGCCGGTGTCATATGATCAGGTCAGCCTTGCGCTTGCACTTCCTAGCAGCCTTTGCACTTTAGCAAGTGAGCCCAGAGTGGTATTTAGATGGATGGAGCTACAAAACACTATCAATGACTGTGATTTTGAAGCAATCGGTGTTTTTTTTAATTTTTATTTATTTATTTATATATTTTTTTTTTATTTATTTATTTTTTCTGGAGGCTAAAATGTGTGGGCCGGGGCCGCGGTGGCGCAACGGGCTAAGATGCAGCATACTTGCGGCTGCAGTTTGCTGCAGTTGCGCACCGGGGACCAGGGTTCGATTCCTGGTCCTGCCAAAAGCCAAGTTTGGCCGGCTCATTAATTGGCTCGCCGCTCTAGAGGGAGGCCCTTGGCAGGGTTAGCTGATCGCTGTACAATAAGCGCCTTAGACGCCTTGGAACCGGACACGATTAGAGAGACGTCTTGAAGGCGTGCCTCTCTTCCTCGGCCCTGGCGGGGTGTGGATGGTGTAACCCTAACTCCAATTGAATTAGAGGGTTACAATTGGCTACTACATTGGGAGAAAAAGCATGGTCTAACATGCATCAATGACCCAGTGATTTTGAGCCAATCGCTGATCTGCGATTAACAGCTCCTTTGTAGCTGTACTAATATGGGCTTTAGATTATCCTATCACTTGCTTGTGATGTTTAATATGTTTTTTGAAGCCATGCTTATGGGGGGCGACCTCAGTATTTTTCCAGTATAGAAACTACCCTATCTTGAAGGAATACTTGATGGATTAAACCGATGGTTGGAAAGGGATGATCTAAGAGGCATTCAGTTCTGAGTGTTGCTGCAGGCTTCATAATATTGGACAGGTTGTTTGCTTCCTTGAGGTTTTTATTAAAAAAGTCACTAAATCTTGATCAAAGACCATCCTTTTTTAAGCCTTTTTATTAACCTGGGGTAATGTAGGCTATCGGTCAATTTTACAATCAATTTAGCCCATATTGAGATTTGATCCAAGCTATTGGCCGAGGAGTTTTCAGGACCATTAAGTTTCAGCATTGGTTGTTTAATATTAAATATTATCCATAACCCTGTTCCTCTCGCATCAGCACCTTTAATCTGAAATGAACACGGGAAATATCTTCATTAAACTGACTATAGATTACACATCAAAATGTTATCTCCCTTATTTTTATGTCCATGTAAAAATAGCTGATTGTCTGACCCCTTCATGCATAAGGCCACGCTGTTATTTTATTGAGTGTGTTGGGGTTGTCATACTCTGAGCTTCCTTGAAGCGGCTGATTTTAAACTCTTCGTCTCAATTTGTTGAAGCCAACCAATGCTGTCTCTCCTGGAGTATGGTTATGCCCTTAGTCTACTTTTATTCTGTTGGTCTTGGGGGGGGAAAAGTGATTTTAATATTTATGTAAATTATGCAGAGATATTAATGTGTGCTCTTTGCCATCTGCTCAAGCTGTGCCCTCTAAAAATGAATTTGAATATTGTCAGTTATTGTAGGCAATCACTCTGAATTGGGCACGTCTGAGAATGAGAAGTTTGAAATGTAGCAGACTGAGGACCGCGATTCCTTCACCCACAGGGCTCGCACACAGCCAAGCAGCTCTCCGCCCCGTACATCGAGTGCTCGGCCCTGCAGTCCGAGAACAGCGTCCGGGACATCTTCCACCTGGCCACGCTGGCCTGCGTCAGCAAGAACAAGAAGAACGTCAAGCGGCGCAAGTCCTCCCGCGGCTCCAAGCGCATCTCTCACGTGCCCAGTCGGCCTGACCTGTCTGCCGCGGCGTCCGACAGGCGCAAGGACAAAGCCAAGAGCTGCGCGATCATGTGACGGGGGCCTGACCGATGCGATTTTCTGGATGCTGGGACCGGGGGGCCGGGCCGAGCCAGGCACGTGGACCCCCTCGACAGTCGCGCGTGTGCGGAGCGACAGTGACTGTGGCGGTGATAAGGGTTTTTGGGGTGTTTCTGCACTTTAAAGCATGTGTGCTTTGTGTTGGGTTTGGGTTAATGCACTCTGCACAACCTGAAGTGAGCCAGAGTACAGTGCCATTGATAAATATGAAGAAATGCATACGTGCCCTGCGGAGAGGGTTCCGGGAGCCTCAAAGGCTTGTCGGGGGTCTTGGTCATGGTGATGTTGACCTCGGTTGTGCAGAAATGAGCAGAGGGTGTGGGTGTGAATATAGAGTCTCGAGTGACTCCCCACCATGAGCCTGCCGTTTGGCCTGAAGTCACTCTGAGCTGCGCACCACAGGGTGCGGGACTGGAGTTGAGTCTCGACCTTAGCCTGGAGGACTGTCTTCACTGGTGTCCTGCCGTTTCAGTAACCTTCCAATGCATAGCCTCCCTGGGCTTCCTAATCACACTTTACAAGCCTTTTCTGTTCCCAAAGCTGCTTATCCTTTGGAACAGCTTAATATTTCTTAGTCATGGGCTGGGTATTGAAACATGGTGTTCAACACGTGAAGTGCAGTACCAGTGTTATGGTTGGCCTTAAGGTCTTCTACTCACTACAGAGTGGGAGGTGTCATCAGCTGCTCTGTTATGAGAACAGTGTATTTGTATTCTCAAGGGCAGCATTATCCACTAGCTGGCATATGCATCTCTATTTAATTTTTTATCAAATAGAAATTTATGAAAGTGTTAAACTGTAGAATGTCACCCTTTTGAATGTTGAAAGCAGTTTGTAAGTCTGTTTTATTGATGTTTCAGAAGTATTTATTGAACAGTATATTTTTCCTTTTGAAATAAATTCAAAATAAAAATTGTCTTGGCACTTAAGTCTCTTGGAATGCCTCCCCCCGTTAAAGACAATTCGGATTCACACACTGACGTGAAATAAATTTGTCTTGTCACATTGTTTTGTTCTGCACTTGCATGTATAAAGGGCTGTAAATTCTACAGTTTACCTGAGATGGATGCAAATATCTTGTCAAAATGTGTACTAGGTATAGTTGATGTACCTAATACAAGCTTTACATGGTTTTACGTTTTGGTTACAGGAAAGGGGCTGGTGAGCATATTTCTCTGTATTGCTACCGTTTCTGTGGTCTGTGGTCTCTATTAGGGTGGCCTGTAGCGTAGTGATTTAGGTACATGACTGGGACCCGCACGGTTGATGGTTCGTTCCCCGGTGTAGCCACTATAAGATCCGCACAGCCATTGGGCCCTTGAGCAAGGCCCTTAACCCTGCATTGCTCCAGGAGAGGATTGTCTCCTGCTTCGTCTAATCAACTGTAAGTCGCTCTGGAAAAGAACGTCTGCCAAATGCCATTCATGTAATGTAATGTAATGTAATGAAAGGGCCTAAAAACAAAATCAAAAGTAATGAATGGAAATTTATCCTCTAAATTCTATTGTTGCATTCCACCATGCCAAAGTAGTCCGACCACTGGCACAAAAGGAACCACAGCTTGGCATGCCAGGTGTTTTCTGTAGCTGATTAATTTGCCTCTTTGTCTGTGGTTTACACCCAGAGGAATTCATTCTTTTTGCCGCAGTCTATATTAATGCAACGAGAGGTAATGAGTGATTTGTACAGTACAAATGGAGCAGGAACAACAGCCATTGCGAAGGTTGTGAAATTATTTTTCTTCAGTCTAAACCGCTTGGTGTGAAAGCATGTGGGATATTGAGACAAATAACTGGCCTTTCAGAGCGAATGCTGTGCCTGAAACGACAGCACGCACTCGATCCCACCCTGCCAGCTGGCCCGTAGGGCATCATCAAGGGTCTTCTCCAGTAGCACGACTCCGCTCCTCGTCCTGTGGGCTGCAGTATCATCTGGCAATTGCTTCAACCGTGTACTTCACCGCCCGATTTCACGAATTTGTGAGCAAGCGTGTACAAAAGAAAAAAGTAAATTGGGTAGTGTAGGGCATGGTTGAAGCAAATAACACTGCAGCCCACAGGATGTGGAGATGTGTTGCGCTGCACTACGGTCTCTCTTGAGCAATCTTAAAATCTATTATTTTCAGTCTAATTTGAATAATATTTGTCTGAGACCATCCAAAGTCCTGCTTAGTTACTGTTGCTACATGTTTAACCCCTCAGAGCAACTTTCCACTGGAAGCAAAACAATACTGCTTATTGCAGCTGCTTGTAATGACACTTGTATATCAGGAAGCTTTCCAGTAAGTCACAGTAATTGTGTTCCTATATCTGTAGTTCAATTTGTGTATGGCTAGCGGCAGTTTCGTTCTGTTCAATTGTTATTGCTAACTTAGCATGGCATTATACCAAATTTGCCATTGATTTCTATCTGGCTTGTAGTTCTCTAGTTTGATTAGTGTTGTTAAATCAGAGCTTTGAATCCATTTACATTTTCAGATCAAGATCACTGAAAATGTAGATGGGTAGCTAGCTAAATGTTTATCCTTGGTGTGACCCACAAAATATACCATTACTGAACGGGTTCATTTCTGCTTGTCTTGAGGCCCATCCACGCCAAGAACTATAACAATGATGTGAGCATCTATACCATTGAACGATAACGTTCTGATGTCATCTACCAATTTGCTTGTGACGCCCTGTAAATTAGTCTGGATTTTGATTGGCTGTATTTATAGTTATTGCTCTGGTTCTTTGTGTGGATAAGCCTAGGCTCACTGTACATGTGCACACCCTGTGCAATCTTGTTCTTCAGCAGGATACGATTTGGCAGAGATTTTAATAAATCATTTCAATTAATTTAATTATTTGCATGATTTAAGTGTGTCTATATTGATCGGGGACATCTGAAACACTGAAGACTGCATGTTCCAAATCAGGTAAGCTGCTTATTTTGCCATGTCAAGATCCAAGTACTTGGATGAGATGAGTTTGATTTTCATTTTTGTGCATTCACTCGCTCTTTCCATGTTAGCATATTGTCTTAGCTTAGCATAAATACTTGATGCCTAAAGTAGTCAGTAGCCTACCTCCTTCAAAGTGAAGAAATGCACCTTAAAGCAACCCTGAAGCTGTCTTATTTACACAAGGTATCGTTTATTTGAAATACACGTGCGGGGAAATAAATTGTAAAGACGAGAGCCGTTGTTCCGGAGAAGTTAGACAGTTGGAACTAGAAACCGCTTAACACGCATGTATCCTTTGGTCTTCCGCTGGTTGCGCGCAGTGATCCGCAATGAAGCTTCTACCTTCTTCACTACTACCTTCAATTATTGTGATTCTTATGAAAAACATGTGCAGTAGGTTTAATATTTTCAAAAAACCTTTCCCAAATATTGTTTTTCTGTCAGGGTGCTGATACAATTAGAGCTGACATAGGCTAAGCACAGACTATGCTATATTAGCCCCAGACCTTCGGGAGTCGAGCAGCTAGCCTCCGCTGCACCCCCAAATCATCAGCAATAACAGCCTGCCCTCCTCCCTGTACTGCTGACCTCAAAATTCCCAGTACACACCCTCTGATTTCCATACGAAGTGTGGGATATGGTGCATGGGTGCATGGCATCTTCCACAACAGTCGATCCATTAACAATGGAGGTAGTGAATAAATGTCATTAAATCAATCTACTCTCTCTCTTTTTGCAAGGTAACATTAATGGAATTACCAAGAGACTAATTGGAAGTTTACTTTACAAGAAGCTCATGTGCGTGGATAAATTGGGAAAATGCACACCCTACCCCTTTCTCCAACTGCATAGTGCTGGTTTAATGAAGGATCACAGGCTTTGGAAATCTTTCAGGGAGAAGGAATATCTTTTTAACTTTGGAAGAGAAGTGGGCTTTTCTCTGAATTCTTGAGAAATGTATGAATGGATTAGGACAAAGGAATTCCCCTCGTGAGAAAAAAAGCCTGGGAAAAATAATCTGAAAAGAAACACCCTAAATCTCAAAGAATTACAATAATAACATGGAACTGCACAGCAGTTGCTGGAGCTGGAATTTCAAACATGCTTGAAATCCATTGAGAAAAACACAAAACAAGCTGATACTGTGTCCAGGTATTAAGTCAGAGAATGTTTGTTGTTTGGTAACCAGCAACAAAAACACATACTGACAGACAAAAAAAAAAAAAAACCCGGTCCGATGTGTCATTTTGTTATAGCAAGTGCAGTAGCTGTTTATTTTGGAAATATATTTGTGCGATGCTTCATACATTTGGTCAGATCTGTAGTTCTCAGTAAATTCCTGTGACAAAATGCTCTTGCATCAATGCCCAGGAGCATATTATTGAATGCTGCAATATTAAACACAATAAAGGTTATCCATATTAATTACTGTTTTTGTAGCAGTAGGTGCTGCCATCTCATTTTAGACAAATGTCTACATCATGACACATTACATTGCACTGAATATGTGTTCTCTTTCTTGGTGACCCATTAGTGTTCGGTGTATTTGTGGTGGAACACATTTTTAGAAATCGAGGAGGCTCTGCTATATTCATAGCTCGAATGTACGTAAGCAAGGTTCCTCCCACCCCCTTTGTTAAAATCTTCATGTTCAACAGTGGAGAATTTTGGCTTTCTCTTAAGATCCTTCAAGATTTGGAGGAGTGTCTGAGGTAACATGGTAGTCATGAATCCCACGCCTGACAATCTCCTTAGAAACCATCTGCATCTTTCACTCTCTCCGCTCTCCTATGCTCTTGCAATCTTACTTAAAGTACACAAAATGCTTCACTGGTTATGGCTGCATAAACATTAATGTACTGTAAACTGGCATGTTGCAGTAATCATTTGGATACACCGCTTAGTGCTTTTTAGGGCATCAATATATTGCAGATCTCATATGAACAGCATGTAATTCATTCTCACAGGCTTGTTTTCCAACAATACATCTCTTGGCCCCCTTTCTCCCCCGAAATGGTTCAGAGAGACCACCCAGAACCTTCCACTGCAAAGGCTAATTGTTCTGAGGGCTCCTGGACCACGAGATCAAACTAATCAGGCCTTCAATGGCGAAGAGGCACGTTCTGCCCTCCCCTGCTAACCACACTAGCACGTGGACAGGTATTTTCATCGCTCTCCATAGGCGGAGATAAGCCAACGATTAAAACAGGCTGCCGGTGTCAAGCCCGAGGGCCAGGCTCAGCCACGCGCCACTCTGGAGGATGGGGAGGCATGCATTATGCAGTATGGATCCGCCATGGATTTCACTGTCCTTGTTAAATGCTGTGCAATGTCCAGGGGGATATTTAGAATGCCACTGAATACATGGCAGTACAGGGTGTTGACTAAATCCATTACTACTGGCCATTCTCCAATTGACAGACTGCATTGCTATAACTTCAGCATTTAAAAATACATTTAACATCTATATGTTTGATATCGGTTGTATGTTTGAGGGCATTGTTAAGCGAACCCGGCCACGATAAAGCCTTTCCTTAAACCATCATTCCTTAAGCATTAAAATAACATTTTAACTGCCACTGATATGGAGTCTGAAGTCTGTGCTGAAACTTAAAACGGTGGCTTCTTACAGTGAACTGGCAGAGGAACTGGCATGTGGCTGCATTAAGCACAATGACAGGAAAGCTGGCGTCTGCATAAATGGATTAATACAGGGTTACACTGATGCTAATGGGGCCATGAGACCACACGTGTGTAAATGAGGAACTGATTTCATTCAGCCTCTTGACTGAGCTCTTGACTGAGCACCCCCCCCCCCCCCCCCCCACCAACCTCATTAAACATTGATGATGAGATTGATGGCACAAGACAGACTTGTTTTTGTCGACTACCACTGGGCCTGCTTAAGTCCAGATTCCAGATATTGTCCAGGGAGAATGAGTTAATGGCATTGAATAAATAAAAAATAAGACATTCTGTGTATTTATGCAGCTGAAACAAACAATAGGAAGCAGAGAACCTGGAGCTTGGCTTTGACACGAGTAATCTAAAGACTTATTTTGTTGAGGTTGGTTTTCTGTCATCAGTGAGTGATGACTTGGCATGGTTGAGTAAACCCTGAAATAAACAGAAAATCTGTTGTGATCAATCTTTATCAGTACAGTACTCCTACCTTTCAGACTTACTTCTGTACCCCGGGTCCATAGAACCTGGGATAGGCAGTAAAATTCATCCATGAACAAGTCAGGTGTGCAAAGGAGGGTAAACATGCTATTAGTACTATTTCTATTTTATATATTTTTCCCTGCAGTATTAGGGATCCAAGGCACTTTAGTCCTTTGTTTATTGTGTGACCTTGGGGCAGTATTTTATTTTATTTTATTTTATTTTAAATTGGTTTAACTTTTTTGGTCTCAATTTGGAATTCCCATTTGTATTGCATTGCATGGCTGCAACAGACACCATCAACTTTGCAGACTGGCATGTGTTCTCCACAGAAACGTATGATGTAATTGAAGTCATTACTTCTTTTCACACTGCAGTCGACAAGCTCAGCTCACGCATGCATGAATTGGAGGACAACCCGTCTCTCTCGACTGGAGCAAGTCATTGCACAGCTGAACATCAGTTGAGGCACGATGACCATTACTGCTGATGATGACTGCATTACCAGCAGAAATGGCCATTGGTGTATCACTGTTTCACATGCTGGGAGAAACAGTTTATGTATACGTATATTTGCTCTTGGTTACAGTATGTTCTAAATTGTGCTTAAACATGCCAAGGTCTTTCAGTAGGGGAAGGCATCGCATTTGACACTTTGACACTTAAAGGACAGAGAAAATGAAAGTGTGCTTTTTTCAGTCTAATTTGAATAATATATTCTATTTATGGTTTGCTGTTTGCCTGCAGATAGGAAATGGGTTCGGAGGTCAAAGTCCTTCAAAGTAAATCAGCTTCATATTAATTTCACAGACAGTCTAGGCAAACAAGGAATGCCACAAAAGCATGATCTTGTTTTTAAAATATGTGGATTGTGGGTTTTTGCTTGTCCTTTGCCAAGCGAAACCATAAAGTGCTTTTGGGAATGGGTGGGCCTGTTGGCCCAAGATAAACAGAGGTAGGAGTTTTGGAAGAGATTGCGAATGTGTCGCACAGTCTCCAATGCTATGGGGATGCATTATAAAATATGAATGTGTGCTCATGAATGGTGTGCAGCTGTGTGCACTTACAACGCCCGGGCCTGAAGGCAAGGGTTGGGTCACACACTTGCTTTAACCCATAACCCTTTCAGTTGTAAGAACACAATCAGAAATATGTGATCTTAATGTTTTTTTACTGAACCTTCTAAGGCTATTGTAACAATCACTCCTGGTAATTGAAAGCAATGGACTTCTAGAACACTGGCTTAGAATTTTGGAGAAAAATAAACCCTCTTCAAAGGGTTCAAACCAGAACAGTAGCTGGAGACTTTACTGGTCCTATGCAGGCAAATAGAATGCTCCAAAGCACTCCCCATTAAATTATAATAATTATTTTGCACAGGATTTTGTGGTAATCGGATAGCGACTTTTGGAAAGAGTGAGCTTGGGTGGAATACTGGTATGTGCAAAATTTTCCAAAGCCAAGACGTGTGTGTATTTGAACATTTTTTGCTTTGTTTCATTGTTGCTTATTTATATAAGTTACAATTAAACAGTGTTAACCTGATGGGAATTTAGGAACAGATGATGCTTGAAATCCAAGATGCTGTGGATTCTGAAACCAGTCTGCAAAGGCACAAGATATTCCAAGGAAAATATGATTATAAAATTATCGCTAATCCAGGTATGATTTTATGTTGCCATTTCTCAGAAGTGGTTTTCTTTCAGGATTCTAGAGTGGTTGTATGTTAAGGCTTGCCTCTTTCATGGAAAGAGGCTTCCTCGTAGGCTGCGGCCAAATTCACAGAAGTACAAAGAATGCGTGTGAACGTGAATTCAACTTGCTTAAACAGGTCTGTTGCATCATACCGAAACTACATTGTCCAATTGAGGAACACTGAAGTAGACTGTGCAATATTTCCTTGTATTCTTGCCATGGCTGGTAGACTTTTAATGAGGAGTAATGCTGTAGTTCCTGGCAATAAATTTACTCACCATCACTAAAAGTAAAAAATGTTGTACTTTCGTGTCTATATGATATCTTCCTGCAAGAAAAAAATAGGTAAAAAATATACATTCACTCAGTGAGCACTTTATTAGGTAGACCTGTACACCGGCTTGTTAATGCAAATATTTAATCAGCCAATCATGTGGCAGCAACTAAATGCATACAAGTATGCAGACATAGTCAAGAGGTCCAGTTGTTTTTCAGACCAAAATGTCAGAAATGAAATGTGATCTAAGTGACGTTGACCGTAGAATGATTGTTGGTGTCAAACAGGGTGGTTTGAGTATCTCAGAAACTGCTGACCTCCTGGGATTTTCACACACAGGGTGAGCAGCAGCAGTTCTGCAGACAAAAATGCCTTGTTAATGGGAGAGGTCCAGAGGTCCAGTAATGCTAAATAACCAGGCATTACAACAGGGGTATGAAGAGGAGGAGAGCGTCTCTGAGCACACAACAGGTCAAACCTGTGGATAGGCTACAGCAGCAGAAGACCAATAAGTCCAAAAAAGAAGTCAAATATTGTAACTGTTTTATGAAAGTTATTAATGATAGTTAGCTTGGACTAGTTTGTTGTCCTTACTATTTACCTACATTTGTCTTGGACTCAAAGTAATGAATCAACACTGTAACTGCCATGAGTTTAGAACCAGACCTAACTTCCAGCATTTATGCATTAAGAAGTGATCCAGCAGGCCCAGGTCCCAGCAAGTTTGATTTTCAGTACAATCTCTGATCGAATCTTTGGGGACTATTTCTCGGATACAGCCATTTCACTGATAGTGCAGCCAGAAACTTATTTTATTCCTGACTACATCTAAAGAATTTTCTTTGATATTTTTCCACTGTCATTCGAGTGTAAAAATATCAAAGACTGCAGATTTAAATTAGCATTTCCAGATCATGGGCACTCCTCCCACTCAAATGAAATCCACGCTTTTTTTTTTTTTTTTAACGACACAGACGCAGGATTCTCAGTTTTTCTAGGTGGCTTATTTGTGTACTTTCTGGTCTCCGGTAGGTCTATTTTGCCATCAGCAAAGACGACCAGCTTTAATTTCCCAGGAGCATATGTGGGATGTGGAAGCCTATTCTTTCTTCTTGAGATCAATGCAATGACCAGGGGAAGCTTCTGTGTGTAAATTACCAATCATGTTTCTCTCAGGTCAGGGTCATCCCGACTCTCAATGTTTTTTTTCATAGCTGTTCATAATCATTCTGTTGCTAAGAAACACCAGTTATTCCTGGACTTTCCTCTGTGCTATTTAATGGAGAAAAGCAGACTGGGTTGCAGCCTTCAGAATTACAGGGTGCCAAAACCTATAGCCCAGCTGTCAGTCTAGCTTTCAAAATCTCTGTAGGGTAAGGAATGACTCTTTTCAGAAATGACCATCTTTGTTTGATTACCTGATCAGCGCTGGAATGTTTTTGTTGCCGTGCTGCCATATTGGCCGCCCTCCCCTCCCAGCCCATGGCCATTTCTTTGTGCTCCATTGCATGGTGTTTCGCTCTCCATTGTTCTCCACAACACCACGAATCACGTCGTTTCTGCATGGGAAGCCCAAATGCATTCCTCATCGTCAAGTGTGCTGGTCTGAATGGCCTCTGGGATGTGACACTGACGTGCTTCACCACTGGACTGACCCCCCCCCCCCCCCCCCCCTTTCCTCAAACTCCCATCTTTACTGACTCTGGCATCTGACCTAGACGTGCTGACGGCAAGGCATTAGCATTGTAGAGCACTGGACTTAATGGATACCTTATTCCCCTTTCTGTCACAGGTGGTGTGCTGTGTGTTGTTATCGAGCGGGTGGGGGGAGGGGAAATAGGAATTAATGTGGAAAAAGAAGAACGGTGAGAAGCTGACCCTCTGAAATGAACCCTGCACTTTCTGGTGCCCACACCTTGCTGCCAGGAAGCAAAGGAGTCCTTAAATCCCTCTGACATGCTGAAGGTCAGCGCGCCGTGCCTTTTTCCCAATCCCCGTGGCCATCCCCCTTTGCAGGTGGATTGACCACTTTTACGAGCTATAGCCTTGCAGCGCTGAATTGTCAGACAAGGGGGAATAAACTGAAATATGTAAACAAAATATTTCTGAATCCAGCATGTCGGTGCTTTCCCTATGATAGGGACTTCCTCTATGATATAGTCACTTCCAAAGAAGCATGACTTCACTTAGTTTAGGCCTGAACATGAAATGGAGTGGAATGTGATGACTGTTGAGACTACTTCAGGGCAAGAAACGTTTCAGTCTGTGTTACACAGGCCATCTTCAGAATGAGGTCCGATGCTCTGGACACGTCGGGGGAAAGGACTACAGTTCCCATCTGTGAAATCAGCATTGTAGAACAGTCTGCTAAAGTGATCCATTTAACAACAGCACCAAACCACTGATGGTCTCCCGGAACAGTGCAGTGGAGCTGTCTGTACTGTATGTTGAATGAACTAAGTTACACAAACCAAAATAGAATTAATTCTCCACACATGGAAAATAGTAGCCAGCTTGCTAATTGTCATTTTTAAATTGGCTTATGGAAAGATCTGAACATGTGGAGCATGTTTTAATACCAGGTGGGGTGTGAGTAGATTACTATCCAACAACTCACAGCTCTTGAGATTTACAAAATACCTGGTAATCAAGTCCCCAGTTAGTCGGGTTTGGGTGCATATGCAGAACACATAACTTCGTAATAATGTGACTTAGTACCGATACAGAATAGCCTGTAACCAGCATATTGTCCCTCTCTTCCTTAATGTATGTCTTATTTCCAACAGTATCAAATGCCGACTCCCTGCCTGATTGTTTTCCCCAACTCCCTGTAGTATATATCCTTTGACCGAGATCCATTTAGCTGTAAAGAGAACGCAGCTCTTAGCTAACAGGGTTCAGGGTATTCCCCTGAACATTTTGACCTGTGAGGCTGCTTTTTTAACCGTCTCCCAGTGTGAGGCATCTGTCTCTGGCATATACAAGTCTACATTATTCATCTTTTTTTCTACATGGAGCTACCCTGATTTCATTTCTCTACACACAGAACCAAGCCATGACAATGCTACGGCAATAGGTAAAGACCACTATCATGTCAAGGAGGTCTCTCTCTGTTTCTCTTTTATGTACTCTTTTTTTTCTACCTCTCTCGTAGAGCTGGCGTATCGTGCTAAACAAAACAAAAGAGTGGAAAAACTCGAGTAAATTTGTCAATTTATAGAAATGACTAAAATGAAATGTATATGGTACCCCAAAAACTTTCATGACTTTCACATACTGTACACACAGAGAACCAATGTCATTGTGTGACAGAATGCTGCAGAAACAACTTGCTTATTAACATAATAGATGTAAGTGGAAAAGAAGAAATATTTCAGAGATAATCATTTAAATAAATGTTTCATGCACTTAATATACTAGAGAACACTGAGGGACTTATTTCTTGGAAATATTTCAAAACAGAGCAGCCACTTTATAATAAATGTTTTCTCAAAATAAAATACACACAATTAAAATACACATAATTTTCCCAATGTATAATTTGTGGTATATTAAACTGAATTAATGGATGGAAATAACCTGTCAGCCTTGAAAAATGACTTGTATTACAAACCCAGTACTCAGAGGAAGTGTTAGATGGATTTTTGGTGTATTTAATGCAACAGCAATATAAATAAATTAAAATGGTTCAATATGACACACTTTAATAATTGAACAAATAAATCAATATAATTAACCTTCCTGGTTTTAGGACGTAGCCCATATTTATTAGTATTAATTACAGATAAATTATCATAGGAAAATGTAGGGACTATACAATTTTTAACTCAATAGTGATTCAGAAAAATGCTGGCTAACCTGCATATTATTATGGAATGACTCTGGAAGCCATTAACCGTATATTGGTGGGCCTACTGCATCTATTAATGGGCATTTGTATCTGATACTGTTGGCCGGCAAAGTTGTATTTCCAATGTTTTCAAGTACAATTTGCTGGGTGGGATCGGCTCAGCAAAACATTAGCCAAATGCTTAACCAACCACACTGACATCACCCCAAACCTGAACCCACATTCCCACCACACCACCATAAAATGCTCCGTCTGGAACCAAAGTGAATTCTGCGATCTGTCCAGAGCTGGAAGACAAACACAAGGGAAGTTGGGTCGATGGATATGATCACGCTGGGCGCTGTCGCATGCGAAATGAAACCTGGCTTAAGGCGAGCAGGCTCCTGCACATAGGCTGTGCAGAAACGACATGTCTGGATCAATAGCAAAGGCTGGTGGGACTTTGTTCCTCTAAATCCATGACGCTTGGGGGGACCAGCCAGGCATAGCCATGCAATTGCAAGGAATTGGCTGTTGGCTGTAATTGGATGTTTTCTTGACAAACCCTTGAGGCCTTTTGCCAAAACAATAAATATTAAAATTATTCTTTCAGTACTTCTGTGGATTGTTGATGGCGAATGGCAGGACTTAAAACCGCAGCAGGACGTGATGGTGAATACCATCTTTCACAGGGATTTGTATAAACAAATAAAGAACAATGATTTTCATCATAAGCAGACTACTTGAACCAACTGTAACATGTTTGAAAATAGTTTAATTAAATGTACTCTACATCAGACAGGCATACTATGCATTGTTGGTACTTGATGATTAAGGACTAGCATTTTTGTGTAATGTGTGAACAGGCGAATCCTCTCCATTGTCTTATTCATACACAACAGATGTATACCATTGTTTGCAGCTGGGAAACTGAATGCAATGTTTTGGCACATAGAATATGGCAGCTGTAGTGTAGTATCTTAGCAACCAGTTGTGATCGAATTAGACATGCTTCACTAGGGAAAATGATGCATGAAAGTAAATGAGTATGGGTGACAGTATTAGTATGTAGACGGTAACGTTTTAAAAATGTTTTTGTATTTATATTGTTGTTGTATTTTGTCACCTGTAAAAGTTTTATTAAGTAAATACTATGTATATGAAAACAAGAGAACTTTGATTGTTTATTTGGTTTGCCAAAAATTCTGGGGAGAACCCTAATACCCTCATTGAATTCTCATAAACTAAACACTAAACATGGTAGGCTTCATCAATGTCACAAAGAATGAAGCCTATTGTTGTTGATTACAGAGAACATGAAAACTATTAACCAACAAAAGTGCAAGATGGAGGCAAACTGAGTTGAAGGCAAGCTTGAGATGGTTCTTGCTTTGCCATAAAAGACATAAGCCAGTGGGGAGAACTGGTCAGTGGACATGCTAATGTCTTATGACAACTTAGCTGAACCACTTCTCCTAATAAACATGATTTTAAAAGAAATGGCCCTTTCATTTTCATTATGATAATTCTTTTTACTCGTTCACTCAAGTGGGAACCAACAGGCAGTTAATATGTCCTGTTTTTAACATTGGAAAGTGTGACTCATTTGTTTAATGTTCAATTTTTGGTACAAACCACTTTCCAGTATTAGCATGGGGTTTTCTGTGACATTCAGTAGTTGAAATTGTTATTGTTGTATTTTTATCTTATGTACATCATTTATTATAATTTTTTTTTTAAATTTTACAGTAAAATGTGCAGTCGATGTCAGTAAAGCATATCGGTCCATCGACCAACCATCCATTATCTAACCCACTTCACACGTCCCTGTTCACATTTGTGGGGGCTGGAGCATATCCCAGCATGCATTGGGGCACATATCCTGGACAGGTCGGCATTCCAGCCCTGCTGCGGCTCTCCTCTCCACCATATGCTGCGTCCCTGCGCTGATTCGCCCTGACCTCTGGGTCTGATCCTCCATTGGCCATCTGGTCCCCCAGCATCTGCGGGCGTTCGGTGGCTCTCCAGCGGTAAGTGAAGGGCACCTGCTCTCGCTCTGTCTCTGGCGGTCACTCAGAGGCCCTGTGAGCTCTGCCTAAAACACCAGCCCCCCCAGATCTTTTCACATGGCCTTTCTCTGTCTGTTTGATGTGCCACTTGAGAGTGCCACCACTTGCCAATGGCAGAAGATCCCTTCAAGCTAAAGATCGAATTAACCCACGGGTAGGTTGGACCGAAGCCATGGCCCCTGAAAAGTCAGCCCTTTCACCCCCCCCCCCCCCCCCCCCCCCCACACATTTATCTTCCATAATAGGGGCAATCCCCTTTACCACCTGCCTGCAATTGAGATGGAAATTCTGCTGGGGAGGACACAGCGATGGCTCCAGGCTTGTACAGGCTACTGTGTCTGTTAGCATGGTTACACATTACCCCTCCATACAACACAAAGAAGCACAAATCCTGGTTTGTGTGTCCTGCACTGAAGGGTTGACTCATCAGAAGGAAATACAGACTTGTCACAAGGAAAATAATTCATTTCTTCACCAGCTCAAGTATCTCTGCTTGTACACTGTAAACACAGTCACCCAATCTTCAATGAAAGAAATGTCATCTTTTAGTATTTTATCTTATTAAAAATAACCTTTTAACATGCTTGTATTTTGATTTTGGTCAGTAGCCTTTTTGTGTGATTTCCATATAAAAAAATGTTTTAGAGGACTAAATTTACAAATAAATGAGAAGTTTATTTGATATTGTCTGACAATGAAAACACATTCGGCACTTTTCAGTGCTGGAATGAATTAAAATGAATCTGGGAGGACGAACATACCCCAGGACCCCCATAGCTATATCTATTACAGGGACCAGGCCCAGGAGGAATACACACATTGTACAATGGGGGAGCAGGAGGTGGAACTGATCGCACAATATGTGATGTCTCCTATTCTCCCACTGCCTATTGAGGAATACACAGGACTAATTATCTCTCAGACAACTTACTGTATTTAAATCACTGACAATTAAAGATGGGTTCAACTGTATATATAGGCCTCTCCTATATTTAATGATGTGGGCCAGTTGGTTTAAATGGGTAATTTATAAAATAGGTCTTGTGTACAGTACTGTTTGGGGTCATTGTGTTCTCACATTTTGATAGAACTGAAAGAGATGCTTACATTAAAGAGACCTTTCTGACTGGTAATCTAGTATAGACTCTGTATTATACTCCCACTCTGTCGTACTGGGTAAAAGTGTGTGCCAATAGGCACAGGGATGAAATGGCCTTTTCTTCACGCCTTCAGAAGAAAGAATACCATCTAGATTTCTCTGCAATAAATAAACTATTGCAGTTGGATAAACTGTGTGCTGATTGGAGCCAAGGAAAAGATTCAATGTTATTCTTGACACATTTCGTAGTTCCATGACAAGTTTTTGTTGGCTTAGTGACTATCATGCGGAGATCCATTTTAAATCGGCACATCATAAAATTATGTTTGATCTTAATTATTTCCTTAATTAGCCCTCTAAAATTATTCACACTTTAATGAACAAAAATAAATAAATTGTAATATTAAATAGTACAACTAGTGAGCTACATTGTAAATACTAAAGTTTACTTGGGAAAACATTATGAGTTTTCCCAAATCATAAATGTGTTCCCCAAACGGTAAATATCCCTGCTTATGGGGCGGCCTGTAGCGTAGTGGTTAAGGTAAATGACTGGGACACGCAAGGTCGGTGGTTCTAATCCCTGTGTAGCCACAATAAGATCTGCACAGCCGTTGGACCCTTGAGCAAGGCCCTTAATCCTGCATTGCTCCAGGGGAGGATTGTCTCCTGCTTAGTCTAATCAACTGTATGTCGCTCTGGATAAGAGCATCTTCCAAATGCCAATAATGTAATTTAATGTAATGTAATGTAATAATGCTTTGTGCACACTCCCATTACACGTTCCTTCCATTAGTTACTCTGTCAGTTGTCAGCTTCTGTTGTATTCTGAGACCTTCCATAGCCCTTGGTCTCTTAATTTATCAAATAAACTGCCTTTGTCCAAAATTACAGGGTTTTTATTTTATTAAAATAAAAATATAACAAAGGCTGAAAGAGTAGAATATTTGTCTCACTTGTCCACATGGATATCAGGAAACATTCAAGCGCATAAATGAGCGCTTGGCAGGAAGTTCTTCACTAAATCAAAATATTAAATTAACTTGGCAACCGAGTGATGTGATTTGCTCTTCTGATTTATTTTGAGGTCTTTTTGTTTGGATATTAATGAAGTATGAAAGAGCAGATGTTGTCAGGCGGAAATGATAGCAATCAAGGTAATGCAACATTGGGAGGAAACGATCAAATAACAGCGAGTGTTTCTCAAGTCCACTCACTCTATTCACATATATCAAAATGAATCCATGCCAGTACGTGTAAATCAGGGGGACTATTTACTGTGACGATGCAGCACTTTCATTTTGAATCAGATTCACAAAATCCAGATGTGGCTGTTATTTGGTTCGCCATGCCAGCCACCCCTCTTATGGCATTGCTGTGTGCTTGTGGGATACGCGAGAGATGCTGTAGGCTGTGTGGGTGCCAGTGAAAAAGCTTTTAATCTTGTTTTATAACATTATGCCAGTAAATCTCCTCAGGGTCTTTCTCCTCATGTCTACCCCTCCACCGTTGTCTCTTCTGAAGGCTGATGTAATGACAGCCTGTCAAATAGCCCCATGCCAAACACAGAGCCAGCAGTGAGCACCGTCACTATAAGCACGCGATGAGGATCCACAAGGATCTATAAAATCCTCTCTCAAACTGCCAGTTATTCACCCACTGCCAGTCTAATATCAGTCTGGTGGCCTATGGTTTCTGTCCCGGTATGGAGTACCAGAAAGACCTGGTGTGCTGTACTTCCTTTGAGTTAACAACTTTATTTCTCCCCATAATATCTGTAAAAACTGGAAGATTAAATATGCCTGGAGAAAAGACTAATTTAAATGTGAGGTGGTAGGAGGTAGAATCAATGTTTAATAAGTGGTGCTAATGCAGTTGGGAAATACAATGCTGGGAGAAATGAATGCAGTGTTTGTTGCAGATGAAGATTTCTTAAGCGCTTATCAGCTCTACACAGCCCAACATGTCCCTGACTACAAACAATATGATAGCATGCGAGTCATGGTCACAAATTACAATGTATGAATAATAATTATAAGTAAAAAGTCTCCTTGTTCTGACAGATGCAAATTTGTGTGACTTTATCTTCATTAAGAGGCATGGGGAAGGAATATTCATGAGGTGAACTAGAGGAGCAGGGGGATTTTGGGGATGGTTTGTTGTTTTTTTCCCCTTGCTATACATCCTGCCTGTCAATCTGCAATTATTGACAGACCGTTTAGGCTGAGAAAATGTACAAGTAGATTGGCCAATGCCTGTCGTTTAAATGTCATATGAACCTTCCAGCAAGTGCATGCTCCTGGAACAAGATTCACTTGCTATTAACTGCACAGCTTCGGTTGGTGTTCAGTCTATTCATGAGGATGGAGAGCTGAATTCCATTTATTTGTACAGTGTTTTATTTAAGAGACACTGCCAGCTGGGTTGTTGCACATTCAGCTAACAGGTATTCAGAAAATAATGAAATAGCAAATATATAAAAAAATGCAAGTACAGTATACACCAATACAAAAAAAAAAATATTTCTATGCGCATTTTTAATTTCTCACACATTATGTGTTTTTGTAAAAAAATAAGATATTTGCTGAAAAGAAAAACAAAAAAACTATTGTGTTACTAATTGTCATGTATTTATGGTTTGATGCATTTCAGAGAACGCAATAGTTCCGTTTTTAATTTTTATTTTCTTTTCTTCTTTTGACTCTCTTGTCTTGTTGAGCTTGTCTAGGGACTGCAAAAGGAAATGAGCAGCTCCGCTAGCTATACCCAATTGTGAATTATTGCTAGCATCACTGGCTACATATGAAAGGGGATCCTCCAGCCCCACTCTACGCAACCTGAGCTGTAGGAAAGAAGAACTCTGGTGACATCAAGTGGTTCTTAGAAGAACTGCAGCTCTCTGCATTAAACCAATTCAGCAGGAGAGTTCACACAAGCACTACCATGGTTACAGATAGTAAGCCATTCCAAATGCACAGCCTCAAAATAATAATAATAATAATAATAATAATAATAATAATAATAATAATAATAATAATAATAATAACGCTGCCATAAAACATTATGGAGGTATGCCCTTTACAGTACATGAATACATAGAAAGTGACCTTACTGGAGTGAATAAAGATGGATCTGGAGGAAATGCAACAATATGTCGTACTGTCTGAATGATAATCACACTCCTTAATGTGCTGGTAGGCCTCATTGCCATTCATGGCTTTTAGGGATGTGGGTGGTGGTTGGTTGTTAGAGGGTCATGCAACATACTTGATTGGTAGCGACAGTACTGTGAGGTCCATATTATTCCTTTTTCTTTGCCTTTTTAAATAGGAGTCGGAATCCTCTGGAAGATATACACTTTCTTATTTCTTGGGAAGTAAGTAAGAAATGACTACCTGTGTTGGATCAAGGGTGGTAGTCTTCTGTGGGTCCTACTTAGGCATGTGCTGTCCAAGACCTACAACTTTAGGTTTTTTGTTTTTGGGATTTTCTTTTTGTATGTCTTTATAATAAATGTGCATTTTTCTGAATTACATTTTGGGATGTTTTGCTTTGTTTTTGGGGCACTAGGGGTTTCAGTGTCGCATCCCAGCAGTTCCACAGTATTAACGTGGGTGGTGCCATCGAGGAAGACACCAAGACAACCAGTAGGTTGACAATCCTTTTAAATGCATTTTTTTATTTTATTTTATCTGATAATGCCCAAATGGAGGGTTTGGTCAGGGTGGATAAATAAAAGGGGAAAGGACTGAACCCTTTGGAAGCAAGAGAACGGTCACAGAGACACCCTTTTAGAGCTCTGGGACCCTAGGCATGAGGCGGTCTTCTGCTGCAGATACTGAGGCCTACATGTGGGATAGTTACAGGGGCCTAGGCCAGGAGCTGGGAGGAATTTATTTGTATAATATCGAGAGCAAAAGGGGCCATGTTACCATTGTGATGCTCTCTGTAAGTGAAAGGTTGTCATGTTACACTAATATGTTTTAATAGAACGTTACTGACATCAAGTGGACAAAAGTAGTGCATGATTTATGATGCATGGTTATTACAACAAAGGTTTTACAAACAACCTGTTTGCAAAAATAGTTTACTACAGAAGGTATCCAAAATAAAAACTGGTACACATGTTTATGGATATTTTGATTTAATTCTGTAACATTATTTGTTTCATTATTTATTTGTTTTATTTCTTTTCTGAACTGAAATGAACAGTTAGTAACTCATTCTGTTTGTGTATATGCAGCTGTGTAAACAATTCACATCACACTTAATTAAACAAACAAAACAAAAAAGCAAATTAAGATAAATTGTGTCCAAATTTTCATGCACATTTCCCTGTGCTGAAAAAATGATTCTTTGGATGAACCTAAAATGTTATTTAATTTACTACCCCTTTTTTAAAGTTTTCCCAAATGAAACCATTCTGAAAAATGAGAATCTAAAAAATGTAAGTACATGTACACCTATGATTTTTGCCAAATTCCAAAACGATACTGATCCCCTCCCATCCCTTACCAATGCCTTCAATTGTACATTATTCTTCAACAAAATTAGTTTGAATCATTTTAGATATTTCCTATGGTGCCTGCAACCTGAGGCCACTGTGCTCACCAGGATGACTCAAAACGATTAATGTTTAAAATGTTGCAAAAAATAAATAAATGCTAAAACGCATAATAGCATAGCAAAATCGCTGTGCATACTGCTGTGGAGTTTTTTTTAAAGTACACTTAATGCTTCTGCCGATGACTAAGCCCAGGCTGTGATATAAGTTGGAAAATGTGACTGTCTAGTCTTTGTGTGGCTTTCATATTTATTTCAAATTGAAGATTATTTAATGAAATGGCATGTCTGTCATGTAGCCTCCTGGGAGACAGGTGCCATCTGGACACGGCTCATTCCGGGGAGGACACCACAGAGGAAGACTGCCCCACACCTCAGCCTCATTCTAGGACGAATCATTCAGTGCACTTCAACCCTGCCATTTTGTGCTTTTGTGTTTGTTCATGAATGTTTATGGAGGCATTGTGTCAGTATTATTTTAGGTATATGCCTGATTTCTTAATTCTAGAGCCTTGTCTCTGTTTAGACCATGTTTTGTTTGAATTTTTCTTTATGGCCATGTAAAAGTCTTGAATTAAACTTCAGCCTTGTGGAGTTTCCTTCAGTGTTTCAAGTTCTTGAAACATCACATTGTCAGCACTGGCAGGAAAAAATAATTTGTTGGTTCTAATACTTTTCATCATCTGCATAAAAAAATAAAAATGCAAGGATGATATGAAAATTAATTGTGGTTTTTTTGTCAGAATGAATGAATAGAAATAATTCAATTTGTGGAAATAAATGGACAAGACATTAAAGAAATGTATGAGCAAAAAACTGTTTTGGTGTATATGAATAAAAATTGAATACAACACGTTACATCATTTATTGGCAAAAAAAACTGTTTTAGCAGAAAATCTGAAAAATATACAGTCAGGTCCATAAATATTGGGATATTGACACTATTCTATTCTTTTTGGCTCTATACACCACCACAATTTGAAATGAAACTGCGGACTTTCAGCTTTAATTTGAGGGTATTTACATCCAAATCAGGTGAACGGTGTAGGAATTACAACAGTTTCTATATGTGCCTCCCACTTTTTAAGGGACCAAAGGTAATGGGACAATTGGCTGCTCAGCTGTTCCATGGCCAGGTGTGTGTTATTCCCTCATTATCTCACTTACAAGGAGCAGATAAAAGGTCTAGAGTTAATTTCAAGTGTGCTATTTGCATTTGGAATCTGTTGCTGTCAACTCTCAATATGAGATCCAAAGAGCTGTCACTATCAGTGAAGCAAGCCATCATTAGGCTGAAAAGTCAAAACAAACCCATTGGAGCGATAGCAAAAACATTAGGTGTGGGCAGATTTCCAAAAGAAAAAAAGTTTTTCCATCATAAATGTCTCAAAATACATGGCTGGCAATTTATTTCTTCATATTCATCATATGCATCCTATTCTGCATCCATTTCACCAATAAAAGCTCTTTTTATTTATTTTTTATTTTTTTAACCATTTTATCAGTTTTTGGATATAAGAGTCTTATGCAATTTTCTGATATATATATTTTTAAAAGAATTCTTCCATCATAAATGTCTCAAAATACATGGCTGGCAATTTATTTCTTCATAGTCATCATATGCAAACTTTTCTGCATCCATTTCACCAATACATTTTTTTTTATTTTCCTAATACCTAAATTATCAGGAAATTAGTTACACTAAAGGACAACCAACCAAAATTACTAGAAATATAAATGGTGATATTTTAGTATGCATGTTATGTTCAAGTAGACATTTAGAAAGGGCTTTCTTAAATTTGATCAAAATAGCAGACATACTAGCATTCCCACTAGTCTACAACAGTTGTGCTGTCATACTCTGTGTAAGCATTTATATTCAAGGAAATCAAGAGGAAAAGATTTGAAGTATCTCTCATTAACATCAATGCCTGATGTACAAAGAAAGAGACTGATCTGCTTTTTTTATTTTACAAATTACCTTACAGTAATTGCAGACAGCATCAGCTTCAAAATATTGTGCCTTCCAACATCCTCCTTTTTTGTCAGAACAAATAAATAAGTTCATATTATTTTATTTGACATTGTTTGTTGAACATACTGAAGGCCAGGCAAGGAAAATAACTGCCCAGCCACCTACAAAGCAATTTTACTTGGCCTATTGCAATTCACTGTTGTGATCTCAAGAGGGCAGCTAGAGACCACATATAACACAAGTGACTGTGCTGTTGTCAAAAAATATATACATACGCAATACATGAATAGCAATACCAACAGCCAAATGTATAAATAAATATTTTCATGGATGAAATGGAAGTATGCTGCACAAGTGCAATGCCAAGTGGGGTGTAACTGATTTATTGGATGCATAATTGAATGTAACGGCTGTTGTGTTTTTGTGTGCTCGTTTTTCTTCCTCTGTTGGATGCAGATCCTCTCAGGCAAGGACGTACACACAGTAAAAAGGTATACGTGTGTGTGTGTGTGTGTGTGTGTGTGTGTGTGTGTGTGTGGGGGGGTGGGGGGCAGCATCTTCTCTACAAGGCTGAGCCACTGCTAAATGAAAAGAGCGAGCAATATTTTGATTAGACTTTTATAATACAGTGAGACAGACAAATCCATTCAACTGATTCTGTCATTTAATGGCACAGGCCAGAGGCTTGAAGGGCTTTGACATTTTCATTAAAAAAGTTAACATAATGCTTTATAATGTCCCTCTGGTCTCCAAGAAATGTAACCCCTGCTTTTACAATACAGTCACACCATAGAAACAATTATTTGCTGCTTTTCCCATATACGTATATTTAACCCTTGTATTGTGCTACATTTCTGGTCCCTTTGGTAATGTTTGCCAGGTCAAAATGACTTGGGACATGATTGGCATTTTTAAAGCAATATAGAAATAACAATAGTGTTAACATACTTTTCTGTGTCTCAGTCCCAAACATAGGTAGACTATATGGTTAATGCTTGCCAATTAACTCTGCTATATTGCATTTAATAGTTATAGTGCCATTCATTTTCATGAAAAAGTGATACATACAACAATTCAACTATACTGAAGACATGGTTGGAAGACATCTCTCAAAAACATGTCAAAAATATTTTTGGAATGACATTGGATGACACAGAACTCTGTCTGTATGTGCATGCCTGTCTAAGCACCACATGATGAACAGAATCTCAGTGTATTATAAACATAGGCCGATCTGCTGCATTTGCTGCATGCGGTCTGACTCTGCGTCCTCTGATAGTCTTCTTCTGATCATATTGATGGATTATGGAGGCGACTCACAGATCACAGACTGTGATGCAAAGCGATTTATCTGTTTTGTCCCTCCCCCAATATGGAGGCAGGAGGGGTACAGTGTGACAAAATGAACGAATGAATGTTTTGGAATAACCCACACTAAAGAGAGTAAAGAAGGTGAGAAAGCAGGAGCGGATGGGGGTTCTCCTTCCTTGGATTGTAACAAAGATACAACCTTATGGCAGGTGTGTGTGTACTGCATGTGTGTGTATTTGATTTCCACAGATAAACTGGGAGATGATTTTCAAAAGAAATATGGTAAGAGAATCCTAATGGACCAGGAGTGAGGGGGGAGAGTGAGGGTTGTGCATATGGGGTGGAGGTGGGCTCTAGGCTTGGGACATTTTGGCTATATGTCTATGAGATATGATATGCACTTAACAACAAAGTCAGCTATTTCTCCACTGTAACTCTAACTTCACCGCATCCAGCACACTGTATTAGTGTCTCAAACAGACCTAAACACAAATTCAAAGTAATGTAAGAAAAAGCAATACATTAAACTGCATCTTTCTGCACGATCTGTGAGTATCTGTGATTTTTTTAAAAATTATTTGCCTATGGTAATAAGCTAGATCTACGCTCAATGCACACTTTGTTATTCATTAGACTTCTTTTTTTACTTGTCTTCTGCTGCTGTAGCCTATCCATTTAGAGGTTTGATACTTAGAGATACTCTTCTGGATATTTGCATGACTGTCGCCTTCCTGTCAGCTTTGACCAGTCTGGCCAGATGGCATTGTGCACACAAACCACTTGGTGACTAATATTAAAGTACTACTGGTGTAATGCTTCTTCTCGCTACACTGGGCAGAAACTATTTTAGCCACTCTGGTTGATGTGAATAGAAGTCCTGTAATTATAGAAAATAAAGTCCTACAGTAAAATTAGACATCCACGTTGGGGCACATTAGTAATTTTTATTATCATTTATCAGAGTAAAATGTGTTTATAGACTGTTGGCCTACTAGTTTTAAATTTATCAGATTTATCAGACTATTCAAGAGACAAAATAAGTTATTCACTTCAAATACATGATGCACTTGTGATGCTTCACGCTCCATTACCAACCAAACCCACAAGAGACTAGAAGCACCTGCAAATATGCCAACATAAAACACTAATACAAATGTGAGCAGTAATTCAAATCATTTTGGTAACTTTTCAATTAAGTTACCACAATATGATCTGTAGGGTAGGTCTCAGTACTATCATTGAAGAATACACTTTGGAAGAGTAAAGTGATTGTTACAAAGAATCGCGTTGGGACTCAAAAAAAAGCCATAGCTATTGTATATTAAATTGATGAAAAATAAGTGATAATTTGTTTCTTAGAAGTGGCATGGATGGTGCAGTGGATAGCAGCTGAAAGGAGGTCCTGGGTTTGAATCCCGGTCGAATCCCCTCCTCTCTGTTTGGAGTTTGCATGTTCTTTCGCCCAATGTATGCTGGGATAGGCTCCAGCCCCCCTGCAACCCTGTTCAGGATAAGCGGGTTAAGATGGTGGATGGACGGATGGAATTTGTTTCTTAGTTCATTAGCAGCACCCACCTAGTACATTTACACAGCAGACCCATTCAATAGAAAAACACAAATAATTCAACAGATGCTTATTATTACAAGACAGAAGAAGAAACTCTTCTGAATATTTCAGGTCTACTGACACATTGAAAAGTTCTCAGTAAAGATTTAATGCAGAAGTTTTCAGGAAAATGAGTGGGCTTTCCTGAGGACAACCTGCCATGGTTGAAAGATGTTTCTTCCAATATTTCATGTGCTTATTACTGTTGTTATTCTTTTTTGTGTAGCACACATTTGAACTTGTTACTTTGTAATCCTGTTAGGTAGCCTTAGGTAGGCTAATAATCTCTGCCTTCTGATATAAAGAAGGACCTGAATAAAAACTAAGTTAACAGAAACAAAAGACAGCAAGTCAGTGAAAAGAAATATGTTTGGAAAGCACAATCTTGGGAAGCCAGTTCTGATTACTGGTTTGATTATTAGTTAAACTAAGGTCTATGGTGACAGCGAGTGTAGCCAATTTAAAAGTAAGTTAACAATAAACGTAATGTAAGTAACAATTTTAATTATTTCAATTGACTAAAGGCAACTTGGAAACATACAGTCTTAGATGTTCTACTGAGCATACAAAGTCTATGACTACAAAATGATTATCGATCCACAACAGTGTGTGTGTGCGTGTAAATGATAGGCAAAAAAATGCCATCAATCTTGCAACCTTACTGGCTTGCATGTCCCCGACAATCAGCCAATCGAGCACAAAAAAACAGCTTCCTTGAGATTGTAACCTTTCATTTGTAGTGCACAGAATCCTGGGAGCTGTTCAGCTTCCAGGTGACTGCAAACCTCATTACTTAGGTACTGGTTCAATACCCCACAGATGGACTGCACTCAGTGCCTACTGTTTCATAAGCTAATGATTTAATGGAACCCTCAGCCATTTGTAATAGGTGTGTCAACAGTGGACCAAACGATTCTCTCTCACATGATGTCCTGTGCGGCTTGGTTTGACAGTGGTGTTTAAAGTGAATTTGTCTGAGCAAAATGAAACAATGTTGCTTTGTGAGGAACTAAATAAATAATGGGCATATTGTGACCCAAGGGGTGTCTGATAAATAAACTTTTATGTTAAAATGTTAATTTGACATTAAAGGAGGATATGATATAATTAAAAATAATAATAATACTCAATTGAACAAAGACAAAGTAATCCAGATGGAATGGAATGGAACCCAGAATAATTAGGAGGATATTATCCTTGCTAAAGGGTCAAGGGTTAGTCCCACAAACCATTAAAAAGAGAATGAATGGATAATCCTAAATTATACGTCACTCTGCCATGCATAGTCTTATTTTTAGATTAATCTTAGTCTCGCTTTGCTGCTGGCTACTAGAAATCTTGACAGGGAACCAACAGGAGCAAGACGGGCCTTCCCCCATCCCCCCTGGGGTTTCTAACCTTGCCACATATCAGGAGAGCAAGATCGATGGGACATCTTGTTGGCATGGGACATGTTCTTCTACAGATGAGGAACTCATTCCTCACCTCTAGCTCCACCCATCGGGAGGGACTAGGAAATAAATGAAGAAATGGAAATCAAGAAAACATTAATTAGTTAAAGTATATGTTCTTTTTCCTTAAAACATCAAACAGGAGGAAGCCACGTCAGTTACAGACGTGGAAGATGGGGAGAGGTGGGTCCACAGGGCACCCCATATGTCAGACAAAAAAAAAAAAAAAGATACGCTGTTTTCTTGCTCAAACAGAAGATTGGGAGTTCCTAACTTTTACTTCTAGCTCTAGAAGGAACATTTAACAGGTTGGAATGTCCGTGAAGATGGTGGACCTTCATTGATGTCCGAGTCAGGAGCAATTAAAAGAAAAAGATGAAAAATAAGCGATTGGAATGAGCCCTGATGTTCAATGAAATGTGTACAGTTTCCCCAGACAGGAGCACAGAATGAAAACCTGTGGTAGCTGGTGGAAAGATTAACCAGGAGCTTGCCTCACATATCCAACATCAGTGGTCTGAAATCAACAGGCTTGGCCTAGGAACCAAACTTATTTTATACTGTAATTGTGCTATAATTGGTCATATCACTGTGCTGTGTAGTGCAACAGCTGGAGTTGAATGCTTCAAATTGATAATAAAATGAAGCAGAAATGTGTTACACTTTAAAATGATTGTCCAAGTATCCATGAGTATCTCTGACATTAAAATAGAATACACAGCTATTTGCACCATCCATTTCCCCACCTTCTCCGTTGAGAACTGAAAAGCGGGGACCCATTCACCTTAATTCGTGGCAGCAGTTCCCCCATGGAGGGTCATTCCCTGGGAAGCAATGCAGAAAAGGTATATCATCGTGTGATCTCACTTCAGTGTCTTAATTCACTTCATCTGAGACCATGATCCAGGAACTAGGTCCAGCTGTATAAATATCAGATTTTCTTCAGTGTACCATTGAGAGTTTTCAATAATATACAGATTAATTAATTAGCCCACATTTTTGCACCCCACTGTATATTGCATTCTTCTATGTTATTACCAAATGGGTCTACAACAAAGCAAGAGCATAATTTAAAATAATTTCCAAGATAAAAGCAACAGAAATTATGATTCAGATCCATCTCTGTGCTCTGTTGCTATGGTAAGAAAATACAAGTGAAAAAAGCAATAATGAAGTAAAGTACAAAAAGAAAGCATGTTCCAATTTGCAATTAACATGCAAACATGTTAGATTTGTCTTACAATCTATTTTCAGGATTACTGGTTTAAAATAAAACCTACTGAGCCAATGCTAGTAAATTAATCTCCTGCCACTATGCATGAAATTGGCTGCCATTGCATTTCTTTTTTGTTATTCTTTCCCCTCTTCGACATTATTAAACCAAATTAAATGTGAGCTTTTTGTTTACTTCATAATAAAAAAAAGGAATTTTGTAAACCTGTCCCCAGGGATTCCTTAGTCCTCAATACCATAAAAAAGGATCATAGGACCTTCTTGAGAAATGGTCACCTAAGAGTGTGTGTGTGTGTGTGTGTGTGTGTGTGTGTGTGTGTGTGTGTGTGTGTGTGTGTGTGATTTAAACCAAAATTGTTTGTTATGGGATCGTAGTTGTTGTATATTTAGCACTTCAGCTTACTAAATGCAAGTTGCTGTATGGCAGGGTTATTCAATTACAAATTGAAATGGGACAGAATTTAAAACAAGGAAATGTTGATGGGCCAGAAATTCAGCGGCTTATTTAAAGCCACTTTTAGCTTTTGGTAATTACATTTTTGAAACAAAAGCAAAGTAGTAAAAGGTAACAATGGTAATTGTGTCACTTTTGGCTGTCTGACATAAGGGAACATAAAACTAACCTATAGTTTACATTAAGATGAAATTCAATTAAAAACTCAAACATAAGACCCAGGCAGATTACAATGTGCACAAAGCAAATAAAGAGATGTACATGGTAATAACACACACACACACACACACACACACACATATACTACCATGACTAGCAACACCAACACTGGCATAACCTACCTTGAAAAAAACTAGAGCAATACTTTTAAATCACCAGGACATGTGAGATTAGGTCTACTCTTGTATACATCCCACATTTCAACATTTAACTCCTTAAGTATCAGTACCAGTATCAGTAGCCTTGTACCCCTTTGGCTATATTTAGGCCCCATGATTATACAGGCATAATCCAGGGGCCTATATCACAAAGCAGACTAAGTAGGGTAGCCAGTTAACTTTGCGCTTAAGCCTTTGGGGTTTATTTTCCAAGAGTCTATAAATATTACTAAAACAATATTACAGAAGCTCACAGTGGAAGTGGAAGGCCTTTTTTTAAATTGAAAGGTTTTTCTGTTTTCATAATTTTGTGGCTGTGCCCAATGTGCTTAGAAACACAAAGAAGCCAAAGCCACGACACTGGCCAAATCCCCTTTAAAATTAGATGACAATATCCCCATAAATGAGCATTCTACATTGACCAGGCAGTTTTCTAAACAGGACATTTTGAGACTCAAAAAGGACACATGGAAACGACATGATATTATGGGCCTTATGAGGTGTAAAATACTGCATTTATCTTACTAAATTTGACATTTTTTATCTTGAAAAAAGGTATTTGTGCCTCCCCCTGCCAGTCACACTCCCCCTCTCCTTCTCAACCTCCCTCTCCACACTGACTCTCACCTTCTTAAGGTTAGGCCACTGGTCGACATCACACAAATTTGTAAAGCACTCAGAGGGAAGCTCCTACCTCAGGGTAAGGGATGGCTGCATGTTGACAAGCTTGAGGAAGATTTGAGTAAGAATTTGTATCGATGGAAGAGAAAAGTGCCCTTTTGTTGCAATGGTTGAACAGATCCCTGACAAAGCCCATTACATCTGAGGGCAGAATACGACCATCCAATCGACTAGCAAAGTTCTCCTTCAACCGCGCAAAGAAATTTGTTATCACATCAGTGATTTGGGCTGGTGATGCAACACATTTGCTTCAGCTGAGAAAATGCAGCATTCTGCCTCTGCTGAAGTCAGTCCTGAAAAGATCCAATCTGACTTGAAATGCGTGAAGATCTGTCCCAGAAGATCGATACCATTTTTTTTTTGCCCTGTAGTCCAAAATTCAGCTCATTCAGGTATTGGAATATGTCGCTCAGAAAGCAGACTTCGACCATGAAGTTCTCCTCCAGCATTTCTTGTGCCTGTACAGGGGAGGAAAATGGTGATCTCATCTCTGAGATTCAACGCTGGGCCTTTGCTCAGCCATCAAACATGGTTCTGCAGAAGCAGATCTTGGTGCTCAGCAGATATGTCTGAAAGAAGCTGCTGCTGGAATAAAAAATGTTGGAGACATGATGTGGAGTGAATGGAATGAATTATAGACATCCATCACTGTGTTCAGTCGTTTTAATCTCTCAGCTTAATTTTTCAAACAATAGCGGTAAAATAACTCAAAATTGCCAGTATGAGCAGGGCTAAACCGAACGTTTTCATTATCAATTTATCTTTTCAGTGTGGACAAAGGTATACCTAAGGTTACTTACAACTAGTATATTTAATAGCCTTGAGAAACTACCAAGTGTGGCTGGCCCATATGATTTATGTCACATCAGAAAAAGTTGCTTTTTGAGAGAACAAATCTTGATTGGTGGAATAGGCTTTATCTGAGTTAGCTTACTGAATATTTTAGAACAACCACATAGATAACTGCATTACAATATTGTTAGTAGTCTATTTTAATTCGACAGTGCTGGCTGGGCCACTCCAAGGTCGTTTCTGGCCGGATTCGGCCGGTGGGATGCCAGTTAAATAGGCCTGCTCTATGGTGAGCGTGTTCTGCAAATGCATTTAAATGAATAAATAAGCAACAGCATATATATCCCTGCTAACCCAGTTCACACTATCATCTGCTGCCTCCAACACCATTACCCACGATGGCCATCTTAGCGTTTCTACACGGTAGCCAGTATTATAAGATAAGATATCCTTTATTGAACCCTGTGGGTTCATTTGTCCTCTGCATTTGACCCATCCTAGTTACCTAGGAGCAGTGGGCAGCCACAGTGCAGTGCCTGGGGAGCAATGTGGGGTTAAGGGCCTTGCTCAAGGGCCCAACGGCTGTGCGGATCATTTATTGTGGCTTGACCGGGATTCGAACCACTGACGTTGTGGCTCCCAGTCATGTACCTTAACCACTATGCTACAAGCCGCCCATTTGGGCAAGGGGATGCTGCTGATGGTCTCTGTGGAGCGAGGCTTAATGAAACCGACGAGGGCATTGTTGGAGGATCTGAGGCATTCACACACATCAGCCCATTGGCTTCTCAAACGATTCTCTTGAGCGCGACATCCGCCGAGCTTCCGTACGGAAGAGAGCTGCCACCGAAGCTGACGAAGGCCACATTAACTCCCATTCGCTCTGCACCGCCGAGTCTCCTTTGAGCCCAGAGCATCGCTCCAAAGCCCAGAAGGTCCTGTGAAGACGATTTGCGCAGAGAAAACGTCAAGAAGTGCCCTCTGTGTAATCCGCCCATCAAACAGGATGCAAGATGAAACGCAATCGCATGTGAAATTCTCTACATTACATATTCAAGGGCCACATTTCGGCGCTTCCAAATGATTCCCTTTAAGAACATTTCCCTGTTTTTCGCTTCCGGATGACTCCCTTTAAGAACCGGCTCCCTGTTCATTTGTAGTCAGCCTTCAGTCTAATTAACAAGAATCTTGTTTGGCATTATACTGACTGAGTAATTTCAGAGGTTAAATGCCAAGTGGAGCATTTGCCGCATGTAAATGGAGGGGTGAAGGTGAGGTCTATGATCATGAGAATATGTGCATAAGGGAGTTATGGCTGTAGGGTAGTGAAAGAGTGGTGGGGGGGAGGAAATCAGTGTGGCAAATCTCAAACACCCAAGGCTTCTGAAACCAACTAATTTCACGGAAACTGCCCTCTGGAATTGAGTTGTGTCTTTGCCATAGGCCACCATTTTTCTGCGTTAGTGTTAATCTTGCAAATGTGCTGTAATTTGAAGATCTTGCCATGAACTTGCGCTCCAAGTGCTTATCGCTACAAGATTTTTCAATTTTCCACTTGCTGTGCAGGCATCCAGGGGTGCATTCTAGCCCTGTGGCGAGGTGCTTCTCCATAAAGAGGCAGAACTAACATTACCTCTACACGCTTACCCCATTCTGGTCTATAGACTCTGGCATTGTGTTTGCTGATTGATCACTAAAAACTAAGCAAAATACATTTTGGAACACCCTATTTGGGGGTTAACCTCTGGGGGAAATTCTGCAATTATTTTTCATCAGCCGTTCCAAACGCATCCATCAAATATTTGACAGCCTTGCAAGACTTTGCTTGCTTGCTTAAAGGGATATTTCACTTTGGTATTACACAAAACATAAACAGAACACACATTTGTGGAGTGTAGAGTGAATATTAGCAACATTAGCATTACATTACATTACATTACAGGCATTTAGCAGATGCTCTCATCCAGAGAGACGTACACTGAAGTGCAAAGGGACAAGCAATAAGAACCCTAGAGGAAAGCCCGGTTCCGAATCCTAGCATGACTACATTTTGAACCCTTGAAGAATACTTCAACTTACCAACTAGCATACCACGGTTGGCAGCTAGAATACCCAGAATACAACAAAACTACATAGAAGTGCTATTATAGTCTATGGCATGCACAAGGCTAATCATTAGCAGACAAATCTGTATTCTTTGACTGTTAAATAGGTACGCAGTCAACCACTCTGATTAATATAGTGCATATGAGGATCTGAAATAAATTTGAAAATCATATTGCATTCCCACAGGCCAGTAGAGGACCTGAGTTTAGAAATTTTAACTGGTTTGTTAACACCATCAGACATTCCAAACTTCAGTAATGCATTTAGGTCAGACAGGAGTAGGTTGAACAAGTACAGTGTCGCAGTGGACTCCATCATGCATATCAAACGTACTGTGAAATAAAAGACATGCAGTGTGGTGAGAAAAACAGAACCCTGGGAGAAGTGCTATTAGGCAAAAGACCCAAAAAATGAGGGAGCTTCCAGGAATAAACTATTATAACGATGGCAAGGCAACCGTTAAGTATGGTAAAACAGCTCTAATTAGCTCTCTAATTAGAGCTTTTTATACACCTATTTATGTCTTTATCCAGACTCTTTTTTTAAACTTGATGAACAGAAAATGTGTAAGTCTATCTGGTATGGGAAACTAAACAAAGATACACTTGAAAAGAATAAAAGAAAAGAAAATAAAGGGATAAAAAAATATAAGAACCATATAAGAGAACATATAAGGGTACTCACCACCCACTGCTGATTCAACGTTCCCTAGTGGTACGTATACGTATTTTTGAAATTTGATGACGTATCAGTACATTTTGCTAAAACACAAAACAAAACACAACAAGCACTAGGTTCACGTAATAATGTACAGTTTTTACAAGCACAAGCAGAAGATACAAGGCAAATATCAACAATATAGCTAAAATGTAGGTAAACAGTGCTGCTTTTTAATGTTGTTTTAGGGATCCTATGAATATCACTGATTACATACTTCGTTCCTGTTGCTCGACTGTCTGGATATCAAACCATGCATAACCATGCATACAGAAATACGCAGCACATTGAATTCCCTTCATTACAAAGAAATTAACTAAAACCAATGCAAGCACATCATGCACAATAACTGGTAGAGTAGTCTGGATGGCAAACAGCTACATTTATATTTGGACAAATACAAAGAAAGAAAAAATAAAAAAACAGCAATTCAGTTGTAAATTCTGGGGAATTTACCTGTAGCACACTAAGGGTAAATTAATCATTGAGAGAAATTGCAGCTCAATTTATTCAAAAATGCTTCCGTCGTATAGCCTCAGTCACAAATCTACAGATGAAGGCCTAACTTTACTGAACATAAACTTCAACATAAACTTCTGAATGCCCAGAGGTGCCCTCAGGCCCACAGTGAGAGCCGGTAATAGTTTTGGTCATCATTCCATCCAGGGCAGCAACCCCACCTCCCCAAAGCCTATCACACTGGTCTCCACTGTGCAAACACACCTATTCACCGCCTGGTATTTTTAACCGTCATTTCAGTTGCCAGGTCTGACACATTCATCAATGTCTGCACTTTCCTCTTTCATTAAGTTACATTTCCCCCCTTTTCTTTTGAACTTTGGTCTCCTATTACCGCAATGGTGCAGCCACAATGTGTGGCAAGGGGCCCATTGAGAGATTCCAGGGATATTCTCAGTAGTAGCTGAGTGGGAAAGTGGTCAAACAGCTGGTAACATAATCAAAAGTTAAAAGGTCTGTTCTCTTGTGGGGGCACTCTTGTTGCATCTTTGAATAAGGTAGTTAACCTTATTTTCTTAGTAAAAAAAAAAAGCTCTGGGTGTCTCTCTGTATCCCTCTCTCTTTCTCTGGCTGGCTGCTTGTGAAACAAATAATGATATCTTATGACACCTATTTTAATCTCAAAGCAAATCATTGCAAGCAAGCAATGTCAGACTTTTTTTTTGTTGCTCTGGGTCTGCTACAATGGCGGATGATGACTCACTAGGGTGAGTTGAATGTGCTTTGAGTAGGCATCGCTTAAGTTGGACTTCCGTTTGCTGTGTAATTCCAGTGTACCTCATTGAATTTGGTTTGGTTTGCTTTTTTTCTTTCTACAGTACAACTGTTCAACTCCGGATGCCCGATTGCAGCCGTAGGCCCGTATCCTTTCCGCAGCATCCCCCAGCTCGATCAGAAGACCAAATGAACGAGCGCTTCAGCCGGAAAGATCGACACCGTCACCACTTCTTCCCGCGCCGCAGTCCGCTTGCCGAGCTGCTGCACTGCGGGGCTGCAGGTGGACTGTGGGCCGCCAGAGGGCACGCTAATGAGTGATGGGGCAGAATACCCTGCCAGCTGAAACCGCCCTTCCCTGGGAGACGCGGTCTGCAATTATACACCGTCCCGCGGGCCACGTGGACACAGCCAACGCTGGCACGGTTCACCTCCTGACGGGGACATACAGTAGAATGCATCAGTGCATTAAGTACGAAGCGCGTCCTCTGGGACGCCATTTTATCGAGCCTTTAATTAAATGCAGGTGTGGCGGACTTCTGTGAATAGTTTTTTAATGGCCTTCCTAAATGTTATTCTTTGAAATAATGCATAGAGCTGGCCATCATAGGGCCTGCTTCATTCTGTCACCCGTAATCAGCGCTGGCATGGCATCGCAGCGTAAACTCTTTTTTATTGGGTATGGGAATACATTTCCGTCTTTATTTTTCCCTGTGTGACAAAGTGGTTTTTTTCCTGATTCTAAAGCACTATGCGACAAACTGATGTGAGTACAAACACACAAGGTCGGTGGATCGATTGACAGAGTTATGCTACATTGTGGAATAAATGCATTGCAGACGTTCACCGCTCCTTCACTTTAATTTGTGAGACTGCCTTCCTTATATAGATTATTCTGCGTGCCATGTAGATTAATTAGATGTTTGATTTGTTCGTTGTTATTGAACAACAGAAATGAAGAACTAATTAAACATAATCAATTGATACAACTGCACTAATTCTCCCTAGGGTTGGATATTGACAAAAATAATTCAATTCTTTTTGCTTTTAACCTTTTACTAAAGCAAACATCTCAAATTTACTTAATAGATAATGCATAGTGGTAAACAGCAAATTCAGCAAATCCCTTATCAATTCAATATGAAGTTCAGCCAAGCACAATATAGGAACTTTGTGAGAACATAAGCCACAAGAGATGCCACAATACTGGGCCTTTAAGTAGTGTAGCAGTCTAATTCCTCTCTCTCTCTCTGCAGTCCACACAAGCAGAAACAGTGAGCCAAACAGAATGCACAGGGAAACTAGCGTTTCCTCTACTCTTTCGATAGGAAGTAGTTGTAAAACAGGTTTGGCCTCCTAATGAGCCCACTGAGTGATCAGAGACGTGTGGCCTTGCTTGCAATTCAGTGCCGTTTTGCGCTGTGGAATGCCCACATTCTTCCCACATTCATCCTCAGAGAAGGAGCATCAGAAGCCTTGAAACTCTGTGTGAAAAAATGTGTGATTTATTAAAGTGGGACTGACACAGTAATGCTGTGTCTGCCAACAAGAGCAGACATTTTCACAGACAGTTGACCTACCATGTACATATGCACTCAAAAAGTGCAGTGCAGTTTCTTTATAAAGAGTACATGCTCCTATATTGATAATCAACGTCCTACACAACTTGCAGTGCCAAATCAAATCAAATCCTGTGTGTGCGCTACCACACACGCACATGTTCTCCTGTGTGTGTGTCATTGGGGCACAGAAACGGTACAGGTACAGTAGTCTGTCTGGAGCGATGAGGTGGGAGAAATCCGGCCGCAGTTCCACAGGCAATATTGATAAGGTACAGTACCGTGCAGAATCTTAGGCACCCGTATAACATTCTGTACAGATAAGATATTTACAAAAATAATTCAATGAAAGGTCCTAAATAAACATACTATACATTTTATATTACATTTTAGTCATTTGGCAGAATAGTTAAAAACTGAATCAAATCAATATTTTTTGTGAACTGCATCACTTCTCTGAGATAGCCAATGCTGTCCTGCAGTTCTATAAGACAGTCAGCAGGGAGGTTGATCCAAGTATGTTGGAGAACTTGCCACAGTTCTTCTGCAGACTTTGGTTGGGTCCTTGCTTCTGATCTCAGACAGCCTTGATCAAGTTTTTATGTCAAAAGTAGTCAATTGCTTACAGTAATATGTTACTTTTTAAAATGAAATCCAAAAATGTCTCTGTAAAATTAAATCTTTTGGAAAATGAATATTTGGAAATCTCAAATGTGTTATTTTATACTAACACACACAAAAAAAGATGCATATATATATAATAAAGTCTATGGTGCCTAAGAATTCTGCACAGTACTGTATATCTTTATGTACTTGTATGGCAGACTTCCCACCTCACCCGGAAAAGTCCGGGAGTCTCCTGGAATTCAGCACCTGCTCCCTGACACCCGCGAGCCAGCAGAATTCTCCCGCAAATGTGCACCAAAGGCACAATGAAGTTTATAAATGCCCTTTATCCTGTCTCAAACTGATGGACAATCAAGAATTAAGCCATTGTCAACAGCCATCGATTGTCCATCAACCCCCCCACCCCTTTTTTTTTTTTGCACAGCACCGACTCTCCCAAGGTATCTTGCCTTGGTGAAACAACCATGGGCTTGCAAGGGGGGCTGTCCCGGTATGGGGGTGGTGGAGGAGCTCAGCATATCAGAGAGCTGCTGTCAAGAGACAAGGCTGGATTTTTACAGTGAGAAAAAAAGAAGATCCACACAATGGCCAGAACACCACAAGCCAATTCCATTCAGGGTTGTGTGCAAAAATAACAGCAGTCTTAATTAAATGGTCACAGGAGCAGATACTGGAGAAGTGTCTTGTCAGCATATCCTTTAGCAAGAGAGATCGGTTTACAAATACATTAATAAAATCTGTTGACCATTTTATGGGTATTGATCCGTAAACATATCTGAATAGATGAAGATGTTTTGCATGCAATTCTTTTACATTTTTTAAAAGATTCCACTTTATTCACATAAAATAATACATAAAAAATTAAACAATGTGATATGATACAATGCCGCTTATAAAAAATAAAATAAAACCTGAAGACCATCAGCTGCCTGAATCAAGAAACTTGAGCATATCAATGTCTACTTTAATGTACTTGCTGATTCAAGACAAAAAGTAAATAGTGTGATATGGATGATGGAACAAGCCAGTCTGATACTGTATGTGGTAAACAGATTCAGGAGTGCATGCATCACTGGTACCATTTCCTCATGCTTAGATGCTTCCAAGCCAGAGATACTTGTGACCCAGGGGTCAGTAGAAGCTAAGATTAGTGAGTGCACGATCATTACAAGCGCACGATCGGTAAAGAGCGCACGGTCGGTCTATCTTTGCCACGTGCACACCCACACAGTGACAGAAATAAAAGAACACATGAGAGGGGGGAAGTAAATCAATACGCCCACATCGCAACAAGAAGCACGCTTCAACCATCCAATTAAGCATTGAGGAGGAGAGGACAAAAAAGGGGGAAAAAGGGAATCGAGAACCGGGGACTGAGCCTGCTATGCTATAAAAAGTGGCCTGTGCGTCATGCATCGCCTCATCAGGAAAACCTCCTGCTTGTGAGCTCGGCTCGATCCAGGCAGGAAGGAAGCACTCCACATCTCCTCAAAGGCATTAACGGGCATTAGAACCAGAGCAGCTAGCTGCCCGGACTGCGCGGTGGGGTAGATGGGGGAGGGGGTGGTCTGCCGGGGCGGGAGGAAGAATCAGAGCCGAAGCAGAGCTCAAACACAAAAAGGGAGAGCTTGAAAGCCCAGATTGACAGCTCTGAAGGACAGCTGGTGAGAGTTAAACACCAGCCACCTTCATGACCATATGCTCACGGTCAATCAGGAACAACAACATAAATGTGCAGTATGAACAACTTACAATAGCTGTGGACTTTAGCTGGCAGACAGTAATGCCTGGCTACAAGTAGATGCTACATTTGAAACAAGAGAAGCTGTCTGCAGGCAAATTCCTAACCATATAGCTTATCTGCTTTCAACCACATCACAAATACATCAGTGCAAATGTATATCAATATAAATCAAACAATATCTATATGACCATGGAAAAAACAGAAAATTTCATCTACATCTATATACGCATCCCATGATGCACGGCGAGGTTGCAGAGTAGTCTCCCGTGTTAGGTTTGGTAATGGAAATAACAGAGATAGTGCTAAAATGTTTTGATCAGAGTGTACTATAGATGAGTGGCCCTCAAAAGTGACTCCGGTGAACCGCTCTGGTGAAATTGATTTTGTTGTCACTTAAATGGTCAATTAAGCAACCGATTACACAGTTAACTCACCTCGGCTGGTTTATTGGCTCTGAACCTGTGAAATTACAAACCCTGTCTCTCCCCAGGTTTACGGACGAGGACCACAACAATACCCTGCACAACTACAGGCACTTGTACATTTTAGTGTGCTGTGTAAAATGATTGAGAACGTTCGCGCTGCAGAACTGCCCGCCAGTTCTCTGTGCTGCCAGATATAGAGAAGGAGAGGTGTCTTTGTGTAAGAGCTTGCTGCCTTTCCTAGCACATTCTGCCTTCTGAGAACAAAAAGCAGAGTGCATGAGGAAAGGTAAATTAGCTTTGAGCTCACCACTCACTTAGCTAAGTGATGCCATCGTTGGTAATTTCGGGGGAAAAGAAAAAGAAAGCAAGCAACTACACAATATGTTGCGCCTCTGTCTCACATGTCTCTCATTTGCCCAAAAGCATGGATGAGTAGGTCTCCCAAATCGGCCAATATGTACATAATGTGGCAGCAACTCAATGCACAAAAGCATGCACACACGGCCAGAGGTTCAGTTGCTGTTGTTCAGACCAAACATCAGGATGGGGAAGAAATGTGATCCAAGTGACTTTGACTGTGGTGCCAGACAAGGTGGTTTGAGCAACTGCTGTTCTCCTGGGATTTTCATGCACAACAGTCCCCACAGTTGGCAGAGAACAGTGCAAAAATCAAGTGAATGACAGTTATGTGGGAAGCACACCATGTTAATGAGACTGCTTCAAACTGACAGGAAGGTGACTCAAATAACCACATGTTACACCAGTGGTACTGTATGCAGAAGAACATTTCTGAACACATTCTGTAACAAGTTGAACCTTGAAGTGGGTAGGCTAAAGCAGTAGGAGACCAATACGTCCAAAAAGTGGTCACTGATTATATATCACCAGGTTCTGCTTTTTCTTTAAAGGAATGGCACTGATAGACTTTGTGAAAGGAAGATAAATCACCAATGGTAACAGTCTACATCATGTTCCCTTCCATCCACCTGAATCCCGGTATCAGGTGTCAGCTCAAATCCTCACGGATACATCTTTGATCTGCTCTGAACCTTGTTGTCTTGTGGTAAAGTGCTTGGAATTATTTTTCAGAGTTTTGCCTTGTTATCAAATGCCAGCGCTTTTCTCCTGGCAATCTACGGAGAAGATTCAAGCCCAGTGAGCTGAATGCATTTTTGCTCTGAGGAAGTTTAATTTAAACTCTGAAAAACAGGCAGTGGTATTCACAAAGAGGCTGGGGAAAGTGATCCGGGTCTGCTTTGTGAACGTCGTCCTGTGCTCATTGTTTCCAGCATTCATGCATGAATACAATTTTTGGTGACGCTACAAGATGTCTTCATAAGTGTTACAGAGACACCAATTAGGTGCTCGGTCACCATCCAAGTGATACACGGCACTGCTGTGACACAAAGTGTGTCGACCTGTTGGCAATTCTTTACTGTATGTTGCGTTTGCTAGTGGAACCGAGATACAGAGATATGCTGTGGGGTTCCAACCAGATCTCTTTCCAGTAACTTTCAGACAAGAGGAGATATGAATAGGCTGCTAAGTTAAGGAACAATCCCCAGCCAAGGGAACTAATCATACTCTTATTACTTCTCAAGGGGTGACATCTCCCCTACACACTCAGAAGGTACAGCGGGGGTACATGTTTGCTCTTTAAGGAAACACATGTCCACAGAAGGTAAAATAATGTCCTATTTGGGAACTAATCAGTACCTTTTGCTGGGTTTAGACACATTTTTGATGCATTTATAGGGTACCACCCCAGTGGCAAGCATTTTTAGGCACTTTTCACAAATTATTTTCTGAGAGAGCACTGGCTTGCAACCATTTTTATAAGAAACAATTTGCACCAATGGAAGAGATTTCATGATCCTCTCTCATAGGCACACTACGTGCCATTTCTAACACTTAAGGCACTTTCGGCTGCAACCTACTTACTGCCAAATGATTTACAGTATCTGTATGTTAAGTGGTATTGCATTAATGATATTCATTGGGGCTTGAATGTAATATGTGATTTATCTCTGTTCAAAAAAAGGAAAAAATATTTTCCTTTGTGCACTGAATATAATCTTTGGCTGAAAGCATTGTTTAATTTTATACTTGGCTCATTTCAAAAGTATGTAAGGTAAAAGGGATATCAGGTTGGGGTGGGCTGGCATCCAATGTCTCGCTCAAAACACAGTGAGCATGCATTATGCACCTTCAAATGGCAAATGGCAGGTTTGTGACTCTCCATAAATCCCATCTGTGAAAATAAGCATGATTTTTTTGAAGGCAAGGTGCAAAAAGGGAAATCAGTGGATCTGCCAAAAACCAGGTATTTGTATGAAAACAAGTACGTTGTGTGATTTAAACAACAGGAAAGACAAAAATGAAAATATTCTGTCATTTAAAATGGTATGAATATTTTCCCAGGTTTCAATGGCACACCAAGGTATCTTCACTTGAAATGGAAAATGGAATTGAAAACGTTTTTGTTCAATTAGTCATTAGAGGTGGAACAGTTCAACAGCCCAAGAATGATTAAAGCTTCAGTTTCATATCTGTACAGACAGACAGCTTATTTGTTCTTTCCTTCAGGTGTCCTATTTGCAAAGAAAAAAATGAATACATGGATATTTTACAATTTAAAAAATGCCTCACAGGAGTATACTGTTATCCACGTAAGACATATTGTACAGTAGATAATCACAAACATGCTAAAGGCATGTCCACAACTGCTAATTATGAGATGAAGAAAAGTGTTTTCAAGAGAAACAACAGGCCGAACATTTGTTTAATTCAATGAAATGAAAATGTAATCAGTTTACAAAAATAAATCTAATTTTTTTGAAGATGATACACATTTTAACAAGACAAGATCAAAAGAACGTTGATAAACATAATTATTTATGTGTAAATTAGATTTCATACAGGACTGAGATGGTTGTAAGATTTGAAAAAACTCCCATAATTATAATGCATTTATTTTTAAAATAGGTAATATAACCTTAAATGCTATTATTATACTGATTCTTGCTTATGAAAGTCACCTTTGAATCACCTTGAATTCAAAAACATTTTCTAGAGCATAAGACAAGTCTATAACATGGCTACTAAAAACGGTTTCACCGTGCATGTGCAGCTTCGAAAGTGGTCATCATACATTCAAATGCATTCATAATGAAATTACAAGAGTATTCATGCAAGAAGGGCAGCCTATTGTACAGTATCTGAATAATGCGTGCATGCATGAAGCAATTTATGAAAAATATTAGTGGCCTACACAGAGAAAGACACTTTGAGTCCTTAATCATTGCTAGTTAAGTGCATGAGAATCGTTATCAGGGTGCAAGCACCAGTGTTGCGTAGGCACCTATTGTAATTGTTAGTTTAATGAAATTTGGTGGTAAAGATTTCAGTCCAGTTTTGGAGGGGAACATTACAGTAATGTGCACCAATTTGGCAACCAACAGAATTGGTTCCATGAAGATGCTGCAACACTAGGCCCCTTCATTGCTGCTTGCAGCTATATTTTTCAAGTTCTCTTCATTACTGGCATACGACTATACTATTTTCTGCTTGATTCATAGCGATGGATATAGGCCTAGCCTTTAGAAGTAGGCAGAAGTGGCTTTCATTGCTGCAATGGTGTTAATGATAACATTCATTCAGTTGCCTTCAACTTAAATGCAAAATCACATGCTCCTACAGTACTGCAGTCTGTTATTATCCCTGAACGACATGCTTTTTTATGTAAAGCACTTCAGGGGAATGCAAATACAAATGACACAATGAGTTTTCAATGTTGGCCTGACAGAACGATGTCTGTAAAATACGTGTCCATTTAAAGGAGACTTTAAAATGACGTGCTATAACTTTGCAACTTGTCAGGCCCATGAAATGGAACTGTGGCACAAACCCCTCCACCAGTTGTGATCATTATTTATTCATTCTCATTCTGGGTTCTATAATAGAAATGGGTTTGGATGACATGTGATAGGTTGAGAAGCACTGAACTTTAATTTCCTTCTAAAACAGTTTTTGCAAACCTTGGCCGGGGCTTGAAGAACGCGTGCTTCCATCTTTTCAATATTTTATTACAAGTCAGAACTGTTCCATGAGAGATCAGGGAAAAGTGCTTCTGCTTTTGTTTCTCATGGCATATGCAATAGATGTCATACCGGGAGAGAAAATACGAAGCCATAAATCCTGTTCTTGGAATGTAGCCTATGTCTTGCTAATTGTCCATGTTATTGAAATTACACTTGTGCCAATAAGTATTTACAGCATTCCAGTTTATCCAAAAAGTGATTTATTTATCTGATAAATATACCTATTTATCTGATTCAGATATGTTTTGCTTCCTCTTTCCTTTTGTTTGTTTAAAAGCGCTGAAGAAGCTTCTGTTGGGTAGTGAGCTTTGAATGAAGAAGGGTTTAATAATGAAAATACTATGATTAAGCCTGGTTTTGAACTTGCAACAAATATCTCTTGGGGAAGGTTTTAACAACCATGTCTTTCTGTAATGGACGGCATAGTTATTTCATAATTGTCTCATTTGTTTTGGTTGACTAAACTGACACACAGTAACTTCTGTTGAATGTTTTGCAATGCAATATGAATAATCAGTATATGAGCAAGGATTAATTCTGTGCGAGTTGTATACTATTGTACCCAGAGGTGTCTTTTTCTGTAGAGGCAATCACATATTTGTTTGTAACGATTGACCAGTAGTAGGCACCCATGCTGTCATTTCCTCTAGTTTCCACACTTTCAGTGAAAAAAATCAAGCCAGGCCAAATAAATTTCAAGTCCATACCTTTTTGCATGCATTGACTGAAGAAGCTGGTCATCAGTTGTTCCAGGTGAGTAGGTGAGTAATAGTCCAAGGCAAGCAGGTGAGGAGTTTAAGGCCAAAACGCTATTCCACGCAAAGGTAACCAGCAAAATGTTACAAGAATAAAGCAATATATTTTAGTGCTTAATGATTCAAGGTAACAAGTTGTATACAAAATGTATACTGTATAAGAAGTGTAGAAGATAAAACCGTAGGCTGGCAGTGTTTTACAAACTTTCTACTGTCTACTGTACTACAGGTATGCACTCAGACACCATTTTTAAAGTTCAAAGGTGCTTAGCAGTTTTTCTAAATAAAAGTAACAACAATGCCAAAAAACTTTTTATTACTTAATGGATTACCATTGACCCATATTCCAAACAATTTGACTGTGGCTCCCCAGGACTAGGGTGACAGACCCCTGATATAGTACCAAAACTCTATCATATCTGTTTTCTTCCCTGTGTCTACGTGTACGTCTTACATACACAGACCACTCCAGCCCTGTCCCTCTCATAAAAAATAAAACGATGAAATGACAGCACTTCTGAAATGAACAGTTATCTCTGCATTCATGCATGTTGTCACTACTTTACTAAATGCAATCCATAAAAAGAAACTCCCATGGGATTATGTAGCAAGAGAAAAATAAAGAAAAAATGTCCTCTCGATGTCAATGGGAAGGAAAACGAACCTGACAAAGTCACACGTCACATTTTCTATCAAGTGGAGCGACGTCGGCTGTCTGCGTCATTTCTCATCGGACTGGCAGGTGGAAGAAGAAAAATCTGTTGAGGTGCCTGGAAAAAATGAGAGTACCTTCAGAAAAGACAAAGGACTTGTAATGGTGCCTTATATCACTGCTAAAGTACCACTGTTAAAGGCGAGAGGGAGATGGGGCGAGAGTTATGGCTTCCCAGGACAGTTACATAGAAATATGTTTTCAGAAATAACACTGTGGCATCATGGGGACAAAGAGTAATCTTCACCTGAGCTCTTGATGCCCTGGAAAGTTATAGGAGTGACTGAAATAACCAGCTCTGCACCCTTCCCCCCCACCTCCCCGAACACATAATCACTCATTCCAGTGGAATCATGTGTCTGTGTGTGTGTGTGTGTGTGTGTGTGTGTGTGTGTATAAATGTTCCCTTTTTTAGGATTTTGCTGGTTCGGTTTCACCGTCTCCACTCGTGACAAACAGGTCAATCTCTTCACTCTCCATATGTGCTCCATTAGAGTTTCAGGCACAGGGACAGGGCCTGACGGAGCTTGGGACTGCCGTTTCGAACTCCCCGACTCGCTCAGGGTTGTTAGAGTTTAAAAGAGTGATGGACTGCCTCTTGAATTTGTACCACATGCTCTCACAGGATGTAGTCTCTGAGACAAGAGACAGAGGGGGGCGGGGGCTTTATTGCATTTAAAGTACTGATGTCTGACAGGGCTCAAATGAATTCACCCTTGTTGTTTATAGCGTCTCCTGAATCCCATCTCTAAGACGGAGGACTGCAGAGAATGCTTAAAGTCTCCTAGCGATAAGGAAAAGCCCATCTCCTTCTGAATTCCATAGAGCCTATTTACCATTAACGCGATTCAGGCTTTTAACACTCAAATGCATTTGCTGCAGTTCACAGTTACTATGCAGTACAGTCATTTCAGTGGCCCATCATTGTGTCACCCAGTTAAAGTCATTCCCTTGCCCTAATTGCTCTGGTGGTAATGCTCCATTAGTTTACTGTCCTAAGAGTAAGTCATCTCTTTTCTTCCTTAGGTGAGAACGTTTTCTCCATGCCTTCTGGGAGAGGCCATTACTCCAGACATAACCCAGCCCTGCACATTCCCCATTCCCATGGGCTGTGTGGTGTCCTGGATGAGACACTAGGCCCCACACAGGAGCTGCAACACCTAGACCCCCCCACAGAAAAAATTCTCCACAGACTACCAGCACCTGGATTTCAGGGCCAGCGCTGGCCCCAGGGTCACCCCAAGCTCTGGGCTCATTTGTCAAGCTCTTCACCACAAAAAATTCATGTAAAGGTAAATTCCATCTCTTCCTCCATGGTGTAACACCTTGGAGATAATAGCATCTTACATGTGTTTAGTGCCCAGATATTTAATTACTGTTTTCTTTCTCTTTTCTTTTTTGAAAGGAGAAAACAATAAACAATAAAAGTCTGATGGTTTTTTTTGCCTTGGATGTCTGCTGTTTATTCACAGCATCAGTGGGATTTCTGTAGAACACTTGGGGTGCCCATACAACACCATGCAGATACAACTCAATGTTTTAAAAGCTGTTAGGGGATGATTCCTGAGAGGATTACTCAACTGGCTGGAATGTAGTAAACTGTCAGGGCAGACTGTGACTGAAAATGACTGCATGATTGGCCACAGACCATTCAGAGAGGTAGGGTTTCAGTCAACCAAGTAACTCCTGCCATGTCCTACACTCCTCCGGTCCACTGGGCACCTGCGGTCTGTATCACCCACCTGCTTTCCTTAATTGGTGGTCTTAAGATTGGAAAAAAGCAGACAGCTGGTTGTACTGTACATTTTACTGTACAGTTTCAGAAGACAACCCCCTCCAAAAAAAAAAACTAAAAAACAAACAAACACTCATATATGCATGCTCAGGGCATTTAAGCTGTGCCAGCACAATTCCTTTGCAAGATTGGTTTTTAGGCAACAATGTTGAACAATGGTCCGAGTTGCAGGATCGGCTGAAATTAAATGATGGAAACTGATGCACAATGGAGGCCTAAGTACAGCGGTCCAAAGGAATCATGGGAAACAGAGTGCATTTGAGAGGAAGCTGACACATGCTGTGACAGAAGAGAAAATCTAATTTTATCTTAATCTTCCTGCTAATAGGAGCCACTACCAGGGAATTACCAACAGTAGGCACTAATACGAGGGGGAGGAAAAAATAATAGGCTATGATTCTGGAGTAGACATGCTCGCCTTGAGCAACAGATATTACTTTCAGTGTCGCTCTGCCGGAGTCAACAGCAGGTGGTACGAAGAAAAGAAGTTGCTCACAGTTACTGTGCATGGCTTCCATTTAGGCATATCAAAGAACTGCCCGCAATGAAAGTAATAGTATAGAAGCAGTCAAGCATTTTAAATGCAATCAGACAGTCCTCTAAGCTTTTTGAATAAGCCTGTTTTTTTCACTAGATGAGGCTTATGATTGTATCAATGCAAAAGAACACACTAGAAACAAACACAGGCCAGGCCCTGTTGTCAGAGGTTTGAGGCTTGGCTATGTCATTACATTACATTACATTACATTATTGGCATTTGGCAGACGCTCTTGTCCAGAGCGACGTACAACAAAGTGCATACCCATAACCAGGGATAAGTTCGCTGAAAGACCCTAGAGGGATGTACAATTTTAATTGCTACCTGTACAACAAAGATAAGGACGAGGGCCTTTTTTTTTTTATTTTTATTTTTTTGAGAACAAACAAACAAACAAACAGAGCAAAAGTGACCAAAGTTAACTATCCAAACACTGCTTACCTAGCCAACTAAGAATACCGATACACAAAGCAAGTCACAGAGACAACAATTAAGGTTCACAGGGAGGTAGGGAGGGATGGGGAGAGGTGCTGCTTGAAGAGGTGTGTCTTCAGCTTGCGCTTGAAGATGGGGAGAGATTCTACAGTTCTGACCTCAACGGGGAGTTCGTTCCACCACCGTGGAGCCAGAACAGACAGTAGTCGTGAGCGTGATGTGGAGGTTCGGAGAGGGGGAGGTGCCAAGCGGCCTGTGGAGGCTGAACGAAGAGGTCTGGCAGGGGTGTAGGGTCTGATGATTTTTTGTAGATAAGCTGGGGAAGACCCTTTAACTGCTTGGAAGGCTAGCACCAATGTTTTGAATTTGATGCGAGCCATGACAGGCAGCCAGTGGAGGGAAGTAAGCAGGGGGGTGACGTGTGAGTATTTGGGAAGGTTGAAGACCAGACGAGCTGCTGCATTCTGGATGAGTTGGAGGGGTCTGATGGCAGACGCTGGGAGGCCAGCCAAGAGGGAATTGCAGTAGTCCAAGCGGGACAGAACCATCGCTTGGACCAGGAGCTGGGTCGAGTAGGGGGTGAGAAAGGGGCGGATTCTCCGTATGTTGTATAGGAAGAACCTGCATGACCGGGTCACCGCCACAATGTTCTCGGAGAGGGACAGTCTGCTGTCCATCACCACACCAAGGTTCCTTGCACTGGGTGACGGCTTGAGTGTGGTATCCCCGAGGGAAATGGAGAGATCCAGATGGGGAGAGGTTTTAGCAGGGATGAATATAATTTCAGTCTTGCCTGGGTTGAGCTTTAGATGGTGGTTGTCCATCCAGCTCTGGATGTCCCTCAGGCAAGCAGAGATACGGGCTGAAACCTGCGTATCAGACGGCGGGAACAAGACGAAGAGTTGGGTATCGTCCGCGTAGCAGTGGTAGGATAGCCCATGTGCAGTGATCACAGGGCCAAGGGAGCGAGTGTAAAGAGAAAAAAGAAGCGGGCCTAGGACTGAGCCCTGGGGAACTCCTGTGGCGAGGGGCCGAGGTGTCGATACCGAACCAGCCCAGGCAACCTGGAAGGAGCGACCAGAGAGGTAGGACTCAATCCAGTCCAGGGCTGTGCCACAGATGTCCGTTGCTGACAGGGCAGACAGGAGGATGGAGTGATCCACAGTGTCGAAGGCAGCAGAGAGATCTAGGAGAATGAGGACAGAGGAGAGGGAGGCTGCTCGTGTGGCATGGAGTGACTCACTGACGGAGAGGAGCGCAGTCTCTGTCGAGTGGCCCGATCAGAAGCCAGACTGATGGGGGTCTAGCAGGCTGTTGTTAGAAAAGAAAGAAGAAAGTTGAGTAGAAGCGGCTCGTTCTAGAAAGGATTTAGAGATTTAGAAAGGAATGGAAGAAGAGATACCGGGCGGTAGTTCTGGATGATGGAGGGATCCAGAGTAGGCTTTTTTAGCAGCGGAGTGATGTGGGCCCTCTTGGAGGATGCCGGAAAACAGCCGGAAGACAGGGAGGAGTTGACAAGGGAGGTGACAAAAGGGAGAATGTCAGGTGTGATAGTTTGGAGAAGAGAAGAGGGGATAGGGTCAAGGGCACAGGTTGTAGGGCGGTGGCAGAGCAGGAGTTGAGAAACATCAGAGTCTGTAAGGCGGGAGAAAGTGGAAAAGGAAGGGATGGGCCTAGAGGGGGGGAAGGGCACACAGTGGCACGGTGGTTGTAAAGGATCTACGGATGACTGCGACCTTCTCATCGAAGAAATCAGCAAAGTCATCAGCAGAAAAGGAGGACTGAAGAGGAGGAGGCGGTGCATTGAGGAGAGAGGAGAAAATAGAGAAAAGTTTCCGGGGGTTAGAACCGGAGTTCTGAATTTGTGTTTGAAAGTATTTTGCTTTGGCGGCAGTGACAGCGGAAGAGAATGCCGCCAGGAGAGACTGGTAAGTCGTGAGGTCTGAAGTGTCTCTGGATTTCCCCCACTTCCTCTCCGCTGCGCGGAGGCTGGCCTTGGAGGTACGGAGGGTGTCTGATATCCAAGTACTGGGAGGGGATGTGCGAGACAGGCGGACAGAGAGAGTCAAAGGCGGAGGAGAGAGATGAAAGGAGGGTGGCAGATGCAGAGTTAGTGGGGAGTTTGAAGAAGGATTCAAGAGGGCGGAGTGAGGCGATGACGGTGCTGGTGAAGGAAGAGGGTGAGAGGGAGCGGAGGTTACGGCGGGCCGAGGAAGTGTGGGTGGGAGGAGGGGGAGGAGGATGGGGAGGAAGAGGGAGGGAGAATGAGATGAAGTGGTGATCAGATGTGTGCAGAGGGGTAACCGTGAAATCGGAGCATGAGAAGTTCCTCACAAAGACAAGGTCTAGGACATTGCCCGCCTTGTGGGTTAGATTAGTTATCTATGGCAGGGTATCCAGGAAGGTGGAACATGGTTAGCTTCATCCTGGCAGGAACCGTGACTCAAATGCTTCATTTTGTTGAAAATGTGTGCGGATCCAGGTGTGCCATGACTACTTCTCCAAGTGTTCCAAGACTACTCATTCATAGGATTTTAGAGATGCACTAATGGGAGGTGAAACCCAAATAAAATGTTAAAGCACTCCAAAATAAAAAAAGATAAAAAAAGATAAAAAGTAAATACTACACTCAGACTATTGAGCTTTTCCTAGTACACTAGCAGCCCTGCTATACCCACACAACCTCCCGCCAACCAGTTGATTAAACGAATTAACTGCAAACTTTTCACTCTCCCTTGTGGCTGGTGTGGGATCTGTATAAAGAAATGACAGAATTAAACATATTACTATAGACTATAATCTCAGTAATAAACTCCTGGTGCAGATCTGTTGTAGATTGTAGATCTTACATTTTTTCATTTTTTTTATTTAGCCATGTGGAGAACATTTTAATACCATTTAAATTCTTATTTGGCAAAATGTGCTTACATTTGATGACAATATAATGTGCTATTTTTAATAACTATTCACATAGGTCTAATAAAGCACTAATTAAGTCTGAAGGATAAGTTGCCAGTGATCTGTTATTTTCAAATGTTGGAGGTTCAATTAACAAATTAATGAATAGTTCTTAAACTGAATAACACAAAGCACTTTGAATATAATGGTTTTAATTGGGCTAATGGGTATGATGTAACCCCATGAGTTTACATGGCAGGATAACATAATTTTGTGATTGTGTATTAGCTTCAGAGTTACTCGATAGCTGTGCACATTCTCCTCTCCAGCTTAGTTAACTAAACCCAAGGCTAACCTACCAACCCTAATTTTAATTCATTTATTTGCATTTTTTACTTGTTCATTCAAGGGAGACCTGGACATTTCAAATGTATTAATGCAAGCGCTAGCTTAACCTTGGTTTGGGAGTTAATAATTGTGTTGGCCAGACGGGTTAATGAGGGGAAAAAAAGAAAACATTTTGAGTCAGGACGAATGTTCATTGAATCAAGGCCACAATCAAAATTAGCCTAAAAAAGGCCCAGTGAGCATTTTGATGCACTGTGCCAGAGCAACCCAGTGACAGACTTTCCCCCCACATGTCCAAAGCTCTTTTATTCCTGTCAAAATCCAAGGGAGGTAATTCCAGCAGCAGGCGTGGGGTGGGGACGGAGCATTTGGAAATAGCTAGTGCAGGGAGACTTGTTCAATAATTTACAAACCAATTATGCTGCCATTGTGATTACTTTGTCCTCCTTCTGAGCTTGATGTTTCAAGGTCACCTGACAGGTGTTAAAATGAAGGCCATAAATCACAAAACATTTTCCTTTCCCCTTTCGCTCCCCTTCTCCCCTCTCACCTCTTAGATATTATCAGGTGGCTTCACACCTTGTTGTTCTGCTCAATAAATCACAGCAATAACCCCAATACAATCGTTTAGGTATTTTATGACGGCAGACTCCTGTGAGCGTGTGGGTGTGTGTGTGTGTGTGTGTGTGTGTACACACGCATGCATTGTTCCTAGATTAATTTATTCAGAACTTTGGTAATGAATTTCATTTCACATTGGTATTGAGCTGATGGCGATTTGTCATTTTACACTCCTCACCCCCCCCCATTATTATTGGAATTAAATTTCTTGGAACATTTAGCAGAGAAGACTTCAAACCATGTTTAACTGGTTTTACACTCCTACAATGGCTGCTTGACATCATCACCTCCATAGTGAACGCTCATAGGGGACTCTGTGACAGACATGAATGTTTATTAAAGCATTTTACATTTATTAATAGATAATAATGGGCATCCAAAGGGTTACCGTAGACACCGGCGTCTGTGTACAGATAAGCTGCCAACCCATGCATCCATTATGCTATTGTAAAGGCACTCCATCATACTGTGGATTTTAGTTGCACAGGAGAAAGCAGTCAAAGATGTCAGGCACGGTGATCAGTGTGTGAAGAGATTGTTTCTGGAAGGAGTGATGTCACATTGTATGGCAGTTATTCACAAGCTCACATGCTTGTATTTCTGAACTCAGCTGCATTCTCTGAGCGACTTGCAGGCATTAGTCTCATTAGCTCCACATAATGAGTCACTGTAACAGGGTTCACACTATAACACTAACCAATCCACAACAGAATGGAGGCCAGGAACTTTCATGTGTTTATCAGTGTGTGTGTGAATGTAACCTACTTAGAGGGTATACTTAGTAAACATGTATTCCCACTAAGATGTGAGTAAGAGTTTAAAAAAAAAATGTATTTACTTTCTCAGAGCTGTAACATCCAAGACAGTTTTGCCTAGAAAGAAATCCCACAACACTCAATAACCAAAGCCTACCTTTGAAGACTCTTGACACGACACTATTGGCGCACACAGAAATGGTCCTCATCCCAATAGGCGCACCATGAAAGAATCTGAAACACAAGAAGATAAAAAAATCAGTGTTTCCTTCAAATGCTGACCACAAGACAGATGCTAATGAGTGTGTTATAAATATCATTTAGCCCACTGGCTCTCAAACTTGGTCATGTGAATAAGAGACTGGTACTCTTCATGGCATTAAAAACTTGATATTATGTGGCTTAAAATTGTAAATAATATGTAAAAACATTGTGGTCGGAATGAAAATGAGTTTTCCCCAGGACCCAAGACAGAGTTTGAGAGCCACGGATCTAGCCATTTAATAATGTATAATCCTATTGTATTATCACCACCCATCTCCATATTATCTGGGACAAGGTCACCAATGTGCCCATACAGTGGGCAGGCCTCATATGGTCCCCTCTCCCCTCCTTAGTAGAAACAAGCTCTTTTCAGGTCACACAAACACTCACCCAAACTATAATAATCCTGCTAAATGGTGTATTAGCCCTCCCGCTAGCATTCCATTAAACGTAGATTACTGGAAGATGGAATACATGAATACAAACAGGTCGGGATGCTTCACAGACGGATGTGAGGATCTTTTGAAAACTCATGAAAATGCATGAGGTGACAAGATGGTAAATGGTTGGCATTATCCAAAGCGCTGTACAATTGATGCTTCTCATTCAACCATGCACTCACACACCAACGGTGAATGCGAGGCAGCAACCAACTCGTCAGGAGTTTTTGTCGGTTAGGTGTCTTGCTCGGGTACACTTCGACACACCCAGGGCGGGATCGAACCGGCAACCCTCCAACTGCCCTTACCGCCCTTGAGCCAATCTTGCCCCAACAACAACATCGGACCAACAAGCCTCTTTGCTTTCAGGCCCCTCCTCTTCTTTAAATGAAATAACACAGCAGATGTTTGCATATGTGGACATACTGTAGGAGGAAGCAATAGCAACATGGTGGTGCAGTGGGATTGACTACGGTTCTCCAAACATCCCAAGTAAAAGATATTTCAGTGGCTTTCACTGCGTGCTTGCAGCGAAAAAATGCAAATGTATGCTCCTTCTGCCACTCCACCCTGTTCAAGCCTCTCCCCACCGTCAAAGTCACCCATGTTCCCCTCAGCAGCAGATGTGGACTTGCCCACGGAGCAGGACAAAACCCACCCAACAAGCTTACTGAGGGCTGTTCTGTGCGGATGCTTCATCCCTCACCCTTAACACTCTTCTGTGAAGCCCTACTGAGTGTCAATGGGCTGGTCTCTGCTACTTGTATCTGAGTTTTTACATTTTTACATTTCATAAAAACAAACATGATCTTGACACCTGCTAAAGAAGTGTTCTCTAAAGTTGGGTTGCTAAGGTAACTGTGATATGGCTTGGTCCAGGGCACATTGCAGTGTTCTGTTTCACATTTAAGGTCTCCATAATATGTATCTTATGGTCCTTTGTACAATTCAGTTGTCACATAACAGCGACACCATACTGTGTATAAGCGTTCACGTTTTTTCAGCTGAAATGGATTGACATCAGCTATACATTCTCAATATGCCACACCCGTATTCCTCCCTTATCACCATCTCAGTGGCAATGGGTGTAGCTGAACGTCAGTTGCAATTCCAGTAAAATTCTGAAAAGGAAATGTGAATGTGTTAACTGTGGTGTCTGCTCCAGGCCTCCCATCTCAGCCACTGTGCTCCCAAATCTCAAATCTACTCCCCCAAGGCTAATGTGCTAACATGCTAATGTGCTCCAGAAATGTAGCCCAAGGTGAGCACGCTGGACTGGAATATCACCATCTGATTCACACTCCTTTTCATGACCTCCACTTTCGTCTAACACTTCAATCCTGTTGTGTTAATAGCGTTAATAAATCCTGGCATATTTCCTCCCAAAAATACACATTACTTATAAATATAATTCCTATTTGCATTAACTTTAAAACATGGACACTGTACTAAGGGATTGTACTTTATGTCTCCTTTGTCCTTGTGTCACATTAAAGGACACCTCACTTTCATTGCTTCAACACAAGCTGACATGTTTAGGTGGTCTGTCTGTCTTGGGCTAATGTGCTTTGTTATGAGAAGATCAGCTTTCAGCAGCAGACCTGGGGCTTGCTTTTATGGTTTCATCCAGGATGATATTTGATTGGCAGTTTTATAGACTTTAAAATTGCAACTGCTCCGTGTTGATATGGAATTGAACATGAACTGCAGATCACCTTGTAGTGGAGCTGAATCATTTTTAAGTATTGAGCTGTGACAACGCGATGCCTCAAGAATTATATGGTACACATACGTAGCAGTGTAAAAACAATAAAGACAGTTATTATTACACACACACATGCATGCGCACATTCACAGAGACATACAGCACATACTGTATGTATCTCCCTTATGTGAAATGATCATATGCAGACTGGATTGGAAAATCGCATCGTCTTTGCAAACATGCTTCTTCAGAAGAACTTTTAGAGCTTGAATTTGATACATTATCCATTTTTATATTCTTTACAAATGTACCATTCTTTATATCCCTGATTTTCAGATTTGTGCCTGTATCAGTGTATTACCTAATTGCACCTCCACTGTACTCTTTTGTCAGTCATGCCATTATTTTCAACACTGCAGACCACACAATTCTACCGGAGTGATAGTGCCAATCAGGCGTAGTCCTCAGATGACGGGTGGTTGTCTGTAGGCGCACGGCAGGAGCTAATGGTGTGGTAAGTGGAGGATGATTCAGACAAAATGCACCGCTGGTGACATCAAAATCAATTGTATCCTACCACTATGGATAGCTAGTCGTACCTGGAATATCTGGCTAATGACTAGCTTGAAAATGCAGCTACAGGGTCTTTATGGTGAGTGGCTTTATCAACCAAGCCAATATCATAATTTCTACAGCTGGACATGTGCTCAAGCTTGCAAACTCAAGCTCACAGCCATAACTTGCAGCTTAAAGTTGAGATCCCATTTGGTATCAATGCTCTCATTTGGATACAACAGCCTACCACCTGCTGCGAAACAGCTTCGTCTAATTCAGTTGCTTGAGCAATGCTACTGTGGCTGGAACTCATCTATTCTAGGTTACACCGATCCTCCTTATGTTACTTGCATAATTATTTCCATGCTGCCATTGTGCATTTTTTATGAAAACTTTCATGAAATATTTAATAAATACAAATTATTTATTTGTACATTGACTATTCATAGTTTTAGTTAAAATCTGAGAGCTGGACACACAGGTTATGGACAGTATCAATATACCTCAATAACTTACAATCTCAAATAAGTCACTATATTACACATCCTATTTGTTCAGTTATTTATTTGAAATTGATCTATTTTGTAATTCTGGATGGCCTTTCAATGTCTAAAATAAAACTAATATTAAATGAATTCCATGACATTATAAACATGCATTCATGTCAAACTTGATAGATAAACACGGAATGCTGTGTGTAATAGACCTGGGCTCCCAATTTGTAATGCACTGAAAAATGACTTACATTTCGATGTGAAGAGGGGACCATGAAACGTTAATAATAATTTATGGATCAAGTAATCGCCATGTCTTTCCCAGTGGTGGGGTAATCTACCAGTTTTCAGTTACCAGGGCCCAGGGTTGGTTACATCTACAAAATCAATCTTGCGTGACGGAGGGTTCAGCTGCTGTTGCCGTGCTTGCTTTATTGCCTGCCCGTGTTATCCTGAAATGGCGTACCCTGTACTCTAATAACCAAAAGCCATCAGGCACTCGCAGGCCTCGTCTGGGCTTTTGCAAACAGGGCTCCAGCCCAGCCACTCCTTCATAATTTGTGGGTGAAGATTTGGGAGCGGGGAGGCGCTGGGCCTGCAGGTGAAGATTTATGGCGGGCGTTAATCTTCAGGAGGGCCCCGGTGTCAGAGACGTGGCCCAGGGCCACTGGGGAATGATGGGGAAGCTCCTGGAGAGGATCTCCTTCAGAGGAGGCTTCTGACTGGCTGTGGGAGTGTGATGTTGGGGACAGACTCTATCCAGAGGTGACAACATGAATGCCTCCTCTGTAATCATGATGCATGCTGAAACACTGACATATTTCAGTGGGCCAGGATTAACCAGGTCATTTTTAGAGGGGGCGCACACGGGCAGACATAACAAATAGCATTTTATGGAAAATGAAGAAATTGAAAATATCTATGCAAAAAATCTATTTTTTATTGTGAAATCCACATGCTATAACCAACTTTCCACATTTTCGAAGAATACTCAATTTGCACAGCACTCTTTTACATAGGTCTGCTTTCATATTGAATGGTGTGCATTTGTCAGCTTGGTTATTCCCTTATAATTCAATGAAAACCTTTGAACAGCACAACTGGTATTTCTGCGTTTCCTTTGCTGGATTTCATACTTCATTCCTGAATAATAAAAATAAGAAAAAATACAGTGAAACGTGAAATCCAGACATTCTTCTTTACAGGCCTTTTTATTTATCTGTGTCCATTGCCTGGACCCACTGTGACCCACATCTCAGAAAAACCCACACACCTATAAATCTGACTTCCCCTCTTGAGCTGAAATGTGTTGGGTATTGTGAGAAGCAACCGCAGACAGCACGATAGTTCTGTGCATTGGTTAATAAAAATAATGGTATTGTGGTCAGACACTGCTGTATCAGAAGCTGTGTCAGTGTAGCTGTGCACCTCGGGGCTTCATCCCGCAGTCCAAAAAACAAAAACAAAACCAAAACCACAAGGTGCTCACGTACTCACGTGCTCACACACATGATATGTACACAACAATTCTTCCTGTGTACCAAAGTATTGCTACCTAAATTCAAAACTATCATCAACATTTTTTCACAGGAATTAAATAAGCCATAGCCCTAAGTAATGTGGCCTAATTTTCCTCCATCCATTCCAGGAACTTTGTTTTTGTTGAATTTGCCAAATTCAGCCATTGTCAATACAACTCAAATTAACACAATTTAAATTGTCTGGACAATGATACAGCTGAACTACTTACAATTGTTGAAGTACTGAACCAAGAGGAACCGGGTCCATTTAACCTTTTGATTATCAGCAGGTACCTGGTGGAAGGGATGCAGAAAGTGGGATATTTCAAAGCTGATACTCCAAACTAGTATGGACGCCAGCAGAAGCAGCTGGTGATGCAGGCCTGGGCGTGCAGATGGAGCTGGGCTGGCATGATGAGGCATATATAAATGCCAATCATGATGAGGAGATGTGTGGGGGAGACACTGGCACAACACCCAAGTTGTACGCAGTGTAGAGCCTGGAGCCTGTCAGCTACCATGAGGCTGAGATCAAGGCAGGCCAGGGAAAGAGGGTGCAGGTCCATACAAGAGGGTGAAGGAGGGTAGAAACAGATTGGAAAATGACCATGGTTGGTAGTCTGGAGGCGATTCTCATTTCACTACTTTCGTTGCTCACATACTCCTTCGTCAGCCCCGGACTTGTGGGAGAGGGGGGAGCGGCTTGCATTGTACCTTGTAAAAAGAAGAAACAGTGTGCTTAACATGGGCTAATAGTACTTTGGGCTGATGCATTAATGATATAGGGGCCTGCTCCTAAACAAATCACGACAGTTCTCCTGCATGCTTGCTGGAGAGACTACTACCAGTTGAATGTACAACCCCGGGGTAAAATCCAGCTATGACCAGCTTGAAATGACCAGCTACCTGCTATTTCAAAACATAGCTTGAGCCTGTCAAACCATGTTGAGTAAGGAGCTGGTCTGAACTGATCAACCACCTACCAGCTGAACCTGGCTTGAGCTGTTTTTTTCGGCAGGGAACTGATTCCAATTCAATGGTAGGTCAACAAAGCATGAATACAGCATTAGCCTTCGAACGTCTGGAGCTGAGGATTCGTGATAAATAGAACAGAAGGTGTATGCCACTGCAAGGCAAGCACGGTTAATCTCTTAACCCAATAAGGCATGAAATTAATACAATTTAACTTCATTCTACACTACATTTTCAGTTCACTCAATGTCTGTTTTTTGTATCATTAACATAGTTTATTTCAGGTCAAAAAGAACCCAAAATACTATAGAATAACAGGGAATAAAGGGGATTTCTTCAACATAATTATAGTGGGATGAACATTAATATGAGTCTGTATGAGTTGATTATTATTCCCTGTAGGAAAGTACACAGCAAACGAGTGTAGACATTTATTCCACTCAACTTGTTGTTCACTTGCATTCAAGAATGCTGCTGGTACCAAAGTTGAGACGTGCATATATTGATGATGAATCTGTATTCTTCCTTCCATCGCTTAGCCTTATTCAGTCAGCCTGGTTACCAGCTTATCTGCTGCTCCTCGTCTGTCCGCACAGTTCCCCCTAACACCACCCCGCCAAGGAAAAAATGAAGGACGCAGAAAATAAACAGGTGGCGACAGATGATTGCGGCACCATTTCTCATGTCATAGAGTGTGACTGGGTCTTATGGCGTTTCTCGAGGAATAATCGATCCTCCGTCGGGTTGGATTTGTTACCTTTGAATGATGGAGCACCGCTGTCAAGCATTAGTCCAGAGAGGACGTTGAGTGCGAGAACATTCATCCTGCTCTAATGCTGTACGCTTTCCTACATGCGGGGGGAACGCCAAAGAAAGGCACACACTAGCTTCCTTTATGTACTGTGCATCAGATGCTGCACGAGACACTGAATTTCATCCAAGATCATCGCACCATGTACACTTGTTTTGTTCACGCCTATTTTTGAACTTAATTTTAATTGGGCTCACAAATAATAGTGTAGCAATAAAAACGACTAAAAAGAGGAACCAATCAGCCAGATGAGATGGTTGAATGAACAACAAATTGACCACTTGTGTGGAAGATATATTCATGTCCAAAGGTTAGCTGTGTCTTTCTCTTGCAATTATGAATAAGGCTGGCCATTTGTCACTGGAAACATTTTCAAGTTATGGAAAACCAGAAATCATTTTTTTGTTTAATTAGTAGATCTCGCACAGTAGCGAGAAACATTTGATATAACATGCACGCAACTGTAGCAGCAGTAACAAGTGCTTGATGAAATCAACAGGCAGTAACCAGCTGCTAGGAACAGCCAAGTAAAATACATTATTAGACTGGTGTCTTTACTGGCTTAATTCAGTATATCACAGAAAGAAAGAGCATGTTGTATTCCAGAATGTTATTTAAAAATAGAGCATGCTCCAATTGCATTATCTAACAAAAAACATGTACGTCCGTTTTCATTTCTTTAAAGTTTCCTGCCTGGACTACTGCAACTCTCTCTTGGCTGGCCTTCAGGCATCTGCCATCAGACGCCTTCAACTCATCCAAAATGCAGCAGCTCGTCTGGTCTTCAACCTTTCTATACACTCCCACGTCATCCCCCCTGCCCACTTCCCTCCACTGGCTGCCTGTCATGGCTCGCATCAAATTCAAAACATTGGTGCTAGCTGATTATGGGTATGCACTTAGCACTTGCTTGTTGCATGTCATTCTGGATAAGAGCATCTGCCAAATGTCAATAATGCAATGTAATGTAACTACATGTCCCACATTGCTAGGTTTGGTTGTTGATGGAGTGTTTCTTCTCACTGAATGCTACCGGCATTGTTGACAGAAGCTGTCATACATTAGATCGCAGCAACAGAAAAGGATAGGCTATGTGATCTGAGTTATAATCCAAAAGTGCTGAAGAAAACCACAGAAAGGACAAAAATTGCTAAAAATGTGGAAAGTCACAGAACTGACAAATTTATGGCAAAAATGATGGTCATTGACAGGTTTACACATTGCATAGCTTTAAAACAGACAGTGGCAGATGTTCTTAAATCAGTCATTTAATGCGTGGTAAATTGTGATCTTTATAAATTGACACACCCTGTACTGAACCACAGTATTTTACCTTCAGTATTTTTGAACCTTCAGTATTTTACTGTATATCACTGGTAGAGCAGTTGTGTGCACTTTTCACTGACTGCTTTGTGAATCACACCAATTGTTTTTGTGGTTTAGTGAACGTTGACACATCAGTGGATTCCCCCTCTGTTTTCTGTAATGCAGGGATGTGCTAGATACTGAAACAAAAGTCAAGGGAAAATAATGGCAACGGAAACATCAGCACTTTTTTCGTAATCTGATGCTTGCAGCTTCAGTGATTTTCAGTTTGCACAAGGGGCCAAAGTTTCTCCTGAACCCAATTCCTTTGTAAACAGAGACCCCTGATGGCGTCTAATCTCCTTGAGGCTGCTGGTGACCAGATGGCAAGAGCTCTCTGGCATTTGGTTGAGGGTTGCAACAATGACTCCAAAGATTAGAAGCTCGAGGTTCAATTATTTGCTGAGAACTGGCTGTTACTTTGTCACTGAGGCCCTTACTATGGATCAGTACATTTCTGTACTGATCCATGGGTGTGCTGCTCTGATTCAGATCCAGGTCCATTTTTCAAGACCAAGGACTGCATTCCATCAATATATCAATATTCACCCTCAATATTCTCAACATTACCCTGAATCAACATTATATATACAGTGTGTTGTGTGTAATATTATATTATGCTCCATTGAGTGTTCTCATCAGCAAACACTTTTCAGATACAGTACGTGCCTCTTTTATACAGTTTCTGTAGTTGATTTCAAACATTTCTATATCCTCAGGACCATTAAGCATCTTTTGTTTTTATTTTTCTGTGTACCGTGGTTTAATGACCTTCAAACATTCAATTTCTTCTGTATTTACAGCTACGGTAATTAATGGATGACACAACACTGAGGAAGTCCCTGGGTGTGATTTTGCAGACAAGGCCATTGATTTTGAATGATAATAGAGTTCAGTCACTGTGAAGAAGGAGGACTGGAGGAAGAGAAAATGGCCAGAGGAGAGCCCGATTGGACTGAAATGAAGATGAATCGGCTCACGTTTGTACAGAGGAATGGGTCTGATGGGCGAAGACTCCCAGTGCCGACAGTAATTGTTTTTTGTTTGCTTTGTGTTTTAACCTCAGACGGGAGAAGAAAACCTCAGGGCCAAATACAAATGAAGGGGGATGGGTGGGGGTGAGAACGAGACCAATGGAGCACTGCTTGGTAGGAAGAAATGATGTCCTTAATCAATAAATCAATCTTTACTGTCTCATTCTTGGACAAGTCATGGCATGTCTCCTGACCTATATTCATGACCTGTAGCGTATCATGATAATAATAATAATACTACGACTAGTAATAATAATACAAATAATAATAATCATCATCATCATTACATAATCATATTATATGTCTGTTGAATCATTATTGCAATTTCTGGAAATGATCATTCTAGAAATTGAAGACGCCTCTAAGAACCGTAGACCCCTTTCTTGCCATAATGCCCACATATAAATTATGATGATGGTCCACCTTAAACGCGGCACCTACAGGAAACCCCAGTTAAGCAGGAGATTGCAAGTGTGATAGTGTCAGGTGCTTATTGCAAAACTGCGGTAGTCTCCGCTTTACATATGAAACTGGCAACTGCGGACTCTCTGGAGCCCAATTAAGACACTCTCAGCTAATCATGATTACGATACTAAGCCCATTACAATGATTCGAATGAAAATCATATTTGGGAGAGAACATAAGCTGGCAATGACAGTAATAGTTTTCATACAGCAAGCTCGGCAGAAACATAATGAGAAGCACAGAGTGGCAGTTAGATACAGGTGATAATCGAATAACATAGTTTTGAATAGTTACACAGCATTTTTAAAGTGGATCCTAGTCCTCATTATATACAGTAGGTGGTAATGATTTATCACTAAGCCCTGTATTGTTCCCATAGCCACAGAAGTTGGATAGACTGTTGGAAAGTGTCTGTTAAGAGATTTAGCGGAGATTATCCAGATATAGTAAGATCAGTAACAATGGGATTTCAGGTTATCCATCCCATCAGAGCAATAACTAAATTGATTAAGTCTGGAGAATTTTGAAATTAGAAGAAATCAATATATATTTTTATCTCAATCCTTGGAAGGCGGTTGGATAAAGAAAATGATACCAAGTATGATTGAATATTGGATTAAATGTTTTGTTTTTTTACACTAGAAGAGACACTTAGTCCTTACATGCATTAGTCCTTGGTCCTTCCAAGCATCTATTGTACATTATCTTTTCATATTGTACAATACATGCTTATTATAGATTGGGTAATTTATAACTTATAAGATGACAAGAAAATTGCAGTTTCCGCAGCCCACAGTCAAATCTAGACAATAGCTCATTGAGGAGGAATGTAACTGCATTTTGTGGAGAGCCCATGGGGATTTATGATAGAAACAGCCAGAGAATAGAAAGTGAAGCCTTTTAGCAGAAGGTACTTTTTTAGATTACAAAGAGGGAAAAAAACATCAAAAGCCTAAATTCTAAGCGCCCTTGTTAAAATGAATAATGGCTACTTATCAGATAATTGCTTGCTTGGTTTTCTAATGTAGTTCAGAGTTGGGGAGTGTGAAGAATTAAATTCAAATATAGTGTTATTTATTTATTTAATTGCAAAAGCTTATTTCATTAACATGTATTAATCCTTTATTAATCTGAACTGTTACCAGGCATCCTAAAGCACGTTGAACCAGAACCATTAAAAACAAAGGCCAAGCTCAATACCTCAGACAAGCTCATATTAAATCTCATTTTTCCTTTTACATTTGCAATTTGGGGACATGTTTTTTTTCTCCTATAATCCAGCTATTCTTTTGTTTTTATTTCTCAAGAGACAAAAGAGACAAGAGACACGTGAATTGCAGCCAACAGTTCATTACCATTTTTTTGCCCTTGATTGTGCCTGACACACTTGGGGCCTCTGTTTTCATAGCATGTGATGAAGAGTGTTTTCCGTAATTTGGAAGGTGATGGAAAGTTTGCGTGTAATTGTTTCCAGAAGGAAGGATAATGATTTATCACAGAAAGCAAGAAAGCAATCTACTGACAACTCGAGACAACTACTCCTTCTGCAGGGAACCTTCCTTTGTTTCATACACAGCGCAGACATACTACAAGCAGCAATCATGTGTATGCTGTCAAAACATACGCAGAGTGATTTGAAAAAGAATTACATTTTCGGAAAGTATAGATGTTTGCAGTCCTTTCTATGACCTCTGGTAACCCAGAGTGTTAGTCTGAAGTGTTCAAATACATCAGCACTGCCACTTGAGTGGCAGGTAGAATATGGGCACTGAATCCCCTTAATAAGAATGACACGGGTGAGAGGGAACAGAACACTCCCGTACTGACTCAGTGATCATCGCTGTGGGAAGCAGTGATCAGATCAGCCCGAAGACTGTCTTTAAAACCCCCTATATAAACCTCACACAAAGTGTTGATCATATACACTTCTTGACTTTATCAACTTACTGCTGCGAGACGTGGAACGACCCATGATTCCAACGTGCTTTTCAATAAGATGAACAAATAAGCACTTCCCAGCACATTAAGCCAAACAAATACCTTAAGATGTAATGAAACTTAAGCCTGGATAAAAAAAAAAACCATCAGATAATTTAGATAAATTAGCCTACTAATCCTGCTTGTCTGTGGCCTCTCAATGTAATTGAGCACACGGCATAGAAATATGGCTGGACTTTCCAACCACATATACTTGCCTATATTTATTTATTAATTGATTGGCGGAAAAAAAGGAGAAGAGAAAGGTATTGGTACCATTAAATCCTATTCATTGCATTATAACACTGGATGGAAGCTGGAAATTTGGACTGAGTACTGCTTTCCTTGATTTGACCCAACAGTGATTCCATAGAATCGAGGATGAAAACGTATACAGTATTTGGGGCATTTATGAGAGCGGTGATCATATCACACCCTGGGACAGCCGTAGCTTTGCCTCAGCAACGTGCAGCAGGTCACCCTCTCTCTCCCAGATTGATTTACACCCACTGATACAGCTCCTCTGTTAGGCTGCATCATTCATCTAATTCACCCTCTGTGGTCTTCAGGGGTCTGCTAATTGACACCTGCCCAACGTGTGCTACACAAAGGTGCCATTTTTAGACACATTACCAGATGATGTGTTTGCCTTTGTATTGTGTTTAGAGAACAGAGGTTGTGACAGTATATACATACCAGTTTAAGAAATGTGCATGAGAACCGGTAGCCATTGAATTGTATGTCAGACAAGAGTCTCATTAGTTATCAAGGTTACAGAACAAAAATAGTGTTCTATCCCAGCATGGGGGCGACATGGCTCAGGCAGTAAGAGCAATCGTCTGGCAGTCGGAGGGTTGCTGGTTCGATCCCCCGCCCGGGCTGTGTCGAAGTGTCCCTGGGCAAGACACCTAACCCCCAAATGCTCCTGACGAGCTGGTCGGTGCCTTGCATGGCAGCCAATCGAAGTGATGAATGAGAAGCATCAGTTGTACAGCGCTTTGGATAAAGGCGCTATATAAATGCCAACCATGCAGATATTATTCTCATACTACTATGTCTCATATTAATTGCTGGGCTGTAGGAAAATGTGTTCTGTTCCTTACAGAAATCTAATATATGGGCATTATACACTCAGTGACCACATTATCAGCTAGACCTGTACACCAGCTTGTTAATGCAAATATTGAATCAGCTAGTCATGTTGAAGCAAATAATTGCATAAAAGCATACAGATGTCGTGAAGAGGTCCGGCTGTTTTTCAGACCAAATGTCAGAATGGGGAAGAAATGGGAACTAAGTGACTTTGACTGTAGAATGATTGTTGGTGCCAGACAGGGTGGTGTATCTCAGAAACTGCTAATCTCCTGGGATTTTCATGCACAACAGTCTGTGGCAGGGAATGGTGTGAAAAACAAAAAACACCCAGTGAGCAGCAGTTCTGCGGACAGAAACGCCTTGTTAATGAGAGAGGTCAGACTGGACTGCTGAAGGTGTGAATATAAAGGACATTATATACTGTAAAATACCATATGGTGCACTCCTTAGACCTTGCCTCTGGGGTGGCAGTGTGACACAGCCGCTGAGGACCAGAGATGTGCAGTCCCCAGGCCAGTATGGAGGCCGGTGGGCGCCGAGCAGGGCGCTGAACTGGAAACGCCTGCAGACGAACACAATGAACTCACAGTGAGACACAAGCTGCATGAGTTACCCGGGATAAGATCACGTGTCCAATGAATGACTCATGCAGCGGATGAGCGGGGAGAATAACCACTACATCAACAACTGTGAAGACTTAGAAGCCTCTCACCTTCCGCTGATACCTGTTGTCTCCATGAGTCGCTAACATCTCTCAGCCCGCACTCTCTCACTGACCTCCAGTTTATCTCCAGGAAAAACAGTCTCTTCACTCTGCCCTGGTTGAACTGGGAAAGCGGCCTGGTCGATATCAGTAAATTGAGATCAACGCCGGCCAGACCAGGGAAGCAGGCCGAGATAAATAGAAGATTACTCTTTACCTTTTATTTTTCTTATTGTCCAAGGCTCCCGTCTTCTCAAATGCAAGGATGCCGAGAGAAAACCTGAACAAAACCTGCGTAATGAAAAAAGGATATCAAGTTACTCATCTCACTTCACTTATTTCTTATCTTATCTCCTTTTGATAAAAAACGTGTCAATACAACTTACTCCATCTGTTTGGGAATCTGCAATGTTTGGGAATGAGACAAGATGAACAGATTTGCCCTGCAAAACACTCATAGACAGACAAAATCAAAAGTTTGTCAATGGATGTGCTTTATATTTTTATGAATGTGTAAAAGGTTGCACTATGCTCTTGATAGTTGCAACATTTTATTCTAGCTAAGTTCACAAGACGTGTGCAATTACTGAAAGAATTGATAGCCTCCTCATACAAGACTGCATAAAGCTCTGTGCAAATTCATTGACCTTTACACTATATGTCACATAGATTGACAGATGCAGTTGGCCTGGCAAATGGGATGACCCATCCTCCTCGTGTACAGATCAGTGAATCAGCAGAGTTATTGCACAGCATAGCACTGCAACAACAATCGCAAAGGGCAGGTAATGGATAACAAGAAACACATCACTGACAAAGCTTCGAATCTGTAAGGATACAAAGGAGGCAAAAGGAGTATAAAGTTGTTGTTGTTTTTTTACAGTGTTGTGCTAAAGCAGCTATGATGAATGCAACATTTAGCATCTCAACTCAACCAAGTCTTATTTACAAGTGTTTCAATGTCTGACCTCCACACTAAGGTTTACAATTCTGAATGCGCTTTACAGGCACATATCGTTTTTGCCTAGTCAATCAAAACGAGGGAAACAAAGCATTTATCCCATGTTTCCTGATACAATCTCCATAAAAGATAGCGGAACACAACAATACTATCAGCGAGCATGGTGTGCTGGGTTTGTTCTGCTATCATCGGCATACAGCTGCTCCGTGCACCATACCCCAGCAGGAGCTTACTATGTTAATATTGTGTGAAGTTATTGGGTGTAACCTTTCCCTGATAGGGTCCATTCATCATGTCCAACTAGCGTTCACTTTAATTCCGCGGCTCTCTCATTGCCGCTGTACCGTAAGCAACAGTTTGATTTAAATCAATTTTCTGGGGTGAAATGGCCGATGTATTTTTCCCCACCCTTTGCTATGTATTGATTTTGAATGCCAGCCAAGGATTAAATTAAAGGCCCAAACCACAAATGTTAAAATGTTAATTTTCTGAGGGTAAAAAACTCCAGAATTTGCCTTGTGAGTGTGTTAGTGAGTAATTCCTTAGGACTTAAATCTCCCAACTGATTACAGTGGATGAATTGTACTCATCTTCAAATATAATTAGTAAGTTTTTCCATATTTGTTTATTCATTTACAAAAGCACTTCATCTATAATGATACCATTTAGGTAGGAAATATTAAGCTTCCATTTTAATGAAGTTAAATTGATTAAATATTGCATTGATTAAATATGATTTAATGAATACGAAACATATGACTAGTAATAGTATGATTAAATATACACTGCAGTAAATCTTATATTACTTATATCACAAAGTTGTAGTTTTTACTATTGTTAAATGAAATGTCAATGAAAGTACCATTTACTTGTGGCTGAAGAGAAGTTAATAATAATGTTCAGTATTTCATCCAGTTAACAAATGTAAGGTTGGCAACTGACATACTAATTTATTTATACAGTGTCTATTCAGTGACGGCAAGGAAGTCAAGATCAGTACCTGCCCAGCTCCCCCAGGAAATAGTTGTCAAAATGATAAGGATGTTGTGATGATCCGTGGCAGGGATGTACAGTACAGTATGTCCAAGTGTAATGACAGGATCCAAGCTGGTATGAGGAGATCCGGGTGGAACTAAACCATCTTATACACATAAAGAAGATGGACTTAGATGTGTGGTGGCTTGACAATAGCTACTGTACTGGGAGGCTGATATCACTGCGATACACCATGGCAGTTGTCCACCATTCCTTTCTGCCCCGCACACACCTGCACAGGGCAGGATATAGTCAGGTCACACATAAATACACATTAATATACCTGTTACAAAATGGTGCAGGCCAGTCAATCGTCAATCAACAATCTCTATTCTTTTATCTTTAGCAAGAGAGCGTGTGTGACTCGCTCACATTTCAACAAGAATGATGGATTACGACATTGGTATGTTTGTAGTATTATTTCATGCTCATTGCCCGTGCGCTGTCTGTAATTGAGGACACGGCACAGGTACATGTAGTGAAGGTTTATCTAGAGAGATTTCAAAGCTAGCAAATAGGTTTTTATCATTATGGGGGACTAAAGGCGGAATGACAACAAATACCCTTGCTAGTTCTGCAAACTGGTGAACGTGAAAGACTGATTAATGTCTTTTTTACTGAAAAACAGAACCTTTAAGACAACTGTATCTAGACTTTTATTAACAAGAATTTTGTAGCATTTTAGAATTTTGATTCCCAATTTTGTCAATTACAACAAAATAATATGTCCAGTTCACACATGCACACACATGTTGCAACATGTTTACAAGACATACAGAAGAAAGGGTGATTTATTGAGGAGTGCTGCATTTGGTTGTGGATCGAATCCGGCCCATGCTAGTGCCAACTGAGGCCAACAGCTCTGCAGAGGAGCACAATTGGCTTTGTACCAACTGCAATGCATTTAGCAAGGAATACAATCCGAGAACTCTTTATCAAGTCCTCTACAGCCGCATAACTTAATTATCTCCAACATTCATGACAGCCCTGTTATTTACAGAGCCATTTGAATCTATACATACTGGCTAGAAATACATTTCTGTCATGGAGTGTTAACATACATGGCATAAATAAAAGGAAAAACGAAATAAATAAAAGACTTATTTACTTCGCTGAAACTTTACTTCGCAAGTAATCAGTGATAGAATAGGGAGGCGGAGTCACAGAAAAAAAACAATCTTCTGTCACACTGGATTACAAATTAATGTTGCCTCCCTAATTGAGGACATCGCAGTATCTTTGTTTTGACTGCCGATTCATTTTGCCTGCCTGCTCGCCAATGACTCAAAACATTTCAAGACCGGATCATTCTCTATTATGCCAATAAACCAATGGTCAGTTACTATTTTCAGACCAGTACCATAAGTCAGTCTCGACATGTTCTGCGATTGGTCTGAAATGGGAAGTGACCATTGTTCCATTGGTAAAACACATCCTGAAGTTGGTGGGGTCATACAACATTCGAAAGTGAATGAAAGCATAGACCGACCAATGTAATTATAGGACTAAAAAGACAGTCAAATCCTTTGCTTCTTCTTCTTCTTCAGAAAAAAAAGAAAGTGCTGCAATAGGCTGCCTATGAAAACCAGATTTGAAAGGATTGTTTGTGGGTTTGGCATATAGGGCAAGTTTGTATAATTTACTCAAACATCAATTTGGCATCCTGTGACTGAATACATGCCAAAGATTTACATTTGCCAGTACTGATTTTCTGATTTCATTACTGCACAGCTGGTCAGCGTATAAAATGACAGGAGCTTCTGTGTGGCTTGTCCAGTTAAGGTGATGCTCTAGTATATGGGAGGGCCCGTTTCAGATTTGCCGGGTTTCAATTGGCTAGCATGACAGAACCTCATTTTGCGCAAGCTCGTTGGTTGGGCGCCTGCACATTTGAAAGAATACGTGTTAATTGAATCCAAGCTGTCAAGTGGTCATTCAAATGGCTTAATAAGTGCAAGATTCATGTTTTTGAACGGAGTTTGAATTACAAATAGGGCTTTAGGATATTTAGAAACCACTCTGAGCTGTAACAAGTGGAAAACCCATGCTACAGTTCTGTTAGTGAACAAGCTTTGATTCACAACCATGTTGGACAGAAATGACTGAATCTAGTTTTAGTTGTTTCTGATAACATTTTGATGACAAGGCAGATACTTCCTACTTACTAATATTAATAAATTGCAAAAGGACAAGACGCACACGTGCATGTCATACTCCGAAGATGACACCCTGACAGAGCAAATTCAGAGGAGCATGTGAACGCAGCGTACATATTAGTTGTGGACCTTGAGCAAGGGACAGGGGCAGGCAGAGAAAATCCCTTTAAAACAAATAGCCCATGACCTTTCGTTTGATAGCTTTTCATGGCTAGTATTTTTTCCCATAAAATTCAGGATCACCCATCGGTTTCAAATCGAGCGCGTTAGTGCTAAAAAAATATTGGAGACTCACAAAGGAGCGCATTGTCAATGCTGGTCACAGCAAATTATCAACAAATGGGAAAAGAAAGATGAAAGAATGAATGACAGTCGCATTGTCCTAGCATCACCCTTGGATTGCCCACGGTGGTCAGGAAGTCACCTTGGCCTGGGGAAGATGCCAACAGGCAGCAGCGATGAACTACTCTGAACAGTGAGAAAGTTTGCAGCCAACAGCCTCTGGCAGTCACGGCAGGGAGGACAGAGGAACCAGAAGCAGACACAGGGGTGTGGAAAATGACAGGTTTACTAGCAGATGGAGGGGCAGACAGAGCGTAGTAGTAAACAGGCAAAAAGGTCAACCATAGGTCAGTCCATAGGCAAAAGTACAATGGTAAATCCAATCAGAATATTCCAAAAAAGCGGGCAGGGGTCAAACACAGGTAATCCAGAAAAACCAAGGGCAAGGACTCAGGAACAAGGGGGCTAGAACTAGGAGAAGGCATAAAGGGCTCGGGAACAACAACAGGACAAGACAAACTAGCAGCGTGCAACTGAAAAGGACAGGTATAAATACAGGGGAATGAGACAAACTAGGCGGGGCATGGGAGTGAGGGCGGTCTAACAAATAAACATCAGGTGAGACACATGAAAGGGTAATAGGACAATAACGAGGGGGAAGCGAAAACATGGACTGGATTCACAAAGACACACGTAATACAAACGGCTCCGGACTAGGGAGAAGACAATTTGCAGAGAATCAGGAGATGCAGAGAGACAGGTGCGAATACTTCGCTGAAACTAAGCAAGTAATCAGTGATAGAATAGGGAGGAGGAGTCACAGAACAGAATTGAAACAGGAGATGCGTTAGTAAGTTAGTTAAGTGATTTATATTACAAATACCCAAAACTAGTGAATGTTAGTTTGTTAGTTTGACAAACATATTAGTGTGTTAGTATAATTAGTACTGTACAAATTCTATGTTAGTTGGGATTAGTATATTAGTGCTATGTACAAACATGAAATGGAGAGAAAGCAGGAAGTAAGGAATGTAAGATTGGAAGGAAGATTGAACCCCGGAACTACCGTAAACACCCGAATAGTGGGGCACGCAGACAAGGGAGTGACTGGACTAGTAAACATTCAGACTCAGACATCACAGGGGAAGACGAGTGCAAAGACTAATGAATATAAACAGAACAGACATGAATATGAAAAATAATAAATTAGAAGAATAGTGATAATAAACAACGATAAACTAACACACAGAACACAGGAACATAACACTGGCTTTCGGTATTGATGCATTGCCCCTACAGCACAGGTGTCAAACTCCAGTCCTGGAATGCGTAGTGTCTGCTGGTTTTTGGGGTGTTCTGGGTTCATTCAAATCATTGATTGGTTAAAGTATCCACACGCCTTGTTACCAAGGCCTTAATTTGCCTTAATTGGCAGCTGATTGAAAGGAAACCACAAAAACCTGCAGACACTGCGGCCCCCTGGGGATTCAGTTTGACACCCCTGCCCTACAGTATGGGCCACATATGCTGAAATGTGTTTTCTGCTAAAGCTGGTTCAGCCTGAGCAGTGTAGCAAGCTACAACAATCTACCCGCACGTGGCCATGACACATTCTTTGGAAAAAAGTTTTTAAATCTAATTTTAACTATCAAATTAGATAGAGAAAGCATTTATTTAGGCCAATAGATTGGATGTGCCATGTTCTAATTGAATTATTGAACTCATTACTACAAGCTTGAAAAATTTATAAATGACAAAAACTAGTTTCATTTAAGGCTTATTTTATAAAAGCGCTATTACAAAAAAGGATTTCCTTCACATGCTAAATGTATTTCACTCATATTTCACTGCAAAAGGGTATTTGCCGGCAAAATTGCTTAATGGAAAATTTTATGCAATTATGTTGTCCAAGCAGGTCAATTTATGACACTGTGACAACTGAGCAATTACACGCTCTCCATTTAAGAGCTGAAATCATATCTATCAGCCATCAGACAGATTTAATAGTGTGTCTGAATGAGAATTCAGCCTGTGTCCAACCTTTGTGCTCCATAAGTTGCAAATTGCAGCACAAGCCCAATTTTGGCCCTTGGCCCATATAATTATTCTTAGAGGAAATAACGGTAGTGTGCTGCTAGGAGACGCAGGTGGTTTTTCCACAGTTTATTTGATGTATTGTTGTTTACTGTACAAATACCAACCATGATGCCTTAATTCAAACAACCTTCCTACGCCCTAATTCAAAAGTAACCCAACCCAGCTTTGTTAGAATCAATGATAAGCTGCTGGTAGGGGATTGGAGCAGTGGCTCATTAATTGTGGGGCGGCCTGTAGCATAGTGGTTAAGGTAAATGATTGGGACACGCAAGGTCGGTGGTTCTAATCCCGGTGTAGCCACTATAAGATCCGCCCAGTCATTGGGCCCTTGAGCAAGGCCCTTAACCCTGCATTGCTCCAGGGGAGGATTGTCTCCTGCTTAGTCTAATCAACTGTACGTTGCTCTGGATAAGAGTGTCTGCCAAATGCCAATAATGTAATTAATGACTAGAGCAGCATCCTGTTCAGAGCTGCTGTATCATGGTTGGGATATGCAGTAATCCTGACTGCAGGCATCCTATAGGGCAGTGGTCCTCACTCCTGGTCCAGGAGAGCTGCAGGGTGTGCTGGTTTTTTAAACCTGCGGCATGTTCAATCTGAAAACGTTTTGCTACGGTTTCTGTGTTGAACGATATGTTTTCTCACAACAGTGTGCAATGTTTTGCAACAGGCTTTGAGGTTTGCTCCTGTTTGGTGGGTGGGTCGGGGGTGTAGGCTGAATCAATAATGACATAGGCCTATGCTTTAAAAGCCAGTGAACGCCGTCTCAGATGCTATGGGAGCAAACTGTACTATAGGATGTTCAGCGCGCCACCATTTCTGTTTAAATAAATGCGTTGCTACATTTTGTCGGGGCTGAACATGGCCCAACAAAAGCCAGCACACCCTGTGGCTCTCCAGGACCAGGAGCACTGCTATACGGAGACCAAATGCATCCTCCTTTCCTCCACTCATCTTCTCCCCCATACTTCATATACTGGACGTGATGGAAGTGGAAGAAAGCATGTTTTGTGCATTGGGACACACCCCTGGTTCATAAAGAGCAGGAACCCCAGAGAAAAGGGTGATATTTTGCATAGCAAAATGCTCTTATCCATGTAAGACCTACAGTACATTGGTGAAACAAAACGCAGTTGAGAAATAAGGAACAAAATGCCAATATAAGCACATAACATGAAAAATGCACACAAATAACATTTTAAATTATGCTTCCCATGTAATCATTTTTTCCTATACATTTATTATGGTGTCATTCTATTTATTCTTGATTGCCATGCCTTTATTTTTCTTGTTTCTTCTGCTAGCATGTAGATTCATTTATTATTAATATTTATTGCATATGGGTTTCATATTTTACTAACAGAGCTTCTTATTTAGAGTGACATACAAACATTTTTATTATTTTTATATAGCATCTATTTATTCAGCCAGACATTTATTGCTGCAATTCAAGTTAAGTACGTTACTCAAGGGTACAACACTTTCCCTTACAGCTAGAGAAAAACCTGCAACCCTTTGGCTGCAAGCTTAACCACTACAAAGCTGCCATTTTCTCCACTGTTCGGTTACAGTCATTAAATTGCACTGCTCCTTCAAAATCATTATAGGAACCATCAAGGGTCAATGCAATTTACAAATAAGACTAAAAGACAAAATAAGACTCAAAATTATGTCATATTACAGTAACCTGCAAAAACAAGGCCAGATATGATCGTTCTTTCTGATAGACAGCATTATATGTGTGTCCCTTAAAAAGAATAATCTGAGGCATATTTGTACAGAGAGAAGATATCTGACTTATGTTGCACCCATATAATTACAGCCCTTTAAATAATGACAGTCTGTCCTATACTCAGAAAAATACATTAAAGTAATAAACCAAAAAAGGGTCTAAAAAGAGGACCTGTCACCATTTGCTTTAAAGGACAAGCCTGGGTCAAACGCACCCGGGTCAGAATTTTCTTAAGCAGGAGCATTTAGGGCCATGGTAACAGCAGCAGCACATCAGGGTGGGGCTCAAAATCACCAGGGAGAGAAAAGAGAAGAGTGACACAAGCTCACCAGCAGGGGGCAGTAAATTCACCACCATGCATCAGTATTGATTAGATTGGATGACAGCAGCCTCAGATGAATAAATATGGTGATGAAGGAAGGAAATGCAATATGTATAGAGAAATATTGGGGAAATATAATTGTGTCACAATATTACACAGTATTATAAAATAACATTAGGGGCAGGTAATGAAGCAACAGGAATCTCATAAATTAAGATTGGTCATTACTGTTTCTTGGTTGCATTCCAGTGGGTTGGCTGTACAAATCAAAATGCACTGAACCAACAAAGGGGTGGACAAGAGAATGTACGTAATAAACAGTCACTTCAATGAAAACAAAAACACAATTAAGTTAACCCCAATCATGACTATTAAATGATCGCACCAACAACAAGGATGACACATTTAGATGAAATGTAATAAAGAATTTTGTATTGGGCTGCACCATTTAACATATTAATCAGTCTGATTACACAACTAATGCATTAGTCACCAGCAAATTTGAGACAAAGGGATCACTGATTCAAATAATCTGAATACATGCAATTGCTTGAAATAGTCGACAGCCATTGGCTTTATTAATAACAGAAGGATTTTTGATTTTGTCTATTTTATGTATTCTATCTAACTTGGCAAGTATCTCTTGCTTTGTCAAAAAAAAAAACCAAACAAACAAAAAAAAAAGTGATGTGGTTGCTCTCCAGAAATGGACTCGCTTCAGAGCCAGCTGAAGGATTTTGGCGGCCCTAAATGAGAATGTTTTTGGAAGCGATCACAGACCGGGGGTGGGGGTTGTCAATCATGGACTAGGTTGGGGGGATTTTAAACCTCAATAAGAATACTGTACATTTACTATGTATTATAAAAAATAATTATAAACTTCCATTGTGTGGCCTGGAATGGCTGTTGGCCAACAACTTCATAGAATGTTTATGCCAGCAGCCAGCTCTGAATCACATGATTTGCTGAAATTGTAGACATTGGCTGTCAAGAGAAATAACTTGCATCTGCGACACACACACACACACACACACACTCACACACACAAACACACAAACACAAATACACATGTAATACAGTTTGTAAGTATTTGGACAGTGGTACAATTTCTGTTCCTTTGGCTTTGTAATCCAGCAATTTGTATTTTATAGGACTGTGAAGTTGTATATGAAAATGCAAACTGTCACCTTTAATTTGAGGGTATTTACAAATACGTATAGACTTTAATGTCCAATATCTCTCTCTCGCTCTCTCTCTCTCTCTCTCTCTATATATATATATATATGTGTGTGTGTGTGTGTGTGTGTGTGTGTGTATGTGTGTGTGCATGTGTGTGTGTGTGAGAAAAAAGGAAAAAGGAAATATTTGAAAGATGCAAAGATTCGGGGGCTTGCACATTTCCAAAATGTATGCTTATCCACAAAAACAAGGCTCCAATCCCACTATTCTTCATCTGAACCTCTTGAAAGAGAAAAAATATGTAAATAAACACTCCAATGTGAAAGCTCTTCCTGTTGCAATCTGCAGAGAGTGCGCTGAGTGTGTGGTTTTGCATACACTCGCTCTGAAATTGTGCAGCGCTGTGGCACAGGCCGCCCAGGGCAGTAACGACCATCCTCTGAGGCAGGAGATCTCTGCTCAACTTCATTTTCAGGCATGTCCAGACACATCCAGGCTGCTCTCAGTGGGACTCTGGGCAGTTGCAGAGCCCTGATCAGCATCTTAATGACGCCGATTCCACAATCTGGGAAATATCTGAAGCAGCCCTGAAACTCCTCACGGTCTCCAAGGTGACGTGTGTGACTGGCACAGATCTTCGAACATCTGTCTACACGCCCCGGGCCTGAACCTCAAAGGTCTCCACGTCTCCATGGCCGTCTTCACGGCACTGCTGTCTCCCGCTCCTGGCTCCGTGCCGTCCAGGTCTCCAGTGCCCTGTGCCTTCACCCGTGAGATCGGCAAAGTGGTGCCCTGGGACTGCACTCCTGCTGCTGCCTTCATCCTGCCATCTTACGCATTTTACATACTGTACAGGATGCTGTCTTCATTATCGGCCCGGATGAAACATCCCCTGGCTTTCTCAGTCTTTCTCGGCCTCTCTCGGGAGGAAATACTCATCTACCTCCTCCTCACCACCCTTTTCCTGTGGATGGTTCACACCCTGGCTCTGATGATCCTACCCTGTGATACTCAGTCTGCATGTCAGAATGAGGCACAGCAGTCAGCTCAGTAGGCCGTAGCAGAACAGACGGGTGAGGGCCACAGGCGTGATCGCAATCCAGCGGTCCTCTACAGCAGGTGCTACCTGCTTCTCATGCCATACTGTCTATGCATCTGAGAGCCAGGTGAATGAAACCTTTAACTAATTTAACCTGTTAGCTTCTGCTAACTAGTGGACTGTTATATTTGTCCTTAACCACATTTAGGCAACGCATAGCCTCTTTATTGAAGTGTTCTTTCTCCACACCGTAGAGGATTTTTTCTCAGAAGCATTTGTGGTTAATGTAGGGAGTGTAATTTGTTGATCGATCTTGAAAGGTGTTAATTGAAATGAATAACATTTCGCAACTGCTGCATTCACTTAGCGGAGTAATTTATGATTATGTCATCAATAACAGTTGATTTTATTGGCTAATTAACTGGTGATTTTATCTAATGTGAGGTCAAAATTAATGAAATCCTGTGGAAAACTGAATATTGTGCAATTAGTCATTACTTATAGTAAGGAATTAGAGGTCTAATTCTGGATGGTCAGCGCTAATTGAGCAGAATCAGTTTTAAATGGTGTCTATCCATGAAGTCTAATGCCTGAAATAAAAAAGTACTTTATTGGGTAAGGGCAGCAAAGATGGTTGTTTTCATTAATATGTTGCAAAAAATATATAGTATTACCCCAAGGGTTTCCATGTCTGGTCCTGAAGAACCTTGCATTGACTTTTTTGTTCAAACCTGCTGCTTAAAGTTTCTAATCTCAGACCTGATAAAAATGTAATGTTAGTGTATATCCAGCCAGCAGTTGAACTGTTGTGGGAAATCCAACTCAAAACAATCTGTTGTCATAACTGATTTTTTTAACTTTACAGCTTGATTTGGTTGGTAGAGTGTTGCAATTGACAGCAACAATTGGTTTCCTGGGGTATGTATCCAAAACAAATAGTACACGCATCACAGATAACGCAGGCAGTTTCCCCATCGCATCCCTACAAATTACTTCCACAACAGGCTGGTTTTTCATTTTATGCTCTGAAAGACGCATTTCGTAACCCCATACTTTGATCTACTATGAAATCTAGCGAAAAATAAACATCTGATAGACATTTGAGGACTGAAAATTCATTTTGTTGTATTGCATTTTTTAATCTAATTTGTTTTTGAGCATGTCACTATAATTGTGGTCTCCAGTTTAAGGGTCCTACCTGGCACATTCTTGGTTTGTAATATTGATAGATTCATTATGGAAACGCAGAAAAACACCCAGGAGAAATGAACTGATCACTGACCTCATCTGCAGCTACTGTAGTGCTGGAAAAGAGATGCTGATACAGAATGCCTACCACAATGCATAAGCAGGGGTTGCTGAGGAGACAGAAAGGATTAGGCAGATAAATGACCTTTGGAAATGAGCTGTTTGATGGTTACTCGGGCCTACATGAAGGACCCCATTTTGGATCACTCGAAATTCAAGCAGAAATGTCAACAATGTTTCTACACGTCTTTGCCTGTGTTGACCCAGCCATACGACACTATGTCTGTGAATCCGCCATGTACAGGTATGGGGATTTAATCTAATGTTTTTCATTGGTTATTTTTAATTGGATACACAGGACTCAGTCACCAGGGAGAATGCATTCAGAGAGAAGATGTTTCCAGAGCAGTGGTTCAAACCCAGCATTTTCATGCACAATGCTCTTAACTAAATTAAGACAATAAATCAAATTATTTACCAAGCTGATGATTTGCTGAAATTATGGTAATTAATTTGCTTATATCCTATAATGCACTGGTAATTTGATTTTATTCTATTATGTACTGGTGTGTATAGACATGGACCTGGACACATACACACAGAGGCACAAGATATACACACCCACCCACGCACATACACACAAACAGTTGTTGCTAAACGTGTTAATGACATTTTTAAATAAATGGTTTGTTACATGTTTACCCCAATCCCAAAACAAGAAAAATGTATTTCTGTATGTCACTCTTCTTCAACGTATACAGTATATTTTTTATATGTTCATGTACACAAGACTTTGTTGCAGTGTTGCATTTAAACTAGCAGAAAAAGAAGACAGAATGCAGAACCTTTGCACATAAAGCTGTAAAAATGCTTCTTTATTAAATATAATTATTAAACCTATATACAAGGTACATGTACAATTATAGCCATAGAAAACAAACCAGAATATCAACATTGGTATAAATGAGAAGAGTCTGAGAGGTTTTGTACGACTTGTTTATAAGGACATAATGCACTTCAAAAAAGAACGCGTCAGGCAACGGGTTTGCTCGTACCCTTTTTCCTACGAGGTCCACAGCAGACTCGAAAAATGACCAGCTAAAACAAGAACTGCCGGTGATGCAGTGCCGCAGAACGCAGTGTGCTCTGTGCGGAGGCCTTGCTTACTGTATTTTGTCATCGGTATTATGTACTCTCTCTCGCTCTCGCTCTCCCTCTTTCGTCTCCGCCGTCTGAGGCCGCGTGTCCGACCAGCAGCGCCGCACGGCTGCCCGCGCTCGGAGGAGGCCCCCGCCAACCCAGCGCCCTCGAGAGAAAGAGCCAACCGGTGACGGCGGTTGGGGGGAAGGTCTTCGGCCTGAACGTACCGAAGAGATCTCACTCGTAGGCTAAAAGAAGATACACCGCTTTCTACGATAAGGCTTTTACGACACACCGCAATACTCTTGTCTATGTTAAACATCAATGGACCACACGAAAGACTGCGCGCTCCCCACCCTCCCAAGGAACTCCACGTACATTTCAACTTCCATCCTTCAAACTATGGTCACCATGATATCAAGCCAGATGCAGCTCATTGCAAATGTAGAAGCAAATATCTTTTTCTTCCCAACTTGTGTTAACGCATGTCATTTTTTAAACCCTGGATGTGGGACACACTGAAGACACATAGCATCTGAAAACAAGACATGGCCTCTATTCAATACAACCGGAACATGCTTGTATAATGAACGAAAAAACCTTTTTTTGGTTTGTTTATTTTTTTTCCACCTTTGCCTAATTTGCCTAATTTATTTTTTCAGTGACTGGACAGAACTCAATGCTCAATGATATACTAAAAGCACGTAGGTATAAATAAATAAAATCGAATTAAGCTGATGTTTCTTTTCAGTTCATCAAGAAGTGCATCACAGCTGGATGGGATCTGGGCACATTAATATAAAAAGAAAATGGATACTACTGGCCATCTTCCACCATGAGACGACGGAGTTTCCAAACCTGTAAGCACCCAAGTGTCACTATGCATTACACAGACATCTCCCAAACACATTTCAGTATGTGCAGCTGTTGCTGACATTTCATGGAGAATCAAGACAAAACTTCATTAAGATCACTGTAATGATGGAATATGGATAGATGAATAGGTTTCAATAAATTCACAACTATAACATTATAATCACCATATTGTCTACTTGTGGCCATCCTAAAAGCATGACATGGTCGATCAAAATTCATCGTTGTGAACATTTGTGCAATTTCTGTCTGATCTGTTCCTTCCTCATGTATCCAATCATAGGGGAGTGTGCGTTGCTAAGGAACTTTCACCGAGTTCATCTATCTAATGAGAATCACGGACCAAACGGAATCACGGAAAGCCAAAATTAAACTGCAGCCATCCAGGACCTAAATAAAAAACAGAAGAGAATGCAATTTTGAACTCCCTGGGTGGGGCTAGCATGTGTCCCAAACTGACTGTAACCAATCATAACAAGCCATTGCAATGGAGATGATTAACATCTGAATGTTTTTATACATCAGTGACAGGGAGGACATGCTACCTTCACCCATCATGAGGTTCACAAAGCTTCACTCCAGGTGACTAGACCCAGCCTTGTTTTGTTCTAAATGAAACTGAAATTGTACGTGGCTTCAGCTTATCGGTGTGTACTAAAACATGGCAGATGCAGAGACGGGGGAATACAAATCCGGAATGGCAGGGGTAGTGACAGACCTGTGACACGCAGGAACGGGGAGGGCAGGGAGCGTCTGAAAATAACCGCCCTGTTTATGAGGGCGTCTGAAAGCCCTTGGGCAGACAGAATTGTCGGCAGGTTTTGATGCGTCGGTTTCCTGCGGGCCGAGAGCAGATGTTGACAGCAGATGGAAGACGCTGCAGCTGCCTCCATCAAACAATGCAGCAGGAGACAGATGCGGTCAAAGGGATTGTATTTACGATAACGGCGCGGGGGCTGGCCGCAATTCGTCTGACAGCTCCGTGAATTTGGGGTTCGGCAAATAGTTCTGACATTGACTTTTTGTAGGAGTTTACAAAAACACTGCAAGTCAGTGCATGCACAGGCAAACACAGGGGATAACTGTATAAGACACTGCATGGGATGTTCCGGATTTTTCTTGATCACCGTTGACGGCAGAAATATCGCTGACAGAAATATGAAAGAAATATGACCAACCTTTTACCAGAAATGACCTCTGACCAACTGCTAGCTCCATCTTAATAAACCTTGTGCTCTCCACTCCCAGTATATGCTGTATTGGGGTGGATTGGGGGGTAGGAGGTCCTGTGTGTTAGGCTGTATATTTTAGTGTTTTAGCATAACCGTTGACAGGCTGGAGCCCTTGTAAGAGTTAAATATCTCCTGAAGAATGCAAATCCTTCCAGGTGTGATACAGGGACAGAATATGCTTCCTGTTTTATTTATGTTTTCACTGCTCTTGACCTTTTAACATTTTGGTGCTTTAACCTTTGACCTTAGCATTTCGAACAATCAAAGCTCACAGCCTGTGTTCACTTTTATCACATTTTTTGAACACAATACACCACGAGCGTTCTACAGAAATATGTACTGACCCTGTCCTCTCCCATTACTTTTGCCCCCACAATACGACAAATCTGAGTTCTTTTTTTTTTTGGCCTACTTGCTACCTATAGTCTGAAAGTGTCTGTCCCCCATTTTGGAGAATGCCCAGTTGACAAGGACAAGTCTGAAGCCACAGCCACGCCCGCTCCCCACAGACCTCGTTCCAGGCAGACGGTCGGTCAGGGCAGGGGAGCGGTCGGTGAAGAGGGGAGGGCTTTGGGGTCGGTATCAGTGGTGCTGCAGAGGCTTCCGGGGTCAGATGAAGTACTCTTTCCTGTCCCGCGCCGAGCTCTGGAGGTCCAGCTCAGTGCGGCGGGGCAGGTCCAGGCTGTGCCGGTGGTCCTTCTCTTTGCCCGCCCCGGCCTGCGAGGACTGCCGGTGTTGGTACATGTAGCGGGTCATGACCGCCACCACGCAGAGGGTGATGAAGACCACTGATGCGATCACGCCTGGGGGGAGAGACACCACACTGGGAGTGAACGGCTTAGCCTTACCCACAAATCACAAATCTGCAAATCATCGGTCTCTCCGCCTAATGTTTAAACCACGGGCGGCCAACGGCTGTCCAGGAGAGCTGCAGTGTCTGTGGTTTTCATTGTTATACAACACCGATTAAAGGTGATTAGTATACAGTATGGGTGACTCATCTTGTCTGGTTTCTTCTGTCTACAGTAAATAAGTATACTGGGGTTAGACTAGAAGAATTTCAAATTGATTTTGTTACACTACATCTTCTTAAAGCTGGTTGAAAGCAGGCTTTTCAGTTCTATACCACCGTTTCCTTAAAATAACAACTGTTTTAGTTCATCGCCATTTGCTTTGTCACTTTCCACAACTGGTTTGTGCAAGTGACTCTTGGCAATGAGGACACCACTAATTTATCCAGTTAGTTTATCATTTTATAAATCTACAAAAAATAACTCCTTCAGTATGACACTGCTTTGTGTCATACTGAAAATAACAGAAAATATTTGTTCGTAAGACTAATTAAAAGTGCTGAGCTTTTGTGATGCCTTTTTGCATTGTTGCTATTGGATCCTCGTGGTTGAATAAGACAATACATTGAAATGCATAATGCAAGCATTCTGGTAGTGGTAGTGTACGTAAAATATAGTACTTGTAAGGATAAAAATGGAAGAATCTATAAGGTCTAATATTCCCAGACATTAACGACTAAAATAATATTTTCTTCAAAAACGCAGCTGTGCACACAGCAGCAGTAATTTTCCACATCCGTGACTGTGTCGAGTGAACTTCTGTAGAACAGCCCTGTAGAGCCCAGTAGAGCCCAGTAAACAACTCTTCCCATTACACAGTGATTCTGGCTAATCGCTAACCGAAATCTAACAAAAGCAAACGCAGCCAGGGGCTGAAGATCTGAAGATGCTGGCTTTCAGTTTTTGGATAATGACAAAAGTACAACATGAAAGAGGAGCACTCACCTCCAATTACCACTGAATCACTTTGGTTTGCATTTTTCAGGGGTTCTTTACCCCTGTCAATGTTCTCTGAGTGATCTATAGACAAAAAGATAAAGGGAAAGGGATGAAATGAAGCCCCGAACATACCACTGATCTTCAGCTGGGGCAGGGAGTTAAGTTATGGCAGACAAAAAAAAGTGCTCCACAAACTTTCCTTTTAAACTTTTCTTGATGGCTTTGCTTTTTTGATTCACAGGCGTACTTTAGAGACCAGGATAAACATCAACTTTTTATTTGTCGATTTGTTCTGACGTGCACAATTTGCGGGAGCGCAAGTTAGGGCGTTTTATTTGGTGGATTTCATTTGATAATTAAAATACAATGCAGTCAGACATATCCCTGAAGACCTGGTGAATAACTGCACTTTAAAACGATCGATGAAAACACAATGAAGTCATGTATTTTCACTGTGGTCACCCTTGTGGCAGGTAAGTAGAAATGGCAGGCGTGCCTGAGACCATGGCACACATCACAATGCACTGTGCAAGCAGGAAATAAATAAATTTGGATTAAATAGGATTACAGTGCACTTGTTCATGGAGGAGGGGACTGGGGTTGGGGAGACTAGGCCCACCTGAGAGGGAATAGGAGGTGGTGAAGGTGCTCACGCTGGTCAACGCCCCACAGTTGGATTCCGTCACGTGACCTTGCACGCTGACCAATGAGCCGCCCCGATTCCTCAGCGCCGCCTTGAGTGGCGCGGCCTGGTTGAACTGGACGGCGGAGAGGCAGCCGACCAATCCCCTGGAGCCGGCCAGAACCACTTCCGCATCCATGCCCTCACTTCCTGCAAGTGGCAAGAGAAGACTTACGCTAGATGGCTGTTTCTATAAGGGCCGCCAGAGAACTACTGCAATATGCCATGAAAGTGCCTCTCACTATGATAACCGGAGACAAACTGCAACTGTCAAAATGCTAATCATGCCACTGCACACACTCACACACTCACACACTTACACACTCACACACTCACACACTCACACACTCTCTCACTCTCTCACTCTCTCACTCTCTCACTCTCTCACTCTCTCACTCTCCTGATCCCAAATCAAGCACAGTTCAAATTACTTTCATTCCAGGATGTAATTTATACATTACTCTACTAATGGCAAGAAGTAAAATGTTTCTTATTTATATGATCTATTGTCAAGTTATATAACATATCTTGTATCGCTATGTATCGCTATGTATTTCAGACGGCAAGAAAGAGTGCACATATCAACGGTGTGTGTCAGTCGCTGACGAAAATAGCAGCATGGTTTAAAGGGAAAAAACATGAACTTTTCCCATTTTTCAAATCCCCACCAAAATAATGCTGTTATATTTCAAAATCTATAATAATATAACACCCAATAATCACCCAACACACGCTAACTGAATGTCCTTTCATGATCCTCCCCATGCAAACCAGCCTTGCTTGGTAACGAAACGGTCGAGCATCAAAATAACCAGCAACAAATGTAAGTGATGTTAACACAGCCGGGGTTGAGGCAGTACATTTGGCAAGTCGTTCGCCGTGCAGGCCACACAAAAGGACAAGGATAATACCCTGCTGCAAGAGATGAGGAATGTAAATGAGCTTCATCGCACTCGTCTATCCCATGCGCTGCGCTGAATGGACTGTGATGTAGCCGTTTCCGGAGATGCGGCTGGGATTGCCGCTAGATGCACACGTTTTCCCGTTCCAGACAAGGCTGGTAATTTGTGAAGCCACACCGCTCTGGCAGCTTAATTGAAGAGGAATCCGGAGGGCTGTTAGGTATGATTACAGCTGTGAGGAAACCATATTGAATCAGTATACATGTGCGCATTGTGCAAGTATGTGTGTGTGTGTGTGTGTGTGTGTGCGTGTGTGATGGTACACAAAAGCTCTAGTTCGGGGTTCGGGGGGGTGGATTCGTTCTGTGTGATGATAGGTAGGAATACAGTCAACACCTTTCAAATGTAAGTGGTCATGTGGCTTCACCTTGAGAAGGAAAATATACGTGTATATGTTTATATTTCAGACACTATATTGTATTGTCCACATCACTGCCTTCATTGCGTGTTTATATGGAAAGGGAACATGCTAGCAAATTTGTCCGTAATCTTTAGTTACATATGTAATCTACATGTGAATGACTTGGGGGGAGACAGACTGCTAATTTCATCTGATTGTTTTGCATTGAAAGCAGTTCTGCATTTTGCAAAAGTATTCTCAATTTTAGTTTGAAATGTTCGGCTGATTTCAAAATCTCGGTATTAAGCGTCCCTGCCTCACGATTTAAAAAATGGCAAACCCTTCAAAGGCAGATATGCGAACATCCCGGTAATGATCAAAGAAAACTGCTCTTCTTTCATGGTCAATGAAATGGAAGTTTTCTGCGGTTTACCAAGAGAGCGACAGGAGGCAGTGAACCCCATCTCAGGGTCAAGATTCAAATTCTGTTCTTTGTACTATAATGACACGGCCATTGCCAACAATGGAAATGCTCTCTGAATTCAAATGCTGTCATAATTCCTTTTTTCCCCATAAAATTGTCTTCCTGGATGAAGTAAACAAACCAGAGCGTACGCCCCCGCTTCCTTGCTCGTAAACACTCCTTCTCCGCCACACTTTTAAAAAGCACAGAGATAATTTCAAACAACACTTTTGCTAATTAATTCAAAAAGCCTGATCTCTGGATCACTCACCTGCAGGCCAAGAGCCCTCCAGTATCCATTAGTTTACTAGTTGTGCAGACAATTGCCATGGCAACGGGCAGTGGAGCACACTGAACAAGAACCTCTTTACTGAACCCATCCATTTTACCACCAACAAAGCTCAATTAGCTTTTCGTTTTTCCCCAGTCCTTACCAGCGTGAAACCATTAAACTGTGAACACACAATCAGACCTGTTAATTAAATTCATGATAAAACTATATTTTTGGATGATTAAATTTCTGGTTGCTGGTAAAATGCAAAGGTATTTAGGGGGGAAAATGCAGTCACGATGAAGACTGGTGAAAGTTTGTGCACCTTTTATTTACCGTTTGACTGTATAGACCATAAATCTTCCCCACAGAACGGAACAACCATACTTGAGTCAGCTGAACAGATGCAGTCTGTGTGGGGGTAAAACTGTATAAATGCATTTGGGCGAAGGGCTGCTTGCCAGGTTTATTCGGAAACATTTTTCTGAATTAAATAACCAAACGCCATTTGGGATCATGCAAGGGCAACTCCATTTTATAAACACACTTACCTAAGACTTTTCCCAAAGTTAGGGATTTTATTGTGTTCAGCTCAGATGCCAGTCTGTATTTCCTGCTAATATCTGTGTCAATCTGTCAGGGGAGATCAAAGGAAAATAGATCAAAATGCATAATTCTTCAAGTATTTCACATTGTGCATTTGTTCCGCATCTCCCAGAAAGAAACTAATAAGTATCAGACCAAAGGAATTACAGGGTAGATTTAGCATGCCTCTAATTGCAAGCTGGGAGAAAGCAATTTTAGACTGTATCAACAAATACTGACATCAATTTACACATTTATATAAGCCGGGCTACAGCACATCCCAGAAGTTATTTTTGGAGTATTGCGCATATTCCGTTTTTACACAATATTAATAATTTTATTGTTACTATTATTATTTATTGTTATTAGTGTTGCTGGTGACAATATAATCAGACACATGACATAAGCTAAGGTTCACATTGAGAGAAGGATTAGTACGTAGAATAAATACAAAAAATATTGACACTGTGTATACGTAGACTGTTGATAGCCTTAACTTCATAAATATGTTCATAAATATGGTCTGCGTTCAAAGCAAGTTTCAGGATAATGCGCACCACTGCATAATGCATGCTGTGTACCATGCAGTTACTGAGCCAAGACACCCTTTATCGCAAGATTGCTCTTTGACACATTTAATTTTACTCTGCTATTATATGGTTAGTCATGTGATTGGATGAAGCAGAGTTGAAAGCAAGTTAAAATTCTGATACTGTTCAACTCCTCTGTAGTGCCACCAGGTGGTGCGAAATGTAACTTTTTCCCCATTGAATAACAAAACCCCCAACATCAGCCTTGCCCATACCCCTCTGTCCACTAACTCCACCTGCTGGCTGTGGCGCTCCATTTTAGCTGGGCACAGCCATCGACATGCCAGGCCATTTGCCAGGACCTTGAATGTAAAGGGAGTTCCACACAGCCAATCCACAGTGGCGTTCGTAGGAAAGACACAGCTGCTCTCTTACCTGGACGTAAACGTCCTTCCCCTCCCGGTGTATCTGTATCCGATGGAGCTGCCCATCTGCCAGGCTGGTTGACTGTGGGGTGAACACATCTGGTGTGCTCTCCTTACCAAAGTGGTACCAGATCTGTAAGCTTCCTGAAAAACCCAAGCACACACTCTCACCCACCGCAGCCCCACAAACACATGACGCACTGTTATAAAACCATGAAAATCCATTAAAAAACAATTCAACGCATCATTAAAGGCTTAATTAATCTGGATGACTCCAAGTTAGGAAAACTTATGAGACCAATATTGTTTGTTATTTAATTCACTCCTAGTTTGCTATTGATACTCCACCATAGCAAATTAAGAGAAAGGAGAGGAAGGTTATTGTGCTATTCTGCACAACTAGCAGATACTTGCTCTGCATTTCCATGATTTACTCTCACTAAACTTGATTGATACAATCTGCAGAAAAAAATACCCACCAGGCAACTGTGATTAATGGGGTTAGCACATTCCCCTAAATGTGAAAAAAAATGTACACTGTAAACACTAGGCATCTCTAGGAGCAGCCGCGTAGACATAGATTTTCACTGTGAAGTATGCCAAGGCTGCACCCGCTGACACAGATGAGAATGTTCTTAAACAGACATGGTTATTAAACAGCCACAGGTCACGCAACTCCTCCCCCCCTCCCACTCTCCCTTATCTCTCCCTCGCTTCCAGTCCCCTCCGGTCGCCATGATAAACAAATGCGCCAGAGATTTGTCAGCTGCAATTAGAGCCGCTCGATTTGACGGTAATGCATCCTGAATCGCTGCTGAATTTGGAATTAAGAGGCGCTGAGAGCAGTGGGAGGATGAGAACGCAGACCCTGACCCTGCCACACCGCTTGCACACACGATGACCGACACAGACGCTAGCCGACGCACACGGTAGCCGACGCTCACGCCAGATGACACACATGCTAGCCGATGCACACGCTAGCTAAATGCTCACGCTAGTCCACGCACACACTAGCCGACGCACACGCTAGCCGACGCTCGCGCTAGCCGACGCTCGCGCTAGCCGACGCTCGCGCTACCGACGCACACGCTAGCCGACGCACATGCTAGCCGACGCACACGCTAGCCGACGCACACGCTAGCCGTCGCTCACGCCAGATGACGACGCACATGCTAGCTAAATGCTCACGCTAGTCCACGCACACGCTAGGCGACGCACACGCTAGGCGATGCACGCGCTAGCCGACACGCGCTAGGCGACGGACGCGCTAGCTGATGCTCACACTAGTCGACGCACACGCTATTCGACGAACACGCTAGCCGATACACATGCTAGTCGACGCACATGCTAGGCGATGCACACGCTAGCTGACACAGACACTAGCCGACGCACACCAGAACCTAAAGCAGGAGGGAGAAGCTCTGGCTACGGAAGGCCATGATTGCCTCATCGCAGGGAGAACTGCTGCACAGAACCACACTGATATTGCTTATGTTTACAGAGTTAACATGACCCTCCTCAACCGTGCCCTCACTGCAAATAAATTAATATTAAGAACTTTCTGAGAAAAGTCAAGCTTGTGTTTGTGACTCATTTTCGCACTACAGGCCGTACACCCTGCTGCAAAATAGTACAATAGTACAACAATAGTGCAAAATTTGGTATGTGTTATGGATGAGATAAGTCGATAAATTGGCAGGTGTGATTTATCGGTTTCATCTTATCCTTTTAAGTAAAAGTCTCAAACATTCTGGAACATTCTGGAACATTCTGGAACATTCTGGAAGACACAGACAATTTCCTAGCTAGTGCATTGACCCATAGAACTAGTGGACTGCAGACATCATTTTTCTGCTTACACTGAAACTGCATAATAAACACCATTAAGGCAGCAAAGGGGGGAATGATGAGGTGTCCATTAACATGATGAGGTGATAATTGAATTGCATGTTTGTCACATCGTTGTATTAGCCTGCCGCATATCACATGTTTGTCTTGATGCATTTACTTTATACAATTATATTCTTTCACTCGGTTAATTTTTGAGCCATTAGGGGACATCGAGCCTCATGTTTGTTGATTGTTTTCCTGCCACTTGTTGAAGCAGTGGCTCAGAAATGTCCTTGGAATAATTACTGCATACATGCCTAATAACTTATTCCATTTGGAAAAAATAATAACGTGTAACAATGTATGTACGGAAATCATTTATAAATAGCTTTCATTATTATTATTATTATTATTATTATTATTATTATTATTATTATAGTTTATTACCATATGCTGATGGCATGAAGTAATTTCACAGAGCCTATGATTAAGAAATTAACTCCCATCGTTGAAGACATGGAATATCAGTCATATTGCACTAATGACACAGCCCTAATGAGTCGAAATCGCAAATAAAATATGGCTGCACTTATGCCGAGTGCTTTTAGTGCCCGAGCCCCTTGAGTGCCTATTGTTTGAACTTTTTCACAGTGACATCCTCACGGGCCCTTTAAGGCTCACACTTGTCTGGTCTAATGGGTTTTCCCACACTGTAAAACACTCTTCTTTTCCGACGTCCATTTTAATTTTGTCACTCGCTGCCTCGCAGGCTTTCAACCAAACTTTATTCTTCCACTTAATCTTTTCCATTACGGCTAGTGGTTTTTTAAACAGCTCATCGGCACATGAAATATTCAGCCACACTGTATACAATATTCATGTTGAGAGAGGTAGAGGCAGATGGTTTAGTGTTATCCGGTTGCACTGTGGTGGGAGGGGGGTGCGGATGTCACAGTTACAATCCCCTCACCGTGTGAAAATAATTAGCCTTTGTAGTCAGGACTCTTCAGACCTCACCATAATTCTGAAGACAGGTGCAAGAACATAGCACCGAGGACGTATGTCAGAATGGCTCCAAAGACAGCCATATTAGTGGATAGAGTCCAGGGGGTGTAAATATTGGTGGATAACGAGGGAAAAAATAAAAGAGTAACTCATCCAACGAACTGTGATCAGCACACAAGCGGGATGACTGGTTCATTCGGGTGTCTGCAAATCACTGGGCGCTTGGTTGCAGTGGTCTACCCGCTGCGGATTGGCCTGGACGTAGCTGACAGATGCACAGGGTGATATAATCCCAGCTGGGAGGATCTTGAACCTGCCACCATGTTGTTACGAGCCACGCTCCTTGTAAGTTACTTCGCACTGCAGATCTGTCGAGCTGTTGAGATGTCAAGAGGTATGTTTACGACCAACGGGCAGCAGTGGTCTATTAATACAATGCTGGCAAACCCAGGCTGCAGGGCTGTGGCGTGGCCGTGTGAGGAAACAAAGACCCTCCACTCTGCAAAGGGTAATGTTGCATTACCCGAATGCGCTGCAGTTAATGGCGTGAGCATGAATCTGCTAACACAAACTGTCGCATGCAGTATCTGATGTTAAAGGAGAGCGTTTTCTGGTATGCAACGCCACTCGGCTGTCCTCTCTTTCTTTTATCTCCCAAAGCTAGCAGATCAGCTAATGCATTTGCAAATAACCGCAAGCTGACAGAACTCCAGGGCTCGACCTCGGAAGGTTTTCAAAAAATGCAAAATGCGGGCAGTCGGAGTTGGGAACTGCAAAGCCCGAAATGTAAGACAGAGTCGTGGTGAGTGTGCCCTCAGAGGGGGGGGGGGGGGGGGGGGGGAGGTGAGAGTTTCCTCAGAGGGGGGATGGGTGAGGTGCCCTCAGAGGGGGGGATGGGGGATGGGTGAGGGTTTCCTCAGAGGGGGGACGGGGCGGTACCGTTGTGCGCCAGGGTGACGGCCATGTGCTGCTGAGGGCGGGAGCTGGCTGTCAGCAGCATGGCGGGGGCCTGTGCGGTGAGGAAGCTGAAGGCCACGTTCTCCCGCGACTTCCTGTTCTCGCCACGGGCGCCGGAGGGCAGGCCGCTGTCGTTACGCAGGAAGGAGACCGGCTCTCGCACGGTGTATGTGACGGAGGAGCCCCTGTCGAACGCTGCAGACACCTCTGCAGCATGGCCCGGGAGAGAGGGGAGAGAGGATGCCGAATTCAAAAATCAGTCAGCGGAGAACATCGCTCCTACCTTCGGGGGCACTCCGGGACGGGCTGACTGCTCGAGATTCCTTTTATTTGTATGCAAATTAAAGGTATAAAAGTGGGTAATAACAGATCAAAGCAAATGGTACTTGTGATCACAACAATGCAGGAGATAAACTGTGCATTTATGCAAACAAATGAGATGGGGATTTGATTTAATCGCTGTCATCCACCGGCAGAATTTACATACGGCGCATTATCAGGCTAAGGACAGCGAGGCTTGGCAGTGTGTAATGCATTAAACATCGCTCTGCCCTCGGTTTTAATCAGAGAGCTGTGAATGGGCTTGGAGTCGGCTGTCTAACAGAACGGTACCGGAGCAGATAAAAGCCATTGACAGGAATGACTCTTATTACAGTCCCAGGGAACTGTGAGGTGAGACCCCTGTGATGTCAGAGCCAGAACCCAACCATGTAAATGAGAAGACCGAAGAGAGGAGGGACTGAGAATGAGAGACCACCAGCTACAATAAAGGTACAGAAATAGGAGGAGCCCTGAAAGCGCAATACTACTATACTTGGGCACTAATAAGTACCTTTTACAAGCAAAAAAGGTACAAATGAATTATCTATCATTTTTCCAGGAGTACAATTGTAGGACCTATACCTATAGGGTAATACTACCTCTGATAAAGTTTGTCCCTTTTTTTTTAAACATATTTTCAGAACAGAGATTCTGTTCACATCACAGCCTGGTTTCTAAACCTTTGACCAAGTCTTGCCATTCAAAGCTCCAAAATCACACTTTCAACCAGGAAGTGTTTTCTCCTTGCTCTGTATTATTATTATTTTTTGTCACAATGTTACATAATTATAATAATAAATATGAAAAGATGTTTCCATTAAAAGGGTGTGGGTAAAAGCGGACCCCATCAAACACCTGGACGGGACTATAGACAGGGTGTAAACTCCTCACACATGCTGCACATCCCTGCACGCGCTGAACACCTGCACTTCTCGCTCATGACTGCTGTCTGTCCTGGTCCCACGGTGGTGGAATGACCTCCCGGTGGATGTCAGAACGGCAGGGTCTCTGACCTCTTTCAAGCTCAGACTGAAGCCTCATCTCTTCAGGCTAAACCTTTCCCTCCCTAACTCACCACCATGATTAGCCTTATATAGACTGTAATGGCACTTATATAGTCGTATAGATATTGTTTTTTTGTTTTTGTATTATCTATTGTATTGTTGTACTCTTTGGTATGCTAGTTTGGAAGTTGATTGTATTCTTCAAGGGTTCCGATTGTATCCGTATGGTTACACCAGGACTCGGAACTGTACTGTCCTCTCAGGTCCTCTTCGCACATGTACTTGTGTTTGACCTGCACTCTGTTGTACGTCGCTCTGGATAAGAGCGTCTGCTAAATGCCCTGTAATGTACTGTAAAAGGGGGCGCTGTACCTTTCCTGCAGTGCGGGCCCCCGTAGGCGGAGTGCGTGCAGTCACAGGCGTAGCCCCCCCTCTTCTCCACGCACCGGCCCCCGTTCTGGCACAGGCTGTCGCTGCTGCAGTGTCCCGGGCAGCCGGGGCTGACCCCGGGCGCCGTCCTCGCCCGGTCCTCCAGGTCCAGGGTCCTCCCGTTCAGCTTCAGCGCCCGGATGCATCCCAGGAACCCGCTCTGCCGCGACATCGTCCCTCCTGAGGCCGGGGGGAGACAGGGAGAGAGGTTTCAGCCCGGGTTTATATATCCACCAGATGTTCAGCTCCGTGTTCTTGAACCATGAATGTTCTGCCTCCCAAACGTTTTAGCCTGAACATTAAAATGTGAGTCATCTAAAGAATATTCATTAACAATTGTGAGCAAGGACAATGCTGTGGTGATGGAAGTTAGCTACTGTCATACGGTACAAGAATCTCCTGTCACTAGGCAAGAGAGAGGACAGAAGGAACACTGTAGCTGAACATCTGGTTGGCAAACAGCATCTGCCGTTTCACCGTGTGAGCAGAGAGAAAGTATTAGGCAGCCAAGTATTTTCAGGTTTACCTTCCACAGGGATATTCAACTTAGCAATGGTACTGAGCCCTCATGAACCCATGCTGAGTGGGTGCAGCCACTGTGTGCTAGCCAATCACTGATTGATAGTCTTTGATATGCCCATCTATAGTTCAAGAAGTCTCACTCTTTTATCCATACTGTTGAACTACACACCAGCATACAATATATTGAATGTCGTGAAATTCTCACACAACGAAGATCAACGGAAGTATTGAAACACTGAGCTGGAAGACAACCTTTAAATTGGAAATACCTGAGAAATATATATCCCAACCTTGAGAACGTTAACAAGGAAATCTAATATGGGCTAAGTGCATAGTGTGCTTACAATAGCATTAATATGAGCAGTAATACCTCAGAAACTGTTGGATATATGACATTAGATGAATATTCTGTATTTGTGCAGATTGTGACAGTGACCTCTTCGGTGTTTTATAAAATGACTGAATTACAGGTTATGGACCCACATTCACAAGAGATAGATCAAAACTTGGTTATATCACTCTCAGAAGCCATTGGATGTCTAAGCAGATCATGAGGATAGGACTAGCAATCAGAAATACCAATAGGATATCTAATAGGAAGATACACAGGAATATGGATGCATAGGAAGGTTAAGGGAAGTGTGTGTTCTGCGCAGACTCACCCACAAACAGCTGGCCGTTGAGCTGCAGACGGAAGTGACCGTTGACAGGGGCTTCCAGGAAACGCAGGGGCAGCTGGTCTACTTGCAGGGATGCCTCCTTCACGTTTCTCTCCGCCCGCACATAGTGCCACTGTTTATCATTCAGCGGAATGTGGGATTTCACCAGCAGGACCACGGGGCCATTGCCCACGTCGAAGGTGAATGCCACTGACAGTGGAGCTGATGGGAAATCAGAGTCACGGTGAAAATCACCTCGACCAGAGTATGGACACACTGCATGATTCTACCTTCTACAGCACAATAACTCACTGCGACACTGCACATTCTCCAGTGTACTGACACACTGCATGATTCTACCTTCTACAGCACAATAACTCACTGCGACACTCCACATTCTCCAGTGTACTGACACACTGCATGATTCTACCTTCTACAGTACAATAACTCACTGCGACACTCCACCTTCTCCTGTGTACTGACACACTGCATGATTCAACCTTCTACAGCACAATAACTCACTGCGACACTCCACATTCTTCAATGTACTGACACTGCACGATTCTACCTTCTCCAGCACAATAACTCACTGCGACACTCCACATTCTCCAGTGTACTGACACACTGCACGATTCTACCTCTTACAGTACAATAACTCACTGCGACACTCCACATTCTCCAGTGTACTGACACACTGCATGATTCTACCTTCTACAGCACAGTAAGTCACTGACTCCCTGCAATTCTGCAAACTCTGCATTCCCCAAGGCAGTGACTCACTGCTGAGCTCCACACGGATGAAATCCTTAACCCCCATGTTCTCCAGGAAGACCCCGGAAGGCGTGGTGGTCTTGAAGTAGAAGGAGATGTCAGCACTGAGTTCTGCCTGGAGGGTGGGGAAGTGGAGGTACGACGACGCCAGGTAGAAAGACGCCGCGTTCCAGAACAATCCTGAAAAGTGATACGCTTCTGTGAGGATTTTTCTCCCCCCAATTCAAAATGAATTTCTGATGAGGTTGTACAAAATATGGTTAGTTCAGGGGTTCTTAACCCAGGTTCTGCAGAGCCACAGGGGCTGTATGTTTTTGTTATTACTCAGCACTTAATTGATCAATTAAATAAACTGACTTATTGGGTCAGAATTGGAGACTGCAGCCTGCCAGGACCAGGGTTGAGAACTCCTGGATATGCTATTGGTGAGGAAATACATAAATGAATACTGAAATAATTAAGTAGATTATATTAAATTAATTAAGTACAAATTAGCTGTCTAATTATGCCATTGTAAATAATGAGCAATTACTGATGTTTGTCAATATTTTAATTTCAAACTAATCAAAAACAAGCAAGCCACGTACTGTCCCCATAGCAACGCAGCGGCCCGATTTTGTAGATGGCTTCGGAACCCGTCCTGTTTGTGTCTCCGATTGCGATTTCACTCATCGGCAAATGGTCTTTGTAGGAGAGGAGTCCAGTGTCATTCGCCCTGTAAGTGCACAATCTGATTAGTGTACTGATTGATTCATGCTTCAGACACTGCCTCCCATCTTTCATTTTACTGTAACTCCCTACAGACTTCAATGGGCACAATTAGCAAACAGCAGCACAAGGGTCTAGTAGCAATAGTGTGCATGGGGCAGTCAATGCTTCTTTCTCTGACAAATGAATGATCCTTTGTTCCAAATCAATATCCACTGTAGGGTCTTATTTCAGCACTGTCTGTGTGAGATGGAAGGTGTGCACTGTGGGTGATTCTGAAGGCGTCTTTACCGAGTAAATAAGTCGCCCTACAGGCTTCCTTTCAAGTTAATATACAGGGGATTACAGACACCCTGTGGGTGCCCTAAGAAACAAAGCCTGCAGTAAATAAGATACATCTGCACATGCCTTCCAACTTGGATTGGAGCAATGAGTTCAGAAATTACTTTTCTTTTCTTTTTTTTAAACGGCATATATACAAGCAACATTAAATCAATTAGACTTTAACTAACCATGCGCTTACCAATTAATGAAGGTCGATCAACTCTGGTAGAGAAAAAAACTTTGGGGACCAGAGTGCAGAGGTGAAATTCACCAGAGCCTCTTAATTACTGTAATTGTGAGGACAGTTAGGTAGGTAGACGAACAAGATAGAAAGGCAACATATGAATTCAAGCCTTAAAGGCACACAGACAGGAAGGACAACCTTCAAACCGTTTGGAAGATCAGCAGACAGGAAGGAACATGCAAGGTCAAGCGTTCAAACGGGAATGAACACGCACAAAACGGGCAAACGAGGCGAGCTGTTGTGTTACCAGGAGTCTCTGTTAGCGTCGCAGTTGCAGAAGTAGTTCATATCGATACAGTTCCCATCCAGGCTACAGGAGCACTGCTGCACTCCAGGCAAGAAGCCCCCCCAGTAGGTGCGTCTCTCCCCATTCCTGTCCATCCACCAGGAGAGAGGGGTCCCCACTGAAACACAGCACACACAGGGGAGGCCATTATCCAGCCTGTAGCCTAGCGGCTAAGGTACTACACTGGGACCTGGAAAGTTTGTGGTTGGTTGGCTGGCTGCGCAGCAGTTGGGCCCTCGAGCAAGGCCCTTAACCCAACATTGCTCCTTGGGGAATTTTCCCCCCGCCTGCTCTGATCAATTGTAAGTCGCTTTGGATAAAAGCGTCAGCTAAATAACTGTGCTGTGAATCCATTGCCTCCTGCAGGAGTTTATTCTCCCATTGAGCTTCTGTTCATCTAGATGACTTGCTCTATCCCACTACACAATCTGACCCACATGATGTGAAGGGCCAGTGAATCTGTTCCAACCCATGATCAGCATGGCTCCAAAAAAGAAAGAAAGAAAGAGAAGCCATCGGTGTCCCTGCTGTAAGAGCAGTTGCCTGGGTAGAGTGAGGATGTGTGGGTTGGCTTGTAACTGTGCTCGACACAGAAATCCTCTAATATGGCAAGTACAAGCATGCCTGATTATTTCCATGCACCAGAGTGTGGAAAATAAGGTTATTTGGCTTTGCTAGTTAAATCATGTGTTTCCATCTATATAAAGTCTGTGCATGTCTGTGTGTGTGTGTGTGTGTGTGTGTGTATGTGTGTTTAGAACAGAGAAAAAGTTTTTCAATTTACCTAGGGTTTAGAAACGTACATAGATTGCCTGTTGCACAATCAGAAGCATGCTCATGAAAGCCATTGAACCTTAGTGAAGGCACTTTACCCATCCACTTTTTAGACTTAAAGTACAGATTACATAAATTAACTCAATTGCCATGGTGGGCACAGTTATGAGATTAATTTTGCGGACTGTGTATCTTAAATTGGAAAAGAAATGCTATGGTGGTGGAACAGTTGCTTGTGGGCTGTGCCTCTCAGAAACAAAGCACCATTTGAAATCAGGGTAAAGTGTTCATGTTGGGAATGATTAAAGGGATACAGCAGCCACCTACAGAGAGCAATTACAGCAAATTACAACCCAGAATTGTCAATCGTTTCCCTTGCGCGCCATGTTTATTCTTATCTTTCAGCTCCGTAAAGCTTCCAACACAACGCCGGAGGCCTGCTTTGCGCACGGTGTGTCTGGGATCGGATCGTGTGCCCTGTCGATGTTCACATACTACACATCCAGCTCACATCTGGAGACAGCTGGCTTGCTATGTTACAAAGCCATAAAGGCTCACTGGTTCAGTGGAGCGATGCAATGAGGGGAAGCCTGCCCATCTGCCATTTTCCGGCATGTACACTCACTGAGCACTTTATTAGGTATTCATTAGACTTATTCTTTTTTACTTATTTCTCTTCTGCTGCTGTAGCCTATCCATTCCACGGTCAAAGTCACTTAGATTACATTTATTCCCCATTCTGACATTTGGTCTGAAAAAACCTCTTGACCATGTCTGCATGCTTTTATGCATGCCCCATGTCTGGCCGACTAAATATTTGCATTAACTGGTGTACAGTTCTACCTAATAAAGTGCTCACTGAGTGTATGTTGCCATGCAACCAACGACGGGTTTTGAAACTAACTCCAGTTCAACTTGTTAATAATTTCCCATGAAAGGAACGCAATCCCCAGATTCAGATGTGAAGGTAGGCTCTCATGTACCGTTACACAGCCTGCATGTCAATGAAGTCTGAGGCACTGGCTTTCACATGAACCTGGAGCCTTTGTGATGTGCGATATGAATGTCATCCGGTCTCAAAGTGGCTTAGAGATTAAAGGAACCTGACTCCTAGGGCGTCACGTTAATGCCACGCAACATGCAACAGCGCACACGTCGGGTTTAAATGACAGAAGGTGTGTCGACATTCACCGACACGTACAAGGTCCCCCGATTTTTCACTGTAAACCTGGTACCACTGTGAACCATGTTTATGGGGAGGCTCTATTCAATCATTTTGCAGCCCCAAAAAAATACAAAATAAAAAAATCAATCCCTTATATCATCTTTATAGACTCAGCTTTAGAAAGCAAGAGTGAGGAATGTCACCTTCTATAGTAAGGTACTGCTATTTCACTGCTAACAACAATCACTCTTTCAGTTGCCATGAAACTCCAGAGGCGGCTTCTCAATTGTACCATGTGAAAAATGTAATCTGCTGCAGCCAGTGGAAGGCTTTTGGTTAAAGAGCCCAGTTTGAGAAAATAGTACCATACCACTGTACTTTGCCAAGACATTTTATCAATAAAAATGAAACCTGTTTGAATTTCAGTCTCTCTCCCTGAGCCATGAAGCTCTGGAAATTAGAACAACAATTATTCAAAACCCCAATACTCCAACAGAGCAAATTTAATTGTATTCTCTGTGAAACATGCACTCCCTACAAACTTTAATTTCCAAAAGAAAAAAAAATATGGGAACAGAATACCTATGACTTTTGTCAAACAATGTGCTTTTTAATTATTTTTTAGACTTTTAAACTACAGTTGAAGAAATATTTTGCCTCAAAGTGATTCGTGCCTACAGGAATATTTGGCCAAGCTTGAGCAAAATATTTAATTCCTTTGCATCTAATTAAAATGGAATTATCAAGAAAAACAAGCAAAACAAAGCCTGAAAAAATACAGTGACAATGCCACCTTCAGAATTAGTCCCAGTAATTTATCATTTTAATTAGGAAACTATTTTGCATACATCTGGTTTAGGCAAAGGTAAAAAAATATCAGTCAATCAATATTGTCTCAAAGCATGTATTTGACATGTGCAGAAATGAAATGTGAGTAGTCTAGTCAATAGATATTTATGAAATGTCAAACTGTGTTTAATGCAAAATGATATTGATAGTGAAAAGTGAATTAAAATGTAGCCTTTCTAATTAAAGCAAACTGTCAATAGGTCTGAAACGTGACTTTCCCTGAAGCGGCGTGTGATTTTCCTCACAGTAGACTGACTGCTTGACAACAGTAAACGTCATGCATATTCATTTATGGATCAGCTACAGAGGGCAAAATGAACAGAAATTCCTATTCAACCAAATTATACAGTACATACTATACATTACACTAACTGGCTAATTCATTTTCATGGGATAATTTATAGAATGCCCAATTAAAATGCAGGCTTTGATGAATAAGATCTTGATTGAAGACCATTAGCTGAATTAGATTTTCAGCAAATCTGTATTTTTTTTTATAACTTGCAAGCTGAATTATCCAGTTGATGAAATGGCTAGCAATGTGCAATCTACTGTATTTAATTGGCTGCATTCATACTGACACTTTTCTGATATGACATTTCTAAGATCATTTTCCAAGACCCTCAGATATTTTAAAACAAGGGTTGTCAGGGCCAAAAAAAGAAAAACATTTAATGAGCATCCTTTATTCATAGTATTTTAATAATAATAATAAAAAAAATCACAAATGTTCACATCAACCATCTGGTTGGGGAAAAATCTAAGTGATCTAAGTGACATTGATCATGGAATGATTGTTGGTGCCAGACAAGGTGGTTTGAGTATTTCAGAAACTGCTGATCTCCTGGGATTTTCACATACAACAGTCTCTACAGTTTGCAGAGAATGTTGTAAAAAACTAAAACAACATCCATTTGTATGCAGAAGAGCATCTCTGAACCCACAAAGTGTCAAACCTCTAAGTGGATAGGCTACAGCAGCAGAAGATTCAATAAAAAAGAAGTCTAATAAATACCTAAAATAATAATAAAGTGCTCACTGAGTATATGTAGCCAAGTCGAGGGGACTCACCTTTGGTGTTGAAGAGGCGGGATTTCCTGCAGTGATAGACCACTTCCTGTTGACACTGCTCAGATCCAAGCACCAGGGTACGCAGTTGTTCAGACGAGGCACTGTAGTTGAAGCTCATGGTGTAGGGTCTCTGTAGCGTGGACCCTTTCACTCTCACGGCCTCTGAGTTGTTGTGGGGGACCACTGTCCATACCCGGTCCCCTTACATGAAACAGGTGAAAAAATAACATTTATTAGCCTTTGAAAATGAAGAGATTAATAAATCTAATCTAAAAATCTAGAGTGTGTAGGCATCACATCAAGGGTTGCAATTCAATTAAGAAGAAAATCAAAGACATTTTTTTCCTTTCACAAAATTGTGGCTATTCATCAGTCATTCTGAAAGCACTGAAAACGCTTCAGCAATTGAGGATAGCAGTGTTTACCCCGGGTCCCAGCAAATTAAATTTCCGATCTGTGATCATTTAAGCCTCTGTTTGGTTTAATTGAGGTCAGCCGTGGTCAGATGCGCGTGTACCAACCAAGATTTGTGTGAGAAATAAGTAGCTGTGATTGGGCATGAGTCACACTGGTTACACTGGTTACACTAAAATGGTTACCTGACCACAGCAAGAAAAAAAAAAAACAGAAAAAAAAAACACCCTTGGTGGCCTTCCAAAATCTGGCATCCGGGGAGACCGAATCATCAACCCTCGTTAAGGCAACGTCGGGCGAGATGTTGTATTCCAGAGATGCCGATACAGTGCCATCCCTCTCCCATTCCTGCCGTGGGACACGGGGCAGAGGGAGCGCGGGGTTATCAATCTTTATCCCGACGGTCGGCCACTCTGATTAACGAGCTTGTCTCCGCGGCGACGCACGGCCCCAGCTGGGGCCGCGCCTCGTCTCCCGGCCGCCTAATAGCCCTGTTTGCAGCGAGGCGACGCGCGGCACATATCCGTCTCTGACAGGACGGACACGGGCACGGGGAGGGGAGGGGACGAGCCCGAGGGCTGTTAAACACCGCGTCGCCAGGGTGAGGGCAGTAAACCAGCCTGCAGGCCGGAAACGTGTGAAAGGGTGCCTGGGAATTTATGTTTAAGTCTCCCGGATAAGATTACTTTTTCAATTCTGCATGATATGAATGAGTAACGCTAGCAATGATGACAACAACGATAACAGCGACAACAGCACTAATGGTAATAGGGAGAACCACACACATGTGAACTGATGAGATTAGCTTTCTACTCTGGACAATGAGAGACAAGTTTTACCAGTGCGTGAGGACAGGACTCTTGGTGCACTTCATGTTATGAGATTCTGGGGTGAATGGCTGCAGGATGTTTCGGGTACCCAGCTGAAAACAGCTCAATCTATGTTTTGAAACAGCTGGTAGCTGGTTGATCAGCTATCAGCTCAGACAAGCTACCAGCACTAGGTCGTTGACCAGCTTCATGACCAGCTTAGCCATGCTGGCTGCCCAGCTGTTACCCAGCTATACCAGCTTATAACCAGGTTGAGAAGCTCAATTTTCAAGCTGGTCAAGATGGAATAGCTGGATTTAACAGCAGGTTATAGATTAGTATGTGGAGGGAGGCATGTTGTGGATGGGCTCACCTGTCATGTTACAGTAAACCAGCGTGGGGCCCAGGGGACCACTCCCGTCGGGATCTATGGAGAAGTATCCAGAGGAGCTCCCAATTTGACTGTAGGCTTCACAAGATGGTTCATAAACAGCTAAAAGGAGCAAGAGGGAGATAGTTTAAACATTTCACTCACCTGCCTCCTCCTACAACACAGGGATATGTGAGCAGAATCCAATCCAAACAAGTCACTCATCATCAAAGCAGTGTTATGCAGTGTATCTGAATTACTCCTGCTTACATTTACATTTACATTTTAGTCATTTGGCAGACGCTTTTAATCCAAAGCAATTTACAAGTGCATAGGTTCTTCCACAAGTCAAAGCATCACATCCATAACGAGGAAAATACACATGAAATGCTGTTCTAAACATATAGTCATCATAAGTGGAAATTTTTTTTGGGGTTAGACAAGGAGGATAGGGATATCAGAAAGGGGGGGCGGGGGAAATCAGGAGGGAGGACTAAGGTAGAGTTTGAAAAGGTGTGTTTTGAGTCCGCGTCGAAGTAGGGGGGAGGCATTCTGCTGTCCTGACAGTGGTAGGTAAGTCATTCCACCACTGAGGAACCAGAACGGAAAACAGGCGTGAACGTGCAGCTTGACCGCCAGGTGCACGTAGAGAGGGAACCATAAGGCGACCAGAGCTGGCAGACCGGAGTGGTCTAGCTGGGGAGTAGGGAGTGATCAAGGATTGTATGTAAGGTGGGGCAGTCCCCTTAGCAGCCTGAAATGCCAACACTAAAGCCTTGAATCGGATGCGTGCGGCAATAGGAAGCCAGTGGAGGCCAATGAGAAGCGGGGTGACATGAGCCGACCTGGGCTGACTGGTGATCAGGTGGGCTGCAGCATTCTGGACCAGCTGGAGGGGCTTGATGGCACACGCTGGGAGACCGGCTAGGAGGGAGTTGCAGTAATCCAGGCAGGAAATGACGAGCGCCTGGACTAGGAGCTGAGAAAGCTGACGGATACGGCGTATATTATACAGAAAGAACCTGCAGGTTCTGGCAGTAGAGGATACTTGTGGAGCCAGGGTGAGGCAGTTATCAAGAGTCATCTCAAGATTCTTTGCCGTATGGGAGGAGGAAACTACAAAGTCCTCAACAGTCAGTGAGAGGTCGATTGACGGAGAGGACTTAGCAGGGATGTAGAGAAGCTCTGTTTTGGCAAGGTTGAGCTTCAGGTGGTGGGAAGTCATCCACGCAGAGATATCAGCCAAGCAGGCAGAGATCTGTGTGGTGACTTGGGTGTCGGGGGGGAAGGAAATAAAGAGTTGCTTACACTGCTTATAGTACATAGCAGACACAGTTTTGGCATAAATTACTGTTGATTTGATTTGATTTGTGCTGGTCAGTACGGAGGAAAATAGCTCTGTGTACAGTGGCTACAAACTCCCTGATTAAAAAAAACAAACATGACACAAAAAAGATGCATACTTGTTATCGAACTCTAAGTAAGCAAGCTTTCTCCATACGCATTTCCCATTATCGGCCGTGTCTCATTTCATCCCTGCCCTTAAGACCGACTACACAACACATTAAAAAGCAAGTGAACATTTTGTTAAACAGTTTTAGGTCTTCCACGCACAAACACTATAGATGACAAATGGGAGTTGGGTCATTTCTTTTACATGCAAGAAGGTCAGCCAATTACTGCAAGTTGTAGCAAAACAAAGGTAAACATACAAATATGGACGCTGCTATATGCTGTAATGGGGCAAGAGAGATTTAGTTTAGGGGGCCAATAGTACTGCTGATTTCTGCTCATTCTTCCTCTCTAATCATGACTGATTTAAACCTGTGGTGAGTTACATCGCTGGCCAATCAGCTTGTGGTGGGTTACATCTCTGGCCAATCAGCGGCATTCATGGATCAATGAACTATGAGAAGGAAAGCAGCAGTGCTCCTGGTCTCCAGGGCCAGATCACAGTATCCCTGGTTTAAAGGATAAACTGTACTGCAGAGAGACGGTACAGGATGGATGTGATGGATCAGGACTGAAGAATGGATGGAGTCAGAGCATAGATTCTGTGTATGGAAAGGTATATTGGATGGGTATTCCCTGAGTGTAGAATGATTTAAGGTAATGCAGGGTTAAGGGCCTTGCTCAAGGGCCCAACGGCTGTACGGATCTTATTGTGGCTACACCGGGATTAGAACCACCGACCTCGCGTGTCCCACTCATTTACGTTAACCACTATGCTACAGGCCGCCCTTGTAGGGTAGGGTTGAGCAGATGGTTCAGTGTAATGGGTGCAGGTTTGGAGTTTGGTAGGGGAGATGATCAAGCTGTGTGGTTATGATTTGGGTGTAGGAGTTAACGAGAAGATGGACATGGTTTGGGCATTCATTACATTACATCATGGTCATTTAGCAGACTCTCATATCCACAGTCACTTACACAGCTTTAATACATCTTGTCCATTCATACAGCTGGATATATACCGAAGCCACTGTATAAAAAAAATATAGAATCACATATTTGTCACATAGTGGAGGGTAGGTTCTCAGTTCAGAATAAACTGGGTATCGAATTGGTATAGAATGGGATTGGGGTGGGTGTATGGTATGTTTAAAATCATTGAGAGGTCTCACAGTGACTCACAGTTATGGCAGGTGGCTCCACTGTATCCTGTCCCAGAACAGTTGCAGTAGAAGGAAGTCCAGGATTGGGAACACTGCCCTCCATGTTCACAGAAATTGGGTAAGCATCTGGTAAAAGAGAGACCGCCAAATATTGATGAAGAGTCTAAAATACAAGAAGCAAAAGCAAGAAGCCCCTATGTGGAAATAATAATACATGGCAAACAAGACTACATGAAGAGAAAACAGAAAAGTTTAAAAGAAATAGTGAAAGTAAGAGCTAACAAAGAGGGAGAATCAATGGATCCGGGGAGAAATACAAGTCTTGTTACATGAGTTTACGTCATCATTGCACCTCAATACTCAAGTCCAAAACATGTTTTTTGATCATACTGTAAAAAGAACAACATTCATGCTGCTGGAACACATTTAACAACAGGGTGCCTTTTTCAAAAGAAGATTCCCATCGTCTAACACGCAGATGTGCGTGTTTACCCCCAAGTGTCAAATTCTTTTTTTTGAAGGGGGGCACAAGAGTTCTGTTTTACCACAGATATATTTTTTAAAAGTTCACTATTTTTTAGTTTTTTGCAGCAAAAGCAAAAAGGTTTTTTTTTCCTTTACCTTTACTTCACCATTGGCATGCAAGCGACCCCTTTGTTTAGCAGACACCTGCCACCCAGCTGCACTGCGTACCCAGCGACTGTGCGGATAAACTGCTGGACTGCCGAGCGAAAAGAACCAAGCAGTGACTGGCAACGCGAGTGGGCTCGTGTTCAACCACAAGACAGCTAGAAGACGGGCCTGCAAATACCACTCGCCTTCCAAATCTTGAGAAAGTCTGTTGGAAAAAATTGTTAAAAATAGCCTTACCTCTCAAATAAAGCAAATACTGAATTATATCCGGTCCATCTATCTACATTTCCATCTAATGGAAAGTTGACATTTTTGTTTGGCCAAACTCTCTCATTTCTTGAGTGGCTCAAGTGTTTATTTACCGATTTATCGAGTCAGTAAATAAATATTAATTGTCAAGCATATACCGCCTGACACTCGAATGCTTTAGATATGTGGAGAGACTCTTCCATTCTCAGCCTGCAGGTTTATTTTTAGGGGGTTTTATGCAGCTAAGCGCTAATCCCAAACAAACTGGTGCAGTTCCAGCATCGTCCACACGATTAGAGATGGAGGGGGAGTGGGTCACATGGTGCTCCATCATCACAATGGGGGAAAGTGAAGACAAAGACTGAGCGTGCCTGAATGCAGATTACACTCAACTCTGTACCCTTAAACATGGAAGGCTCTGTACTACCACACGTGAACCTGAAATCTGGCATCAGATAAGCATTAACAAAGGGGAGTGATCAAGGACAACCCTGTAGCAATAGATATTCTGTCCTTGGGCATGCCTCCTCGGAGAGGGTCATAAATCGTAATGTAATATACCAAGAGCTCGTATCAACAACCGTAAACTCTCGAAATTAGCAGGGAGGAGGGAAGAAATTAACTACCATCTGGTTACTCTATAGAGTCTGTGAAGTGAAGCGGACGAGCCACTGCGAAAAAAGAGGTGGACCGTCGATGAAATGTTATCGTGTCCCAAAGTTCCATCAGCAATATTGCTAATGATGATTTTAATGTTAATGTTATTACTCTGGGATAATAGAATGATGCTGAAAATGAGAATCTATGTGGGAACTGAATGTGTCTCTGTTGGGTGCTCCACAGCATTCCCCCACCATCTTATGATTTATCTTCGAGCCCCTTAAATTTTACAATTACCAGCCTTTTATGCATGCATATAATATGCCGTTTCATCTGCAGAGCTATTTCCGAATGCCGATATATACTCGCAGCTATAATTTCCAGCCCAATTCACTGCTGAGTCAACTTCAATAAAGATTGAGTTTAAAATGACGTTTTAATAATTTCCTGTGCTGTTTTCTCCTGTTTCCTGTACCATATTTAGCCCTGAATACAACATGGTTCCCATGAATCATAATGGGTCAGCCAGACCACGGAATAAATCAGAGAGTAAAAAAAACTGGATTACAGTATTTTAGAGGAAAACGAAAAATGTGGTTCAAAAGGGATAAACAGTGCAGTCCTTAAATATTTGGACAGTGACAAAATTTCTGTTGTTTTGGCTCTGTACAATGGATTTGGTATTTACATCCATATCGGGTGATCTCTATAGGAATTACAGCCCTTTTTAAACATAGTCCCCCCATTTCAGGGGCATCATTATATTTGGGACAAATGGTTTCACAGGTGTTTCTGATTAGTTTTTAAAAAAAAGACAGTAAGAGATAGGCCAAACAGTAGGCTAACCAAAATGAACTGGTCGGAACATACTCATATTACATTACATTTTAAATCTGGAGTACAGAGGCAAAACAACAGAAATTGTGTTACTCTCCAAAAACGGACTGCACTGTATGTGTGAACAACGTTTTTCCCCGTCAATGAAGTCCGTTTGACGAAGGAAACTACACATGCCATATAAACTATATGGGAAAAAAGAAAGTTTCTTTTTAAAAGTTTATCTCATTTAGCTGGGCGGAGTTATACATTTGCTAATGCCCTTATCTCATGCCTGCCCATTCTGGGGCTCTCTGAAGTCTATAATTGGACCAAACCAAGCCTCTGCCCGTTTCATTTGGGACTAAAGTCTCTCATTAGTTGAGCTCTAGAGAGAAATAGTGCTTTGATCTCCTCTTCTGCTGCTATCTTTTAATTCACGGACATTTCGGTAGTGCTTCTGCTTGGCAATGGAGCTATGCATGCATCTAATTGGATCATCAGCCCACTGGAACAAAATTGCATATGCGGCCAGTTTTCAGTGCCTCGCCTGACTCCTATGCAACATGCATAATAGACCACTCGTAAGCACGGATACACCTGGTCATAAGCACACACACACCTTCGCAGAAGTATATGAGCTTGTAATGCATACCTACACTTCTGAAATACCTCCAATAAGCACCTCAACTGCTCATACATCAATCATGAGCACACATACCTATGCTAGTAATACACTGAAAATAAGCATTTAAATGTAGTTCAATGTACAAAGCATTTTACTAAATGTGCTGAACATGAACCCCTTATGTATTGCCCCTTTTCTTGACAAAAGCTTCAAAATGACATACCCAAAAGAAAATGGTTATTATTCTTGAACCCTTTTGACTACAGACTACAATCCTGGTCTCGTCTGAAAGGTAACCCTTTGGGATTTGTTTTCCAAGAGTCTGAATTACTAAAAATATAACTAAAACAAAGTTACAGAGGCTCAGACACGGTGAAAGTGGAAGCTCTTTTTATACAGATTATTGTAGCGATGGCTGGTGCACTTAGAAACATAACGGAGCCAATCACAACATGCAACAAATCCCCTTTCAAATTTAAGGACAATATCACCAAAATTGAGCATTCTGCATTGTTTTTCTAATCTATGTCTATGCAGTTTTACAAAGAGAGCATTTGGAGACTCCAAAACGACACATGGAAACTAAATTATATTATGGGTCTTATGAAGTGTAAAATATTGTATTTTACTTTCTAAACTATACAACACCTTTTATCCTGAAAAAAAGTGTTTGCACTGCCCCCTGTCTGTCCCCCTCCCCTGGCTGTCTGTCCCATACTATCTCTCACTGCAGCTATCCTCAGACAGCAACAGGCTAAAAAGATCATAAAAAATAAGCACAGTAATCACAATAGTACCATCTTGAATACTAATACAGTGCATCCGGAAAGTATTCACAGTGCTTCACTTTTCCCACATTTTGTTATGTTACAGCCTTATTCCAAAATCGAATAAACTCATTTTTTTCCTCAAAATTCTACACACAACACCCCATAATGACAACATGAAAGTTTTTTTGAAATTTATTAAAAATAAAAAACTTTTTCACAGCCTTTGCCATGAAGCTCAAAATTGAGGTGCATTCTGTTTCCACTGATCAACCTTGAGATGTTTCTACAGCTTAATTGGAGTCCACTTGTGGTAAATTCAGTTGATTGGACATGATTTGGGAAGGCACACACCTTCCGTCTATATAAGGTCCCACAGTTGACAGTGCATGTCGGAGCACAAACCAAGCATGAAGTCAAAGGAATTGTCTGTAGATCTCCGAGACAGGATTGTCTGGAGGCACAAATCTGGGGAAGGGTACAGAAAGATTTCTGCTGCTTTGAAGGTCCCAATGAGCACAGTGGCCTCCGTCATCCGTAAATGAAAGAAGTTTGGAACCACCAGGACTCTTCCTAGAGCTGGCCGCCCGTCTAAACTGAGCAATTGGGGGAGAAGGGCCTTAATCAGGGAGGTGACCAAGAACCCGATTGTCACTCTGTCAGAGCTCCAGCGTTCCTCTGTGGGGAGAGGAGAACCTTCCAGAAGGATAACCATCTCTGCAGCAATCCACCAATCAGGCCTGTATGGTAGAGTGGCCAGACGGAAGCCACCCTAAGCACACAGCCAAGATATCAAAGGAGTGGCTTCAGGACAACTCTGTGAATGTCCTTGAGTGGCCCAGCCAGAGCCCAGACTTGAATCCGATTGAACATCTCTGGAGAGATCTGAAAATGGCTGTGCACCGATGCTCCCCATCCAACCTGATGGAGCTTGAGAGGTGCTGCAAAGAGGAATGGGCGAAACTGCCCAAAGATAGGTGTGCCAAGCTTGTGGCATCATATTCAAAAAGACTTGAGGCTGTAATTGCTGCCAAAGGTGCATCAACAAAGTATTGAGCAAAGGCTGTGAATACTTATGTACATGTGATTTCTTAGTTTTTTATTTTTAATAAATGTGCAAATGTGCAAAACTTCTTTCATGTTGTCATTATGGGGTGTTGTGTGTAGAATTTTGAGGAAAAAAATGAATTTATTTTCAAACACATTCCATAATTTCACATGCTACTTACTAAATGTTTTATTTATTGTTAAAAACATTTCACAAAAATTCCCTACAACATTGAAGACAGAAGAGGAGAGAAGCGTTTCCAGATATGAATCCTTGAAAATAACATAAAAATAGGTTGGGGTTTATACAGCAAGACCAACGGGCATACAACAGTGCTCACAATTTCAACAGAAAAGCAAAAAAGAAAACTATCCACATCAACAAAACCATTCAATTCCCATTGTAAATCGGTCAATAGTTTTGGTTAGGATGCTAACTTGAAAAAAGGAAAATGCATCAAACCCTGGTCTTCAGCACAAAATACTACAAATCTGTCCACATCATTTATCATGCAAGTACATTATCAACAACACGGCTGTACTGTATAAGCAGCTAATACAACATAAGCATACATATCTGAGTATGCTATGGTAATGTAAGGCTACTCAGATTATCACCCATTATTAAATGAATGGCATTAATGGCATTTGGCACACACTCTTATCCAGAGCAACATACTAAACAGGAGACAATCCTCCCTTGGAGCAACACAGGGGGCTTTGCTCAGGAGCCCAACGGCTGTGTGGATCTTATTGTGGCTACACTGGGAATCGAACCACCAACCTTGTGGGTCCCAGTCATGTACCGTAACCACTACGCTACGCCTTGTGCAGGGCAAGAGTAACAGGAGTCATGGGATTTGTAGTCTTCTTGCCACCGTGGCCTTAGTTGCACTCTCACATTAACTATGAGGCAGCTCAATGGAATTGTCAGTAGAGAGGCTGGCTTGCCTCATCTGACTGCTCAGTGTAGTGTACGGAAGTACAGTACAATTCCATTTACATTATTCACCTATGAGTCGTTTCGGTCCAAAAACCATTGCAGAAAATAACACAGAATGCAAATGAAAATAGTAACTACAGGCCTCAGACAGTCAGATGGCATCCAGGGATTTTTCACTGTACGTTCACACGCTGGCAAAGGATTCCTATTAGTTTCCATGTGTGGTCACGGAGAGCAATTAGCAACGAGAGTCTCTCTCATCTCATCTCGTTTGCTCTGGTTGAATTGATAACATGTTACATGAAACGGCTTTGAAGCCACCGGCACCCCCCAACCCCTTTCAAGGATCCAGTGAGGAGCAAAGCCAGCACTGCATGTTTCAGATATGTGTATATGTGCATGGGAATGCCACATAAGCAGATCCATAACATGCAGACATTTTGTTTGTATTTTCATTCCATGCTTTTGATGGAATGAACTGGTTTTCTGGGGTTAGATGGACAGTTGATACATTTCCCTGTTATATAGGGTCCAGGGAAACACAGCCTCGTTTTTCTATACCTCCAGCCATCCCCTCGCCACCTTTCTTCACATCACACTTCATACCGGCTTTAACCTGAAAACATACCCAAAAAGTGGATAGCTCCGTGGTGCCTGACATGGAGACATAGAGGGAACGAACACTCAAAGCAAAGCCATGTTTGATGGAAGAAGAGAGGAGGCATGTCGATGTAAACTTCCGACCTTCTCCCTTATCAAACACACACAGTTGTGTGGGGGATAGAGAGGACCAGCTCAAGAGTATCAACTTTCAGAAGTTGTCAAATTTCGCTTTGTGGGATAGGGATACTGTATAATGGCAGCTGCTAATAACTTAGCGGCAGAGGTCCTGAAGCATGCAGTCCAAGACCAAAAACAAACAAAAATCCAATGTCTTGTTATTTTAAAATGAACTCTATACAATTTGAAACAACAATAACATTGAAACACAGTAATAAATCAGTGCAAAATTCAATGCTGTCAAAATTCAATCCCCTGTGTCCACTGATAATTAGCAATATGACAAGATGCAATATATGGATTGCAAGTTGGCCTCTTGCCTGGTCGGTCCATATCAGGGCAGCCTGCCTGCATGCTATTAGTTGGTAACAATGAAAGTGTGTGTGTGAAAACCCCAAAATACGTAAAGCGATCCCATGCTACTAGTAATCCGCCGGCTTAACCTGGGCATGGATCTGTGGGATGGAGAACAAAGTCTTCACCTTAGTGCATGAGAGTTAATTGACAGGATGTGGTACCAGGTAGCAGGTGAGAAAGTGTGAGGAAATATGATGACACTGCCATGAAAAACAACCTCTCGACTCTACAGTCAGACAGAAGGTGAAAAGCATGGCTATTTTAAAGGCTTGAAGCGAGCGAGCATGAAAGCAGACAGGCATGCACAAACACCAGCTATAGTAGCACAGCTCGTACGGGCACGGTGGCTGCAAACACAGCTCCCTGTGATAAGGCAAACACTGTCTTTAAAAAAAAAAAAAGATAGAAGAGCAGAACCCACAACACATTGCAATAAAGGAATCCAACATCAGACTAAAAATGAATGCCAAAGGGATCAGAAGGCTTTTGATAAACTTTGGCTAAGGCAAATTAACTCTCAGCGTGTGAGCTCGCTCCCGCCCCAGCCCCCGCACATGAACACTGAAGCGGACGTGCTCTACACACAGAGCGAAGGGAGGCACGGCCGAGCAAAACGCACGCCTGCGCGTCGGGGAACCGCTCCCAACCTCAATAAGACACACCGCCGTTCAAAGGGCAGCCGTGGAGAGTGGGAAATCAGACAGCTGAAGTTATGTGGTCATCGCCCTGAAGCGAGCTGCACCAAGCTGAACCAAGCTGTACCAAGCTGAAACAGGCTGAACCAAGGCGAACCCAAGTGAACCCAGCTGAACCAAGCTGAACCAGGCTGAACCAGGCTGAACCAGGCTGAACCAGGCTGAACCAAGGCAAACCCATGTGAACCAAGCTGAACCAAGCTGAACCAGGCTGAACAGCTGAACCAAGGTGAACCTAGTTAAACTGATGGCTCACCTGTCCCAGATGCCGCAGACGTCGATCTGCAGCTCGCTGTAGTTGCCCAACAGCCCTTTCTGCACACGGAACAGGTCCACCAGCTGACTGTTGATGAAGATCTGACGCATGCAGCCCTGGAAAGCCGAGGTGGGGTTCTTACATCCGGGCTCAGTCAGCATCCCAGGGCATCCTGTGGTGACAGAGACAAGCGTAGGTTTTATTTTGCTTGATAATACCAACAAACAAACACCACGGTTGCTTTTCCTTCAAAATGTACTTTCTGTAGCAGGCGTAAAAATGTACACCCGCAGGGGTGATTGATAGCACTGACGGCGGTGGACCAGGATTGCAGTAAACATTCCTACAAAACAATTGACATGAAATGTTGAGCAACTTGCACGCATTAAAGCATTACAATAAACATCACTGAAGTTATCATAGATCACACAAATGCTATACTGAGCAGTCTAATAGGCTACAGTACACAAAGTCATCGTTGACTAGATCTCTAAGCTTACATTTGTGGAGAATTTTTATTTCAAAATAGGAATATAATTATGCTTCATATTTATTAAGTTTAACCATTCTTCTGCCACAACTACTACACTTGTATAAGGAAAGGCCTTGTGCAAATTGGTGCCAATTTGTTGCTTCAGTGTTTCCAATCCTATTAGTTTGCCCATTTGGGAGGCCTGGCTTAAGTGGGTTGATAACACCAATCACTGCAGGCAGAGAGAGGGGATCTCTGCCGAGGCTTGCTTCAGAGGTCGGGAGCCCTCTAAAATCTGAGATAATAAGCTTTTAAAAGAAGACAGGCCTCCTACACACTCACCCAGAGGCACAGACCTCCTATTTGAGCTGCTTTCTAGGCTGAAATTTCTGGTGAGGCGCGCTGTTAGAGCACCAGGGACTAAAAGCCATAAATGGAGAGCTTGTCTCTGAAATCGGGAGCCGGCCGGTGCACGCCGCTGACAGGGGCCGAGGGCTCTGGTTTGGACTTATCGCTCTTCCGCCTGTTCCCGCGCACGGCTGTCGGCAGGTCCGCAGGGTGCCGTGGGTCAGAACTCCCCACGGCGCAGAGAGGATGTAAATTAGCTGGAGCATTTCAGGGATAATTACACTCCAAAGAGAGCGATCACTCACCCCTCCCAAACGTACACATCCCAGTGTGCTGCACAGCCTGTGTGTTTTTCACGGTTTGAGGTCTGGGATTGCTGACCGTAGCTAACTATTACTCAGCACTTTTTACACTTTTTTATTTTCTCTCTGCGCTCTCTGCCCGCAGTAAAAATGCCTGGCATAAAATCAACTGAGATAGAGTACTTTTAACTCTAATAGAGTACATTTAGTCCTTATTTGTCTTAGATAAACTGTTAGAGAGCTGCCAGAGTTGATTTAACACTGAGCATTTGGCAGAGAATGTTCTCCCCTTTAGTCATTGAGACTGTGCGACTTGCGACTGCATGAGTAGACAACATCGTTACAGCAAGTGTGGATGTCGTCTTGGTCTCCTCCAGTGAATGTCAGTGAACACTATCGTTAGTCAAATTAATTCCACGTATGCGATTCAAGTAAGATTTTCATCTATGATGACTATTTTTCACGTTTTTCATTTTGCATGTGTAACCACAGAGACTGCTCCGCTTGAACTCCCTTTAAAACCCACACATGCAACATTAAACTATCATACGGGGCCACTTTGAAGATCCAGAGCTGCCGTAATCACAGTTTCAAAACAAACAGCTCTTTTATGGTCTACATACTTCATTTCTGACAGCACAATTACGGCCTGAAAACGCCTGCAGGGTGAATTTATAGATTTGATCGGTGCTAAGGGCAAGGCCTGGAGCCAATCCTACCTCCAAAGAAGAGTGCCCTGCCGGAGGCAAAGTGGTTGTTAAGCTGCAGGACCCAGGCCAGCCCGACGTCCAGAGTCAAGTTGACCAGCGGGCCCTTGGCAGAGAGACTGACCGAATGCCACAGACCATCATGCATCAAGTGTCCTGAAAGACAAGAGGATGGCGCACGTGTTACACAATTTACACAATGGGAATGTCCTGCTATGCTTTATTGCTACAGTGGCCAGTTCTCAGGAGTCAAAATCATAAAAAAAGTTTCACATTTGTATGTATGAGGCAACTGCACCTGAAGTATGGGAATCCAACCGGGCCATACCCATAGGCCTCAGAGCCTGAGGGATTACTGGATATAAACGCAGATTACGGGTAAGCCCTCCGACTCGCCCTCTGGAGCGATCCCGTCATCTCTGACTGATAAATAAAGCCAAATGGTCTCGGGTTTGCAGGACTGAAGCTGAACCTTTCAACTCGCAGGGATGTACACAAGAAAGCTGCATATGACAAGGGTTACGCTGAAAGGGTCATGTTGCCCTCCATAAAATTCAGAAAAGAGTTTTCATTTTACAACAGATTAAAGGAAAAAAGTAGTTGCATCGCTTCGGAATATTAATAGCACTGACGGGAGATAGATAGCTAGCGTTAGCTGGCAGAGTTGGCTGACATCAGCCCACAGAGACAGTTCTGAGCATCGGGCTTGTTTTTGTTTGAGGGCTGTAACTTTGTGCAGGAACTGAAGACGGCATGATGGACTAAGCAAATCAGGCATACGTATGCACAGCCAGGAATTATATTGTTTCATTACTTGTGAAAATCTAGATTTGTTTTCCCCTAGGACCTCAAAGGGCCCCTTAGAGCTCAAGCCCTGGTAAGCCTGGGTGTTAATATGGGATGTGAGATGCTGGATCCACGCAAATGGGTCCCAGAATGCTCCAGCATGAATTAAACACAGCACGAATGGTTATGACACAATATGAAAAAGTATATTGCATAGCTGTTAGGAGTCCTCATTTCCTGAGCGTGCGTATTTGAGCATGTGTATTTGTGCTGAGATCTTTGGCTCAGGTGGCCTGCCTGTATTACATGCCTGCTTACAGGTGACTGTAGGTGGCATGTACGTCTTCTGTCGACATTTGTTTTTTGTTATTATAAATAAATCGTTTTCTTGGTCCTGCAAACTTGGTGGCACTTGGTGAAATGTGTATATGTTTGGCATTTGTTTTCTCCTAAGTTATTGTAAGTCTGCCAAAAGAGATTGTTAGAAGACGGTGTGTCAGATGTGCGTCTCACCAGTCAGAATCTCGGACTGCCCCTGCGTTGAGTCGCGGTGGGTGAGGCAGAGCTGACCCCCGCTGAGGTAGAGCAGCAGGTGGGCGCCGCCCTGGGCCAGGGGCATGGAGAGCAGCAGGCCGTCGGCGTTCCAGGTGCGAAACTGAAAGCGCACGACCACGCTCTCGGCCGCGGCCTCCGCCGGGAGCAGCAGGAAGCTGGCACTGGAGCTCAGGAACGTCGCTGCCACCTGCTGCGTTTCCGAGCAGGAGAAGGTCACGTTACCCTGCCGAAGACAGAGCACAAGTTTTACAGGTGTCATCCATTTTTTTTAGTACAATTATTCTTCAGGCTTTTCCAGCCAGGGGTTTCGGAGCTTGATTACCCCATCACCGTCTCCGTCACTTTTCATAAGATTTGTCACCCTGTACCTTTCTGCATTCACGGGAGAAAGGGTAATCTCGTGGAACCAAAAGCACTTAGTCTTGACCCATTCTCATCCGTTCTGTATTCATTTCAAAACCACACAAAGAGGAAGCTTTTTTTCTGCTGGAACGAATGCCATGACTAACAGCAATCAGATAATGAATCTCTTCCAAGAACACCAGACTAAACCCAGTAGATAAAATCAGGAAGAATCTGAATAGAAGATAAGGCGGAATAACCTACCTGTATATCTGCCCTTTTTCAAGCTCAGTGACAAGACATCACAGCAGGTGAAATAAATGTGCATGTTTACAATTGTTTAACATTTCATAGTATTCCAGTCCAAAGGTGGTTCCCTGAAATGTACATTAGATCAACAGTCGTATTGATGCACAAATGAAGACCAATATGGATGGGCACTGGAGCATGCCATAACCCTTGGGTGGGGGATAGGGAGCAGTCTCACAAATCCCAGCACCCCTCAGGCAGCCATCTTGCTGCCTCATAGTTGGGGAGATGGGAGTAGCTGTGTGCTTGCGAATGGATGGAGGGCAGGATTTATCTTGCCGAATCTGTAAATGTAGTACTCACGTGTAATACATCTCAGCTCCAAACACTATCGGCTTCGTCTTGTCTTGACAAATTGTTGCATAGGTTTGAATGCACGACCGACATTGAAAGAGTTACCACCACTAGGCATTTATATACATTCATATGTAGTGCATGCAGTAGAAATTCAATTAATTTGACCAGTTAGCAGATCTCCCCCAAACCTGAATGATTGATTACTAAAACTGACTGCAAGGTCTGCAGATTGATCAAATGCCTCTATGCCTTGAGCTGGTAATGATGGCAAAGCGGCTACTTCAAGGAGCCATGAGCTTCCATGAATGCCCATTGAGTCCATGTTAAGGACATTTTCACACCGGAGCATGGAAAACAGACCATATTCAGTTTCACATTGTAAATCTGTCTCTGACAGAGGGCTAGGAAAGCATTGCGTTTTGCTCTTCCCAGGTATTCTTCATTTTGGCTATGTACCATAATCTCTCGGCCTAAATTGTGCTGTGAACTGAATATTATTTTCATCAGATAAATGCCTGAATGTGGTACACCCTACACAATGCACATGCGCATGCATACACCGCACACACACACACACACACACACACACACACACACACAGACACACAGACACACACACACACACACACACACACACATACACACACATACACACACACACTTTCTTAGTTCTTTTTAGTAAGCTACATTCAGATTCTGCAGTCACATTAAACGCATGCCAATTTCTTTTGTGAAACCCTGAAACCCGAGGAACAGACACTGATAGAAGACTTTAATAGCTTCTGGGAATGGGTAGAATAACACCATCTGTGAAGATTCTAATTGCAATGCAATTTATACCTGTCTAGGAAATTTCACCCAGGTCCTTTTGTGGAAGGACCAAATATGTATGACATTAGATTGCAAATTACATAAATCAATTTCTATCCATAAGGTGTCAGCATTTCTGGTGAACAGAACATAATATCACAAAATGTGTTATAGCAAAGGCAGCATGTAAGCCTACTGTTACAGTGGGACCCCGTATTGAGTTAAGATTATTTTATGTCTGTAGTCAACAAGGCCTGTTTTTTTTTGGTTATTCATAGATCATGTTTGTCAGGCAACAAGATGTCATAAAACCATAAATATAATATTATAAAGGAATTAGCCATTTGGAGTTGCAGTAATATGTATTATGTGTAGAAAGCCAGGGTCCAGTCTCCATGCCCAACAAATAAGCTCTCTGCTTCTTCCCTTCTCCCCAAAATAGTCACTTTCTCACTCATAAAAATGCAGTTTTATTGATAATTCAATTTGTAGATCTGTTTTTCCCATTTAATAACCTGTATAAACTCAAAAAGAAACTGACTGTATCAATTCTGCAATAAGCTAATATTATGCATTAAGCTCTTTGCTTTGGACAAGCAACTAACTGAACTTACAGTATATTCACAACTTATTAAAAACATAAAAATCATAAATGCCTCACTTGGAGTGTGAGGACAGGTATTGGGTGGAAACAAATAGACTTTCTCACTGAGAAACTAAGCTCTGTGTTTTTCCACAACAGTACAGTCTATGACTCCCCTAAAAAGGTCACTGGCCTAAGACCCTTTCACGGAGGTATTGCCGTAGAATTGGAGAAACATATACTGTAGCTATAGCCTCTGCCAGTAACCTGGTTTAACCCCACCACTGTGGTCTACGGTCTGTCTCTCCCAGTTATTGCTGCCTGCGGCACGGAGAGCAGCGTCTCTCCAGTGAGTGGAAGTACTAATTGGACACAAAAGTGCTGCCTGGGTCTCATGCCTAAGAACAGATGCTAGCAATCTGCAGTGGCACAGAGAGAGGGAGAAAAAAACCAACAGCAACTGGCAACCCTCATAATGCCCTCCTGAGTCCAAGGTGTCTACGAGTGTAATCTCACACCACGGTTAGAAAGAGGGGTGAGCCTGGAGCACATGTGGGAAGGCCCACATGAAGATTTGTGTTCCATACTGATTCCATTAATGTCTTCCACAACTCAGTAGAACAGCGGTTTTGGTAGAAGTATGCATACTTTAGGGTCTGACTGTTATTTTTCAGAGCTGCTAGGAAAACGATTTCCCTCATGACATGACATATATTTTTGCACAGTTATTGAATGACGTGGCTAAATGTTAACACAGAGAGCTGACCACAGGAGGCAGAGGGGGAGGGGGAACTGGGTTTTGCAGGCAGGGTAAGGGATTTTTCAAAAAGCCTACATCACGGCTCTTTGTGAACGTTTTGTTGACGGTTTAGATGCTAAAACCAGGAAGAGAATGCTGATGCATGTGGGCCTTCAACATCACTTTCATAGAGGTGTGTGGGACACCTCTACCTCCAACACCTGGCTTTCCAGGGTGGATTAGAAAAGGCATTTGGTATGCACACTGCTAAGCTAACTTCACCGGTGAAAATGTGTCGCTGTTCAGGACACCAAGGCTTGGGAAAAGAGAGACCTTTGAGAGGTTGTCTGCAGGGCTGAGCTCTTGTGTTCCTTCACGCAAACCTTGAAAAAAAAACACCAGTTTCATGCTCGAGTTCCTGTCTCCACAGGACTCCACTGCAGTTAAAACTAACCGTCAATTGAGAATGCAATCAATTTAAATTGATCACTTTCTCCCGTGTACAGTGTCTGGGTGTTCTTTCCTGGCCTCCCATCCCTGTTAGAATCCCGTAACCTCCAGCATCCAGCTGTGACAGCTGTGATACACACATTCTGGGTTGATGGCATCCCTACAGACCATGTCTAGACAATGATTTGTTTTCCCACACAAATCCACTTAATGCCAGGCAGGGGGATCGGACAGTGGGGCCTATATTGATTCTGTCTCAATGCCAGGTTTGTGGACTAGGCCTTCCAAAGCTTCTAGAACCACAGATATTATACTTACTGAATAGATATTCAGTGCATTTGTTGGGGAGTCTATATTCATGGTGGTCTCTGCTTCAAGGTGCTAATGCAGTGCCATGAAGAATATCAGTTATTTTCTAAAACACCCATTTGCTGCATTAATGCAGAACAATTTGGCACAGCTTATACTTGCACCTTTTACCTAGCAGTTGCGTATTTTACTTAGCGGGAGACTATTGTGAGATTTTGCCACAAAGATCTCTTAGGGTGAATGTTTATTTTCTTAATTGCTGTTTCAGGAAAATCCCTGGGAGTCCAATTTGTTTTTTACAGACATGCCTTAAAATACAGAAAATAATGGACTGGGAATATATTTCTTATAATGACACTTTGAACCAATTATTCATGATTATATATCATGCTGGAATGTTCTGTGCTGTGGCAAATGTGCATTATGCTACTCTGGGAAAAGGCGGTGACCCAATGCCCTAGTAAGTGGCTCTATATATATTTTTTATATTTGACATCATCATTTGACATGACCCCCTCCTCATTTAATGTCAGTCAAATCAACTCCCCGCCCTCCAGAAATTCCCCCCAAAAGAGCAGTTTAACTTGCGTATATGTCACGTCGTGGAAGCTAGTGTTGCTCTAACTCCCGTTTCAGTGTGTCTTTAAACCACTACCAAGCCAAACAGACACACACACCTTATTCACAGGAAGTATACGTAGTTTGATGGCATCTGGCCATATGAAAGACCTACCACACTGTAGATCTGGGGCTTGCGCCGCTTGGCCAGGTCGATGATGTTGACCCCGTTGTAGTAGAGGTTCTCAATGCAGCCACGGAAGTTCCTCCTCAGGAACGTCCCCGGCTTCCCGGGCAACGGGATGCCTCCGAAACTGAGCTTTGTGAAGGAAACAGAAGGACACAGACAACACACACAACGATCACAAGTTCAGCCAATGACTGCTGTTATTACAGATGGATAACTGAAGAAACAAACAAAGAATAATACGCACTGTCTACTATACTCATTTATCAACTGTTTTCCTGCTGTGCACAAGCTTTGAATATAGACAACAATTAATTAGCTATGGGGCATCTTTAAAAAAAGTAAATAAAATAGAAATATTGGTACAAGACAAGAGATCCCTTGGAATTAAGTCAAACTGTATTCTTTTAACTACAGTGTGTCTAAGTTGTGTTACTCAATCACAAATACACACAATTTTGCATGTATTTTAAATGAACAGCAAAACATATAAAGAGCATGCCATGAAATGTCTACTGCCCAAGGGATAAGCAAAGGTCTAAGATGGCTGACTGACTCAGAATTTTGGTGAGATGTACTATCCACATTATCTGCGGAGTTTAAAAACCCTTTGGCCTAGTGGCATTCCTTAAATAGTGGCTTGGGGGTCTTTTGAGTTATTAAAGGAACACAGGTAGGGATGAAAGAAGAGCAATGATTTAATAAAAAAGCAAAGAATGACATCCTTTACTTTTCCCATTGTTCAAAGCTAAGAATCCTCCAAGTGGTTCTAAAGCATTTCACTAGTCTGGGTCCAATGTTCTGGTGGGAGCTTATCTTTGGGAAGGGGCCACAACACTATCACAGCAAACACAATGGACGCCCATTTTTCTGCACTCTAGGGCTGGCCTGTACCTATATTTGGCATTTTATTGTCCGTGCCGCTATTCAGTGGAGAGTGTATCTGGGCGCATTGTACTTTTCATTATTTGTGCTTAAAGAGCTTTCCTATCAGATGGCACCGCTGCCAGTGAAAATAGGCCCTATGAAATGGCAGAAACAAGCGCACAAAAACCTGCTCTAAATGGCATTCATTACAGTGATTAGACAGCGGGATTAGACAGCGGTATAAGGGCAGTTTGGACATGGTGAGAATTTAATCAAATTAAATCAGAGCTTTGTTTGAACGGGGGAAGCTGTAGACTGAAAGACTATTATCTCTCAACTCCCAATTTTAATGATGTGAAAAGCACAGGAAGAGGAAAATTTAAGGTTTTTCATGATGACTTGAATACAGTATATGGTGTGAAAAAAGGTTTTGTAGGGGTGATTAAATAAGCTCATTCCTTTGACAATACAAATAAATACTGCAGCATTTTTACCATTTGCCAAATCTCTGAGAGGGGTGGACTGTAACTGAAACATTGTGAAAATTTGAATTTTTATTTGCCATCTCTAATCATCTGCATTGCTCATCCGATTGACAGGGTCTATAATTTCCGCCCATCAACAAACATTCAAGATTTATGACTTTGTGGAGCATTCCTCCAAGAAGAAGGAAGAAAATCCTTCATGTTCTTCAGGAGGAATCTCTGTTCGTGTCACTCCTGTTTCTTCTCTGAGAGAGTCTGCACAAAAGCAATGTTTTTTTTTCTTTAACACATAGTGCATTTCCCAAGAGATTTCATCTGTCTTTTGAAAAGCAAAGGCCAGGCTTGTGTGCGCTTAAGCATGCGAGGAAATGTGTGTGTGCCTGCATGGTCATGTGCATGCATGTATTGTCTGTTCATGCGTGTGAATATACAAGTCGGAGACCACAGATCTAGATAAAACGGCCCCACTGGAAAAATAAAAGAAAACCTGACATCTTTGTCATCAGCCTATATACCCTAAAGCGAATAAAATTTCCCATATTTCGGGAATCTGAACATTTCTGATATTTCTATTGATGAATGTTTATGTTTTAAATCAAAAAGATTCTGTCTTGAATGCCTTCCATTGATGGTATTATTGCTCCATCCACTCAGCAAGTAATTAGGCAGCTAAATGGATAGGACTGTTAGCTAGTCGGTGAGATAGGATACCTAGCTATATAGCAGACCTGACTAAGAAGCAAAGCAGCTAGATAGCATGGTCAGCCAGGTTAGTGACACATTGCCCTATTGAAATCCGCCTGAAAATACACATCTTCTCTCTGCTGCGACTGTGACTAGATTTTATTGCAATGGCCTTTATTAGAGTATTTGTCTGATTGGACATGCTGGAATTGAATGTGTTCAATCAGGTTACAGTGTGCCAAGCCAATAAATTGTATATTTGTTCCAAAGGTGTTCCAAATTCATAACCGAGGCGAGACTGTGACCAGATTTCATTGCAACACCCATTATTGGAATATTCATGTGCCTATATTAGGCATGACATATTAGATTTCAGAGTGCTCCACAAAGTAAGCCATATTTATTCTATATATGTTGATACAGGGAGACAGCAGTAAGAGCCGATGCCAAATAAACACAGGGGTGGGAGAGAGAAACAGTCGGGCTTGTTTGGTGAGTTTGGGCGGCGGTTAGGGGGGGGACGCACCTCATAGTCCACCTCCAGTGAATCCCCCTCTCCTTGGGTGCGGAAGTGCTGCGTGTGCTTGTCCACGGTGAAGTTGACCAGCTTACCGAAGCGCTCGATGAGAACCGAATGCCAGTGCTGATCATCCAATAGGCTGCCCAGGGTCACCGACACCTGCCCACTGCCGGAGCGGAGCTTGGCATCGTCTGAGGAAGAGTGGTGGGGGGTCAAATGGCAGAGGGGAGAGTGGGGGCATATGGGTTACTGTGCCAAACCAACAGGGGCCGCTGTGCTCTTGTGGGCTATTCCAAATCACAGTAACATTAGCTTCCTGGAGAGCCCAATGAGCAAGCTAGGCTTCCTGCTCCCACCTCTGCTCCTAACTGTAGAATTCGGCCAGTTATTGCATTTTCTACTTTTTTCTAAACCACATATAAACTACAATTGTTATTACCCTCATACACCACTGAGGTGTCACTGCAATGCATTTGGGGGATGCACAGGATTAAAAGCACACAGCTAATTAAAACCTGAACTGATTAAGTCAAAGGGGAACAAAAATAGTTTAAATTCCTGGAGGGTTAGGAGGGCTGTGTGTATGTGAAATGTATTATACTTTGGACTCTACTTCAATATTAACATTGCCTGGATTCCATGCAAACTGCCCTTAATCATTCAATTAACCAATTAACCCAATGTACTGTATGTGAAGATTTCAGCAAAATGTATTGGTCAACTGCTTAATGACAGCTAAAGGCTATTCCTGTTTCTGTATATTAAATATTTCACTGTGGTCTACATGTGAACCAGTGTTACAGCTATTCAAGCCAGGGTAAATGGTAGAAAGGAAAAAAAAAAAAGAATCAGACATGCCCTCCTGGAATACGATTCCCCATACCTGTCACAGGTATATTCACCAGGATCCCTTTGTTATGGTACTGATCATGAGTGCAGTCTGGACCCCATAGCCTAGACATCCTGCTTCAAGGTCTGGTGTGGGGCGTAGGTTATTTAAATTCCTCAGATTCTGTTACAATAGTTCCTCTTAAGAATGCAGGCTACCAGTGGTGATCAGTGAATCTTGAGTCATATGTAATGTGTTTGTGGGTGATGGAAAATACATCACAGTATATCATCTACTACCTCTACCGCAATGTATAATCTTTTCTATAACAGTTTATCTTCTTGCTTACTTGCCGTTGACCCTTGACCCCTGACCCCTAGCCCCTCACCCAGGTTGAGGTGCAGGACCAGCCTGCCTTTGTGCAGCTCCAGGGTGATGTAATCGCCCCACTGGCCCTCCCCGTGCACCAGCACACCCTCTCCCTGCTGACTCTTGAACTTGAGTGAGATGACATCCTTCACTGTGCTCATGGACTTCTGGTTGAACCGGTAGAGCAGCGAACTTCTGCCGTCAAAGTCCGCCACGTCCGACTCTGAGAGTTAAAAAAAAGAAAACAAGGTAGACTAAATCAAAGAATAAAACACAGGACTGAAAGCCAAGCCAGCGGATGGGCAGCAATAACCTACGAGAGAGGGGGAACCGTGGGCTCTCGCTGTGTCGTCCCCCCTGAACGTGACCCCTTTTTCTCCTAATTTTCTCTCGATTTCCTCTCCACTCACGGCAGAAGTCTTCGTTTTCTCGCCTTCCTGCGCCCTAAATGTATCTGCCACTGACTGTGAGTGGACCAGTTGGCCAGGAGACGCGCACAGTCGAGCCAGAGCACTGGTGAAATGCATCTGCTATTTCCAAGTTTGAACCCAGGGGGGAGAGAGGGGCACACTGGAGCTGGCTGTGCGAGGCAGTCGCTTGGAATTCATTCAGACACTAATCCCAACGCAATCTCTCATGTGCACCTGTTACTTTCCAGCAGCTCTCGCGAGCGGGATGAGCGACAGCCGGGAAAAGTAGCTTCACGTCTTCGCAAGTTGTACCGACAGGGTTTTTTTTTTTTTTTTTTTACTTTGATCTAAAAAAAAAAAAAGACAGAAGGTGAGGCGTACCAGGAAGGTGTGGGGGTTGTGTTTCTGGCGTTATCTGGCTGATTTGTTTCGGAGTGTCAAACCCCCTCACGCACTCTGACACACATATACAGCATCGCCGTATGCACTTGCATGCACTTGCTATCTCTTCCCGTTCGACAGGATTAGCCTCCTCTGTACAGGTAGGTGTTCAGGCCCCAACAGTGAAGACAAGGATAGTGTGCTGTTGCAGAATGACACTTTACTCCCACGTACAGAGCCTTCTGTCACACACACTAAATGCTCTTAGTAGGAACTGCTGTGAATGAGTATGAGAGTACAGGAGGACAATTCCAAAGAGCTACTGAGACCTCTACATCTACTATGCTCCACAATGTGTATTTGTGTGTGTGTGTGCATGCATTTTTCACTAGAGATCTACCTATAATGGACCAGTCTGCTTGAATGTACACTGTTCGCATAAGTATTTTCCTTTTAAGTGACCTATAACTTTAACCTTAGCTTTTTAAAGAGCCTTTCACTTTAAATCTATTTAGTCAGCCATTCCGGAGTTGCACCGCTTCAAGGAGTATATTTAAAAATAAAAATAATAACTGGTGCAATGTTGTAATAAAACCAAAAAAAAATGATTTGACATTTAACCACAAACCTATTTACTGTGTATATACATTCTTTATTTTGTGGTCTGATAAAAAAGGATAACTGTAAATGCCATTGCAGAACAATGGAATCACTGATTGATTTGTGTAGCATTGCTTTGGGAATACATTCACTGTGGCACCTGGATTTTTTAAAATGTATTCTCAGTATAACTGAAAATGATAACTGAAAATGATGCTGACATAAAGCTGGTCAGTCATCCATCGTCTATGTTACTCCAAGGAAAAGATTTTACGTCAGCAAACGTGGTCAGCAGACTCGGTGTGTGCGATTAAGCAGATTAGACAGTGCAGAAACAATGTAACATTTGTCCCTCTCCCTCGCAGAACTAAAGCGATATCAGCCACTTTCTATGCCGAATAACTTGGAGGTGCTACAGCGTTATGCATGTTGGTAATTACATATCCCAGCTGGCTGTGTTTCTCCCTTAAGAAACTCAATGTGGATACATGTACTAAACTGCTTTCAGACTACATTGGAAATTCATGAGGGGGAAAATAAACTCCATCTGGGGTTTCAAAGATTCTCACTCACGGTCACAAGGGAGAGACCCAAATACAAAAACATTTCAAAAATGTTTAAAACATTCTTGAAATTCTTATTTATAATTCCAGCTAGATCCCAATTATAATATTATTATAAGAATGTTCCCAAACCTGTCAGTTTTTATTTTTTATTTTTTCAAAAGGTTTTCAAAATTTGAGAAACAATTATTCCAGGCATGTTACAGTACAAATAACTAGCAACATCCCTGGATGAAGAAAAATTTACTAGCTCACCATTGCTGAAAATAAATAAAATGTTAATGTTAATATTAATTAATGTTAGCTCAAAAATAATTGTAAACAATTAATAAAACTTATATCTTTATATCGCGAGTGCAGCGGGGATACATTATTGCTATTGTTAGCAATACCGTTCCTTAGCAACTAATAAACTAGCCTACTGTTCAGTGGAAGAATACATTTAGCATAAAACATAGTTCCATTAAAAATATATCAATTTAAAGTTTGTCTTGTCTTTCTTTAGTAAAATTTTTAAAGGTAAAGGTACATTTTTAAACCATTGTATAAAAGCATTATGGAACTCGAACCTGTGGTATATCGAGGATATTGGCACAGCTAGTGGGGTGGTTAGGCACAACGCGAACCACGGGTTCTCGTTCCATAACGCTTAAGTAACATTTTAATGTAATGGGCTAAACGTAAATATTGAAATTCCAGATTTGTTGCTGCATTGCGGCCCATGTGTGGAAACCCGTACAGTATGTGGAAACCAATCCCTTGATACTCCATCAGATCAGATCCCATTTCCCAAGGGAACTTACTGTATGCACAGCCGTACGCCTCCACCCGGAACCCTATCCAGCCTTGGGGGTTCCAGTCCTGGGGAACAAAGCGCAGGAACCGGGTCCTGATAGCCTGGGGGAACTTGTAGTGAACCACACCTTCTGCATTTGTGTTGCCCTGGAACATCTTGAGACAGATGGGGGAAAAAAAAGTTTTAATTGGACAGAGTAATTATTTGGTGATATACCAAATTCAGAATGTATTTCAGGACTGAACAAACACCCATCTAAGCAATGTAGCTGTACCTTGCACTGTACACCTACACCCTGATAGCACTTTATTAGGTATTTATTACACATATCTTTTAGACTTATTAATTGTTCTGCTGAAACAAAATAAGTCAGGACTTCCCTCCGTGCTGAAATGAACATACTGTACTAGCTTTGCATTTAAATTAGATTGAAAAATACTTTTTGACATGGGGCGACATGGCTCAGGCAGTAAGAGCAGTCGTCTGGGAGTCGGAGGGTTGCCGGTTCGATCCCCCGCCCGGGCTGTGTCGAAGTGTCCCTGAGCAAGACACCTAACCCCCAAGTGCTCCTGACAAGCTGGTCAGCGCCTTGCATGGCAGCCAATCGCCGTTGGTGTGTGAGTGTGTGTATGAATGGGTGAATGAGAAGCATCAATTGTACAGCACTTTGGATAAAGGCGCTCTATAAATGGCAACCATTTACTTTCAAAAAAGACATTGTCAAAGAAAATATTTGGATACATGCTAACCCCTTAGAAAACATGAAAAAGTATTGCACGTGTGAAAGAAGCATGGGCGGTGTTTTTTTCAAAATTTGCTCATCAAAACTGGATCTAAAAATCAATATTTTATGAGTTCATTTTAATGGGACTATAAAAACAGCCATTAAATCACTCAAGCACTTGTTATTTTCACAATCAGCGCAGAGATGAATCTGAAATGTAGTTCTTTTCCTGAGAATGCCAAACGGGGCTGTTTGCCCAGTGCAGACACATAGCCATGGGGAGGTAGTTTGTGGAGGAAGTTGAGAGGAGATATGCTTCCCCGTGTGGACCCACTTCAGAATTCAGTTTGGAAACTACTCCAAACCAAATTCTGGACTATACCACTGGGGAGATAACTAGTCTATTTGCACTGTACCGCAACAAAAACATCAAATAAACTTCGGGGCTGCTTTGTTTGGCTTTTCTATTTTCTTTTTTTTTTCTTTTTTTAATGCTTCCAGAAGACTGCACTTCTTAACAATGAGTGATGTGTTTTCTTTTAAATTACCTGCATTACTGAAATTTGTTATTGCGGGCACGGCCATGTTAAACCACTGGGCAACATGGGCTGAAGCCCAGGGCCTCGACAGGATGTCTTCAATCGTTTCTCATCAATCACAGGCGTGCGCCTAATGTTAATTACAGTACAACAAACTCGTGTTCATGTAGTATAAAACTATGCATAATAAAATAAACAAAACCTTGCGCAAAATGTAGGCTTATTTGCATGCCCTCCTCCTTCCCACCGCGTATTTGCAGAGGCCGAGCTGACTGCATCTAAAGCAAACGCTTTGGATTGGCCTTTTATGCAAGCCATAGTTTTCAGATACTTTGTTGCAGATCACAGCTAGCATTCCCTCACAGCATACTTAAACTATGAGAAATGTCTAACCAAAAATGAAAATGGGGCAAAAATGAGGAAAATCTGAAAAGTAACATTTTACTTTAAAGGGAGGTGTTGGGTAATGTAGCCTCAAAATTCTTTAATGTGTTGGCCTGGTTGTGGGCTGGGAAGCCATTTTATAACATGCAGTTTCCACACCTCAGGTTCCTCATCTTAGGATAATGGCAAAATGACTCCATGAACAAAGGAGCACACAGCATTTACATGGTGTGATAAATCACACACTACAAATGTGTGGCACCCTTCTGATTAATCCATGAACAAACAAACACCAGAACAGTCCTTGTTCACATGTTCCTTATTTACCTCTTTGTTCCGCTCAATTAAAAGAAAATTATACAATAACAAATTATATTTTTCAACTCAGTCCAGAGGGGTTTGGGGAAGGCAATCTTAAATAGGTCTATTGGAGCAAGTTTAGAAGTTTAGAAGGTAGAACAGCGTTAGCCTTGGTAGTAAAATCAACGTCCGTGTGCCCCCAGGGTGTTGTTGAGGGCAAAAAAAACCGCATTGGGCGTTTAGACAAACTGATCTGCACAGCCAGACAGCATCATAATATGCATTGTTAAAAAAGGTTACTGGATAAACATTTGTCAAAACAATTTTAACATTTAATGTTCAATGTTTGGCTTTCTTCCATATTTTTGATTCAATTGTACTCTATTTGTATGCTCCTCTTTAGAGAATGATGTCAAGAGTAATGCACAGAGATACGATAAGCACACCTGGCTGCCAAAACTGATCTGCCAGCTGTTTCTTCTTGTCATTCAGTTGCAGTCCATCAGCTGAGCACTGCAATCGTTCTGTTGGAGGACCGCACACAATTCGTATCTGCCACATAACTGTCCATAATCTGAAAGGCTACAGCCAACATTTAACCCACCACTGGCATAGTCTTCCATTTTGCCCACTTGGCAGGAGGCCTTCCCAGTCATAAATGAACTGCCAATAGTTTAACTAACAAAAAAGCTTAAAACCTGAAACTAAGAACATTGGATCATTTTGTTGTCATGAGCAGACAAAATACTTGCAGGTGACAGTGATCCCCTGACCTTTTCCATATTACTAGTGAGCGGGTGAAGTTGCCTTCCTCTTGGGACGGTACCACACAACTTTACAATCGCACCTGGTTCCAAATCCAGGTTTAGAATCTCTACTCTGCACTAAGTGGGAAGGGTAATCAAGGAAGGCATCTGTTTTCTTGTGAAGTAACCCCCTCTCTTGTCTCATTTTCTAATCAGGCCTCCAGCCGTAAAGCTCATTACGACAGGGGGCAACATCCTACGGCACGGGAAGGTTTCAGGAAGCACGGCCTGTCAGGCCCAGCCATTATTCTCTTGGACCCCCCTTCCTTACTCCCTCCCTCTCACATCTCCTGCATTCCTCAGTTTCCCTGAAAGTATGCATAAAGCATTGGATGTTTCATGACAAATTCAGTTTAGATAATATTCATGTTTGGTATTATTCTCATTGTTTCAGTGCGACTGGTGCAATGGTTTAATTTCTGCAACAGCAAACCTTGGACATCATAACCCACCAGGAACCAAGGAGAAACTGTGTGGAAAATTTACGCTTCATGTATCACGGCATATAGCACCAGTAGACCTCTGATGGTAAATCACTCGCCTCCGTGTGGTAGTTCATTCATGTCGAGAACAGCCGTAGCTTGTTGGTCTTCTTGGGTCTCTAGGCTGTAAACAGATATACCCAAAAGTAACTATCCTGCGACCTCTGTAATGACTGCAGATATCTAGCCAGCTCGTGGGACGTGCACATAACGCGCGATATGACATGTGGTGGTACCAGCAGAGGATTGTTCAGGGAGCCCGTTACGGTACAGGATTCCTGTAGCGATCAAGTCCAAGTTATAAATAAGACATCCACCAAATGTGGATAACTAATCTAAATTATTATTCAAATGGAGTCAGATAAACAAACGTGAATGTATTGGCCCATTGTGGAGATTCTTGGTCAGCCCGGACCAGTAAAGAGCGGAAGGCAGAGTGGTACTACTGTCTTTGTATCGTGGTTTATTTATTGGCTGATCTATGTAGACTCTCCGCATAGGGGCCCACTAATATTTAACCCTACTAATATTCTTTCAGCAACACCAGAAGTACAAGCATGCTGATACCTTCGGCCCTCGCTAAATTCCGTTGTTGGGTTAGCTTGGGGTTTTACAAGGGTCATCCAAGAATCACATTTTTCAAGATACTAATTTACATCGTATTCAACAGATTTGACAAAAATAATCAGAAAAACAAATTAGATCACTTTTGTTTCCACCCACTTGGTGCTATGGCGCTTTATACAGTAGCATGTTAGTAGTTACATTATCTGATTCTCACAACTGCCATGTGGTTCAGTTCAAGAAAACAGACCTAAAACTTCAATGCAGCAACATCAAAATGCAAGGAGAATATTCACACCAAGCTGTTACTTGTAAAGCTTAGAATAATTACTTATGCATTTTAATGCTTAATACATTGCATATTTTAGTTAGAAATAAGGGGCCAGATTTACTAAGTCTTTTTAGTTTCAGGCACAGATGTGACGCATTCTGCCCCAGAAACCTGCATCTCACGGGCAGCAGTGGAAAAACACTGGAATAACATCTTCTTTACATCTCCGGGGTAGGAATTGTTCAGTTCCTATGTACTGTCGGGCTGCCACTGTTCCTATATTCAGTTCCTATGCCGCTGTCAGGCCAGCACTGGATATTTCAGCACGTTAAAGTATGTTTCCCTGGGGCTCTTCTGATCACCTGTGGCATGGCACTGCGTTGTTCTCCTGTGAGTACCCCTCACAGCGAGTACCCTGGTCTCCGCTAGTCTTAAGCCCGGAAAAGTCATAATTCAATCAGCCATTTTGCAGGTGGTTGCCACATGGTCGGCTACATGAAACATAAGCACATCAACAAGCAATATTGCATACTTCTATGATGACATGCAGGACTATTATCTTTTGGGAACACATTTCACATGCTGAAATGATTTTCTTCTCCATGTAAATGGATGAAGACAGGGGGAAAGAAATCACCAAATGCCACAGTGGCAAGACATCACCCATGGGGCACTGTAATACGAAATGACGGCATTGCTTGTATGACATTAAAGTGACTGATAAGCCACGACAAGCATGATTCTTCAGAAAGAAAGCATGAAAGCATGTGAAATTTTATAAATATCAATTTTGACATCTGAAGGCTTACAAGATCAAATATTCAAATGACCGAACCTTTACGATTTCTTCCCTCGAAGGGAGAAACTTCAGCTCATTCTGTTTGTGTACAGTAACGACTCGCTGTAAATAGACAAGCATTCAATCACACTTCCCCGGTTGTGAAAGGAATAATGTCACTGGAGATAATCAGTCATTTTATGCAGCATTCATAGCCGCTAGTGCTCGTCAGCGGCGTAGCCAGGAATTCATTTCAGCGGGTGCAAAATTGCGAATGGAAACGGTGAACTTTGAAACTGAGACTGAGATGGGTGGGTAGATGGGGGATGAGGTGAATGATTACATTACCAGTTCTGTAGTAATGCGCCCCTGCACTTCTTTAGGGCAGGGTAGGGCTCTGCTTCTTTTTGATCATATTCTACACATATTCAACGCATACATTTTCTGCACGGCTATGCCTCCGCTTCTCTGTGTTGTTGAGAAAAATAAACCAAAGAATGTTTCCACAATTTATTTTTGCCTTGAATTGTGTAATTTTCCAAATTGTGTTTAACGATAACAAGGTGCATCCATTGGTCTTGTGAGAATGTGTGACAATCTGTGCTCCGAAGAGAACGCATGCTGTACGTTCGTAAAAAAACAACAAAAAAAATAACAGATGTTCCTCATTGCAATGCAGAATAATTGAACAGATAAAAAGCAAAGAACTACTAAATCAGGAATAGTCATTTAAAATCTGAAAAGGAGAATGAGAGAATGAGGTTAAAGCCATTGAGGAGGATTAACAATGGCTTTAACAGTGGGATTAGCATTGAACCAGTATGGCTTCCTATTGCTCACTAAGGGCTGGTTTCATCCTGGAACTTACAGTTATGAAATTAGGCTTTCCTCAGTATGCTCCCCATTGAATCCATTGAATACGTTCTTATTTACACTCAGTGAGCACTTCATTAGGTATTTACTAGACTTATTATTTTTATGCTGCTGTAGCCAATCTACTTAGAGGTTTGACACATTATGTGTTCAGAGATGCCCTTGCCCTTCTGCTCTGACCTCTGTCATTAACGAGGCATTTCTCGCACCATTCTCTGCAAACTCTAGAGATTCCTGACCCGTATCTGTATGATTTTATGCATTCCACTGCTACACGATTGGCTGATTAGATAATCGCATGAATAAGTAGGTGCACATGTGATTGTAAGTAGGTGTTCCTAATGAAGAGCTCAGTGAGTGTATAATCAGTGGCTATTGATCTATGTATTGAGGAAGACATGGAGAACTGAAATGTACAAATGAAAGAGAGAGATTAAAAATATAGTGTGCAAAACAATTGCCAGTAAGAACGAGTTTAAAGCAAAGTGAATGGGAAGCATACAGTAGTAGGACCTGGTGTGCCTGAATTCATGCAGGCCAGGGCAAAATCAGAGGTTGACTACTCACCTTTCGGGCAGCTACCCAAAAAGTAAACACGCTCCGTGTTAGCCTTTGAATATGTATATGTATATGTATAAATGCTCAATGGTCATTCTACGTTTTCCACTTTTAAATTTTCTCAAAAATACATGCAATGTAGATTCACAGAAAGTGACTAGATTTCTGATTTCTTTTTCATGTGGCGCTTACAGTTTTAAGCACCAGAAGAGAGTGGACACAGCTACATCTCTCCCTGGGTTGTCAGAAGTCATTTGCAATGCAGAGCAGACTTTACAATCCACAATGTAATGCTCTCTGAAAGGCATACTCATTCTCAACTCTTTCCCTGTTCATATTCAGCAGGATTAACAAACACAAGTATAATATGGCAATCATTCTTTTGTATTAGACTCAAAAAAGCTCATCAACTTCATAACTGCATTATTTCACCTTTTAATTCAAGGCTGTAGACTTTGTGTGTTAATCCACAGAAAGAACAGTGTCTTGTACAGCCATATCTTTCGGTTCTGAACAACTTGCACTTTCCTCCTCCAAGAGTCAATACTCTCACTTCCATTAACTTCAAAGACATTATCAACAGTCTGGCTAGAGCTATGGGAATTCAAATCAGAACTGATAAGATTGTATGCCCCCGTGGCAATAAACTATAAATTTCATCTGAAAATCACAACTACAGCGGGAACTAATATAAATATTGGATTTTTTTCCCTTCTGGGGGAATAAAAGGGGGGTATTTTTTGCCTTGCAGTTAAAGAGCACAGATCTTTGAAATCAAATCAGACTGCAGTTAGCCTTGTCCTGGGGGATTTACCGTATAGCACACTGCGACACTGCAGTATCAAAGCCAAAATACCTTCAGATGCAACATGTTAAATATGAATAAGAATTAATGGGGGAAAAAGGGAGAGTCTAAAGGAGTTCAGTGTGACTAGATTGGTCAAATGAAGAGCTATTGGAAGAAAAATGTGAGAAACGATCAAGGGCTACAAAAGGATACTCGTGTTGTGCAGTATGCTTATGGTGACTTTGAAGGCAGTGTGGGGCTTATGGGTAGGGAAAGAAGTTTATACACATTACAATGTTCTTGTGAAGCAGCTTTGGCAGCATATATATTGTCTTATGTCATGCCAATTAAGCATTGAGAGAGAAAGAGAGAGAGAGAGAGAGAGAGAGAGGGGAGGGAGAGGGAGAGGAAGAGATTGAGAGAGAGGGGAGAGAGAAGGGGGGAGGGAGAGATTGAGAGAGAGAAATAAGATAATAGAGAGGGAGGGAGAGGAGAGAGAGAAAGAATGTTAGAGACAGAGAGAGTGAGAGTGTTAGAGAGAGATTGAGAGAAAGAGAGTGTTAGAGAGATTGAGAGAGAAAGAGTGAAAGAGAGAGTGAGAGGGAGAGGGAGGCAGGAGTCAGGAGAATGATAGGAAAAGAGAGAGTGGGAGAGGAAGAGAGAGAGAGCGGGGGAGGCAGGAGTCAGGAGAATGAGAGAGAGAGAGAGAGAGAGAGAGGGGGAGGCGGGAGGTGGGAGTCAGGAGAGAGAGAGTGAGAGAGAGAGAGAGAGGGAGGCAGGAGCCAGGAGAATGAGAGGGAGAGAAAGAAGCCAGTAGGCACTACAGACATTCCCATCCTTCTCCCTGAGTGATGCTACGTCTCCACCACAGCAGATCAGTAGCCTGGAGATGAATCAGGCCTGTGGTGCATTCATATTGACTGAATGATATAAACCCTGCCACATGCCCAGTGTTATGCACCAAACCTGTTCATCTCTGTGGTGGACATGCATCACCAGCACTGCACTGTACTTACAGGCTGCTCACAAACACATAATAAACAAACAATCCAATAAACCTTTTTACCGTAATCAAACACCAATCCACTCATACACTATTATTTTTTTATTTTTTCACTATTTCTGTGGACAAATTTCATGCATTTATTTTATTAAGAATCATTGAAATGCATGTTTTGAATCAAATGCAAGTTATGCATTTTGAGGTGTCCATATTTAGGTATCAAACAGTAGCATTTCATAAAATGTCATTCTATGCACATACAAACATTATTCTTGTTATTCCTATACTTTTTTGTAATATTATGAATAATGTAATATTTAAGACTTGGAGATTTATTTTTTGAATAATGTTTAGTGGGAACTGCTCAAAGTCATTAGGGTATGAAAGGCCATCACATTAAAACGATACACACATTCATGGTAGTTAGCAATGCTTTTATGTTGGTATTTTAGAATCATCAGGTGCATAATGGCTAAAATTAGAAATGCATCAGTCATGTGAACTTCCAGGCAAATTGTCCAATGAGAAATAAAATCTCAAGTTGCCAAGAAACAAAATGTACCTTTACATTGTGAGAAATGACCTGAGCGGAGAACTCACTAATCATCAATGTCAGGGGGTCTTTGTCAATGCTGAAATGAGTCATTGCTATTCTTGTGTGGTCTAGAATTAAAGCTAACATACTGAGGGTGAAGCAATAGCACATTGCATTCATACATTTAACACAATAATATTATATGATATTTTCAATTTTGTTCTTATACAATTGGATCCAGGCTGTCAGTGTTAAAATTAAATAAATTAAAAATTATAAACTCACTGTATCCCAAAGTCAGCAAAGCAAATATACAAATTAATAAACATTGATATCCACATCACTATAAGACTGCATGTTTCTTTCTGTAATAATACATTGTAGTACACATGTCATAAACATATAATCCATAAGGTAGGCACAGCCAATACAGTGTATTGTATTCCTGTTCAAAGTATTCCAGACTTTTTGAGTTAGGAATTTCATTATGCTTACATCCGTGTGAGCTATGAAAATATCTTTTACCCATTGTATGGTGCTTTTGTCACTTTTCATGCGCTATTACGCATTCATAAGCTCGCTAAGATTCTCAGTATTCCTGCGCATTCATACCACCCTGGACTGCAACAATGTCATGTCTGCAGCAGGTGCTAGTGTCTGTGGACAATCAATATCGTCTGAATGTGGAAGAGAGGAATTCATAACAAGAATGCATGAAGTTTCACAGGGATAATGGATTGTGAAATAAGTTTTTACTGAGGCAGATAAACATTTCCTGCACTCTTATAGCACCATCTATAACAGGGTAGGAGAGATGTCCATATGAGGTTTTTAATTTGTTTGACCTTTGCAGTCGTGTTTTGTGACTTTTAGCGAGCGCTGTTTTCTACCAAGTCCCCGGAATTCCATTTCCGTGTACGCAGACAGAGTCAATGACATTGATCTTGATGATAGCTGACCTACACAACAAAATCTTATTATGCCGAAGGAATGAGGCTCCTCACAAAGTGCTAAATTGACAGGTGAAATGACAAAACAGCAACTCCGAACTCACCCAGACACCCCGCCAAAGCCTGTTAAAATGAAAAAAACGGCCTTCGGAAGAATGCAATTTGATCAATACTACTTTCGGGTCAGGAAGCAGAAATGATACTTCATATTGGCAGCACACTGCATACATCAATGTGAAATTGATTGGTTTATTTTGGAGGACTTCTACATGTACCTTTAGCATTCAAGTGCCTCTCAGCTGGTTCTAGGAATGCAAGCACTGGGGCTAACGGGAAAGCTGAGTGAATCACAGGCATTTCAAATCTAGCCCTCTGCCAGAGACGGGTTGGCTAACAAATTATGTAGCAAATGCATTGTTGTCAGTAAATACTATGGCCTTTATGGAAAATGATATGCTACATTTCAGATCCTCAATTAAATGCATCAGAAAAAGCAAGTACTGGACATTCTCCCTTATATCTACAATGGCCAATATTAACATAATGGCATCCAAATTAGTTGACACCCTTGATAGAGATGATAATAGAAGGCAGAGAGATAAAATAAAAATAGTTATACTGTATGCACAACCAATGTGTAAATTGTCAATCAATTAAAATTAAATTTGTTTTTGGTTTTCATCAATCTTTCCTCAGGCTTCTGCCTGACAGGCAGGTAACACTTGGAGTGACATTAAATGTGGGAAATCTGTTGCTGTTAAACTGTTTGCAATGCCAATTCCTGACATAGACATAATTGTGCATTCCATATTGTGTGGCGTGGTAATGTAAATGTCCAATATAAGCCCTATGTAATAGTAACAGAGCATTCGTCAGTGCATGATATATGGGGCAGAGCAGTCGTGGTGACAATACGAGTGGTCTGTTTTTGGCAGGAAGTTTCACTTTCAATTTCTGAGGGATAATGGCGCTTTAAATCTAAAGATGGACTTTTTCTTTATAGATATGATACTGATCTAATGATTTTACTTTTATGCCAGTAAAGGTAAATTCTACTCGATTTTGGAAAAGGTTAAACTAAGCACAAAGTACTGTAGCTCTCCCGAACACTGGATTGATATACAAAATATCTATACTCAAAGAAATGTTGGATAGTGATTGGATTGTGATATACGTAAAAAAGATTAAATTGAATTGACTTAATAAAATTATGGACAGTGGTTACATGTAATACGTAATGTCTTAAATGTCAGTTGAAGTCAACCACTGTTTCTTTTTTTGAGCTTAGAAACGACACAGTGAATAGTTCAGTCAGCTATTTTTCTATGCTAGTTCAATTCATCTATGCTAGTTCAAACTATGGGCTACCATTGCTAACAAGGCTGGCATGTCAGGACTAGGCTAGCACAGCAAACTAGCGCTTGCTATCGAGCTAAGCTAGAGCCAAATATAATGTATAGTTATATCCTCTGCTAGAGTCAGCAAGTTATGACCCATGGCAATACTTTTAAGCTAGATATCCACCTGCCAAACTAGCATTTTCTGGTGATATGAACCAATATTAGCTGGTTAATAGATCTTGTTGTGCTGGCAATTGGAAAAAGTGGATTGCAAGCCAAAGAAGCACAGGCACCCCTTATGTAAGATCTTATTCAAATTTCTCTAATGAGGAAAAAGTCTTCCCATCATGTGCTGTGTTGTCATTAGTCGTAGGGACACAAGTTTCAAGGCAGAATACTATTCATTTTAATTGGGAGTTATTTTATCCTAAATAGTAGCTTATTTCCTTGCTCATTAAAATCATCTCTGCTGTTGGCTGGCTAGGTAACTAGATAGCCAGTGGATATTACCATAATAAGAGCCAGCTTTCTGGCCTGAAGTAGTGAATGCCAGCATTCAAAATCTTTGCTTGTTTGCATGCAATACAAATTGGACAAATACCGTGTTATGATTGACGTGTGTCTACAAATTTCACCCATTGGATAACGGTTGGTGCCAATGCATTCTAAGAATCACAGTCCTTACTAAAGGGTCATGTAAATGCAATGAGAGTCTGAAAATACAGAATAATTCATATACATCTCTTTTCTCTTGAACCATGATAGGGATGAACCGAATCAGTGCTCTGTTATCTGACTGAAAATCACATCTTACAATATTATTTTTCATTCTTTTTTTCTGCTTCAATGACGTAATCTTGTATCTTTCTTTTAAGAGAATATGTGATCACAAGGTCACAGAGATGTTTGATAGTATGAGATGAAATGGAGCCCAGAGTGGATGTGTGCTTTATGGCTTGGTCTGATCACAACCCCGCCAATTCCCTGCACGTAACCTCAATTTAAAAAAAAAAAAAAGAAAGAAAGAAAGAAGGCCTTAGATCTGCAAGCCCCTCTCTGTAGAAATCTCGTAGAGACTGCGGTCTTTCCTTTAGAATGCAAAGGGAGAGGAACAGGAGGGCTCTGCTTGGGCATGTCTCATGGGCTCAGCCAGCTATGGCAGGGTAGCGGTACCTCCGCAGGGGAGAGAGGTACAGCAGCGAACCACTCTGGAGGTGAGCAGCAACTAAAATCCATTACAAAGTTGTCTAAGCAAACGGAGCAAAAAATAAATGCAATTCAAGTGTAGGGGAAAGAGGGAAGCCTGCCAGCCGAGAGTCCTGTGAACTGTGGCTCTGCTTTTCACAGCCGAACGGATCGTGGAGTTCTTGGAGCTACCGCTCGCCTTACTGTGCGACGGACTCCATAAAACTGAGCTATTTCTGAAGATGCAAAATGCCACAAACAAACAAGGTCTAAAACAAAAACAAACAAACAAAAAAAACATTAGAAATATATAAATAAACCAAAAGACTCCCAGTTTTCTATTGATTTAACGGTGTGCTGATCTTCAATTCTATGGAGGAAACGGTCAACTGGAGTCATAATATTGAAATGTGGCACATTGCAAAATTGTAATGCTTTCAGAAGTCTGATTGGTGAGCTGTGGGTCTCCATACTCACAGTAAGTGCAGAATGTATATCTGTGGAAAGTATAATGTTTGTGTTAGCATGATGATCAGCAGTCATGTGTCTGGACTTAATTAGTCACCCGTTGCAGTCCAGTGTGTGGATAGGTTGGCCTTTGTTTTGTGGTTCCTCTTTGGTCTTTCCTGAGTGAATATTGTTTCTTGCCTATGAGCTGTATTTTCCGATCACTTATCTCCCCTTTAGCTTTGCCATACTACATTAATCATTGCCATACCTCTAACTGAAAAGAGCCAATCTGGATCCAAATGTAACTTGTTTTATTATATAATAGGTCTCATCCTTAGACAACCACAGACAGTTTGGCCTACTTAAAACTTGTTTATAGACCACATTTTGAGGTTGCTAGACTATTTTAATGACACAATACATGTTGGAAGTTATGTTGATTCATTGATACACTTGTGATACTCAGCCACCGCCAGGTCTAATGCAGTCAACCGAACCCACTATAAGTACAAATATGCCTTATTCATATCAAGCAATGGAAAGAAGAGAGCAGTAAACCAAAATGAATCACTTTCCATCAATAATAAATTAGACAAAGGAGTACATTGCTTAGGAATACACTTTTGAAAAGTAAGGCATGAAAGTGAAAAGCACACTGAAAGAACCAAAACTATATTTAAAGGGCAAAAATATGGGATACTCCTGTATATTATTGCAAAAACCCACTTGCAGCACCCACTTGCTGTAGCACAGTTCCACAGTAGATGCAGTCAAATGTAGCTAACAAAAAGAAAACCCACAAACAATTATCCAGGCACCTATAAACACATTAAATAGACTCGGGACTATATCCCGATTGAAGAAGAAATTGAAAGATTGCTCATGCTTTTGAAACCCCAGGCTGGACTACTGTAATGCTTTATTATCATTTACTACCCATATGCACTAATTGGTTCAAGGTTCACCTCCTCATTTTTAAGGCTTTTGGTGGCCTCAGTAGAACACTTCCACAGTATTTATTCACCTTCCCTCTCTTCATTCGGAAGGTTCTGGCTATTTGAAAGTTCCACGAATAACTTCAGTTACAATGGGAGGCAGACATTTCTCCTGTGGAGCTCTGGTCCTGTGGAACAGCCTCCCACCTTTTTATGCCTGTACTTCAGACGCACCGTGTCTTTAAGCGTACAGTAAGCACAGAACTTACCGTACTAGTCAACCCTATAGTTAAGTATGCGTGGGAAGGGTTGGGGACTGTGCAGCTGTCAGGTGAGCTGAACTGACAGTGCCTTTGCCCTGTCACTGCATGCAAGCGCATCGGTTTGCTGTTCTGTGCGGCGTTGGTGTGCTGTCTGTCCAGCCTGATTTCTGTAAAGCATCTCAGTAAAAAAAGCTTAGTCAGTAAAAATGAATTGAGGCTTCTCTCAGTGATAGCAGCTGCTAGACTGAGGATACCTGACATGTGCTAAACATTTTTGTCTTTGTAGAGTGGCGCCCAGAGGAACCCTAGCAGATAAACCCTCCATACCACTGGTGAAACAAGTTGTGTTTTGGGACTGAAAACTCTGTCATAGTCGGCAAATAACAGCAAACGCTTGAACCTGAGACTAAAGTGGGAAGCCTGCCTGCCAGTGAACACCTTAATGGACAGAGCCGACCAGGGCCCGCTTAGTTACATTCATATATACACACTGAATACATGTCCATGCACGCACACACACACGTACAAAACACACGCACACAGAAACACACACGCATGCATGCACGTGAACACAACACACACACACACACACACACACACATACATACACTCACGCATGCATACACACAGAGAGAAAGCATGGCCTAGAAGTACTGCACTAGACCAATTGTATTTTTGCGCCTCTTAAATGGCATTTATAGTAAATACTCTGAGTGAGGCCCAGGGAAAGCATTAGTCTGATGCTTCTGATAAAATCTAATGTGCTCGGAGTCTGCTGGGTGCTAAACAGTTTTTTAGGCAATTTTCAAACACACATGGACTTTCCCCTTAAAAATGTATTTATTCCAGGCTTCTAATAGATAAAGGCTGTATCTCGGGGGCCAAGCATGAAAAGGGTGCTTATAAAACAATTGCATTTCTTTTGTAACCAAAGAATTATATTGAAAATGGTGCTCTAGCACATTTGAAAAATAATTGAAATTCAGAGTCTTGCCGCTGAATTAGAACCAGGAAGCTTGTTAATACAAGAAAAGATTAATGAAATGTAGTCCTACTCGAACCAAGGCTTAAATCTGCAGCCTCTAGAACACAAGCCATGCCACAGGAAACACACACACACACACACACACACACACACACACACAGAAATAAAAACAAATGTGCATAATTACTTTCATTTGGTTTTCCAAATTTGGTTGACCCAAGGAAACCAGCTGCTTTAAGCGTCTTGCATGTCCGTGTCGTTATGGCAATGGCTATGCATTATTAGTTCCAATGAATACTACATAAGACCCACTTCAACTAACATTTTGCCTCCTTTTTCATACAGTCCATATGGCTGGGTGTCCATGTTAATGTTTTCAGGGGTTAATGATCCTGTTATACAGCCAACCGCTCACTATGCCAGTTCCCTTGTCACTGGCACTAATACTGCCAGAACCCGACCAGCGAGACTTCAACTCCCACCACATCAAAGGGGCCGGCTGGGCAGTAAACAGCTCTTCATCCACATCGGCCTCAATGTTTCCATCCAGGCCTCTCCTGAGTGTGACGGATTTATCCCGTTAATTAAGCGCTTCCTCTGCGATGACGCTTTCGCCAGTCCCGCTTTTCACCAGCCCGATGCGCCCGCCAACAGACCCCAGGTGTTAGTTTGACATTCTAACAGCGCAGAACAATTCACACTTAAAAATCCCAGGGCAACAGGAAGGGTTAAACATGCACAGCTGCCTGTGGTGGGTGTCTGAGGAGCAGAAGAAGAAACAGATGCATGAGTAGGACCTGAACAATGACAACCCGTGGAATAATGTTGATTGTACACATCGCGTGATTTCATGTAAATTCATATTAGTTCATTTATCACTTTCATTTAAATGAGACGCATAAATTGGAGGGGATTCTAGGCTACAGAGATCAAAACGGTTAGCTTTAATGGAGGAGAAACAACACGAGACAAACCCTGTGGGATCTTTACCGAAAAGCCTTTGCCATACATTTCCTGTGACAGACATAAAAAGGGAACCTCTGACAGCCATCTGTGTTTCTGTTTGAACTACTCGAGGTTACTTATTTCATCAAGAGCATGGGAAGCCCAGACATGTATTCATATGGACACCGCTATCACAAGACAAAGCTTTTCTGATGATTATCCCTTGAAAGAAGCGGAAGGGAATATCAGATAGCACCGTGTCATACCTGATTACTTCCACACCTGCGCGATCACCCAGGGGGGTTGCGCTTATGCCAGGCACTCCCCAGGCTTTTGGCTCACTTAATCGGATCATTAGCGGCTCATTGAGAGCGACCTCCTGGTTTCTTCAGTATTTTTAGCCATTTTACCCTCTCCATAGTGCCTTCTCCAAAGCACAGAGCTCATTACGAGAGACGCCCAGAGCCCTAGCAGACAGGAAAAGGTGGCAAGAATAGATCTTGCTACGGCAACACGGCAACCTGGTCTGTACGCCAAGGCTATCCCATAAGGGTCTGTTTTGTTGCTTCCTAGCGGAGGACATAAAGAACCTCTGCTCTTGTGTTCCATTCTGCCGGGGGGGGGGGGGGGGGGGGCAACAACAATGGTGATGAGGGCATCTCTGCATTATCGCCCACATTTCACTGTTACACATACAGTGTAAAAAGATAGCCCTCAGACCTACAGGAATTATGAAACGTATTAGAACAAATCCCATATTCTATTAAAAGCAGCATAAAAAAGGGAAATGACTAATGAGCTAGGTGAGAGGCTTGTCTTTTAATTAGAGGACTGAAAATGATTAATTATTTCTCTGTGTATGTGCGCATAAACGGAGCCTATAAATTAATATAATAAATATATTAATATAAATATTAATTCATGCTTTGGAAAAAGAACTCACATGAACACTTCAGCTTGACATAACAATTTGATGACATGCATTTCAGAGCAGAAAGTATCTACCATCAATATCTCTAAGGTGCAAACAGAATGACTTCTAACAATTGGTGACATTTTTACCAAATATACAGCAGTAACTACCAGTTGGGCTCCTTTAATAAAAAGGGTGCTAAAATAAGCTGCTGTATTGCAGCATATCCTTGTAATTCAGCAGGCTCCAAGCAACATGTCAGGGTGACTGGCTTGACTAATTATGTCAGACACACACCGTGGCAGAATAGCATACCACTGTTTCTGTGTGCACCAGTCACCCCTGTACATATTTGCATTGCTATTACTAGGACCAGAACAAAAAAAATTATAAACTAAAAAAGAAGAAGAAACACGACAAAGAATGAAATGGTTTCCAGCTATCAGCTAGCAGACAATATAAATAAAGCAAACAAGCTAAGCCATCGGACTGTGCACCAATTACAGTTCATGGGTAAAGAAATGGCACTGTAGGAGTCAGACCCAATCATTGCTTCATTTGAGCCAATTTGAACTGGGCACAGTTATTTCATGAAGCAGTAAAATCTAAATGCATCAAGGGGTTATATATGCACTGCTGAGCTGTAACGCTGAAATCATACATAAATAATCATGAATACAGGACAGAGAGGTAACCACAACTATTCACCATGACTCACATCGCCCTCGATAACGATGGGGCGAGGCTTCTTTTATGAATTCGAGAGGATGCCGTTTTTACATCCTTGGTTGCAATGGTAATTAGGGTTGCGGGCAACTGTAACAAAGCGCTGGAACCCGGGGCATTTCCGGAATCTATCAGCCTAATGCCGCCACTTCGGAGTTAATGGGCAAACGCATTGGAATTGCCAAACCAACATGATTACAAATCTGTTCTATGTATATCGCACACGGAAGCCAACATTGCTAAAACGGCCAAAAGTGCTTCCCATTCATGTATCTTATTTTTTTACCTTGATATAAAGCTGCAGAAAAGGTTGCACAGAGAAGGGTATATTGTGCAAACTAGCAGAAAATTGTATTAGCTGCTGCAGTGACCCTGTGCATTTCAAGAAAATGTATCTAAAGGGCAGTCATTTCACCCCAGGTTTCAACATCAACAACATATCCGTCCTCCTCGCCAACTGCCAAAGATCAGCCCACCAGCCAGCCCTGGAGGTCCTCGAGGGTAAAACAGTGCGGTTTACCGCAGCATGAAGCAAACAGTGCAACCTCTCATCTCACAATATGAGATCAGAGTGCAGTAGTGCGCTCCTTAAACAACAAACACTGGACCGTGGCCGTCTACCCTGTGCATTCTCTTGAGTTTTACCACCATCTTTGTAATTGTACTTCACTCACATACACACGATGTATGGATGCTAGGATAGTCATGTGTGCCATTTAATACTGTTATTATGTCAAATGTGCTTCACATGGTAACATTAGAACTATTATCACTAGATTTCACTGTGGGGTTTTTTGTTTAATTTGCAATGTTATCATGTGTTTCATGGTTATAGTGGTGCTATCCAGACCATGACTTTACACACATTATTTAAAGATAACAAAGAATTTCAGAAAAATGGTTATTGCAAATGATAACTTGCTTTTGGCTTGTCGTGGCATAAGAGACACTATGAGACTAAACTCGCAATGGCATAAGAGGCACTATTAGACTAAACTTGTCATGGCATAAGAGACACTATGAGACTAAACTTGTAATGGCATAAGAGACACTATGAGACCAAACTTGAAATGGCTTAAGAGACACTATGAGACTAAACTTGTGAGTTGTAGATGACACTGTAAAATGGACAGTTCAAAAGCATTACACTGCCTTTTGTTCTTTTGGCTTTAAGCTCTGGATTTTGGAAATAGCTGAAGGACATGGGTTTCACATTGTAAATGCATTAGCACTGGGAGATGTGATTGCAGTGTTTAATTACCCAAGGTGTAGTTTCACAATTGCAGGGAAAGTTACGCTGGGAAACATCGCTCTGTGGACACATGAACCCATGTTTCAATTAATCATTTTTGTTAATTCCCTTCCAGTTTGTGAGAAGATTTTTTTTTTTACTCGGGGTGACATAATCAGTTCATGCAAATGGGTTAGACTGAAGAAACACATCCTCTGATGAGAAGCGAAGATGACATCAACATTTCCAATGCGGGCATTTTAGGATACCTGGTGATGCAAAGCAATCATCTCAGGCTATATTGGTCTCAATTATTCAGCAAATTAGTTTGATTGTTAATCAGGCAAAATAAAAGAAAAGGGTTGAGTAGGGTAGGCTACTGCTTGGTTTTAAGATACTGTTTTACAGGCCACCTTTTTTTAGTACACCAGCCACACTACATAGGCTAGGCCTATACCTGTCTCAAAAAGAAAACAAAATGAAAAAGGCTTATATTCAGGAAAATATATTCAGGAACAGGCCCACAAGTGACCGACTGCAGGAGGCCAGACTGATGCGACACAATTTAATCTTAGGATGTGTGGCTTCAGCCTTATGGTGCAGCCGAAGGTATGTTCCAGCAATGAGACGCAGGCTTCTGTAATTAAACCTTTAGCATGCAATTTGTCTCCATTAAAAGCATCAAGTAAAATCTCCTGCTTGGCTATAATGTGCTCTCAGGAGCTCATAACTGCTGGGCGTTTAATTGCCGACGGAAAAGCCTTTAAACATCTGACCGGCGTGACAACCCAGTGAATGTTGCACAAGCAGATGAACAGCTCCCATGCAGCTGAAATCTTGTTAGAGTCTCACCCTAGTGGTTTAGCTGTCCTGTTCTCTGTCACACTACCACTATCCAAGGTTCTACCCTGAAAACCATGATTAATGTGTACCTGAAACATACACACCACAACCGCAACACATTTTGTGCATTCAAAGTCCTTGCACAGAGTGTATTTGGTTTATTTATGTTTTATTGTAAGGGGAAAGGGAAACATTGCTCAAATGGATACAGGCATGCGGTTCCCCCACCCAATATTACTCACAAACTACACTGTGTAACTGTGAACATTTTGTTTTTGTGTTTCGCCATAACTATGCAACAATATTGATGCATGGCTATGGCAGTTTCGTAGATGGCTTGCTATGTTAACATTGAATGTTAGACTTATGAAGGGCTCCAGCAGTTTGCCTGTGTCCACCAACAGAGTGAAAATGTTCGATTCAATGTTACGATTTTATCAAGAGGAATGATGGGATTTTCCCCCCTATCGAAGCATGCATTGATGTTGGTCAAACAAAGCACGCTACCTGCGGTCCACACTAGCACAGCACTCAAATATTGCTTCAAACTCAAAATTTTAACCAACAGGATAGCTGTGTTAATTTTGCTTTATAGTACCAACTGTGCCTACGAAATGACTGCACTTGATTAGTGCAGTCATTTCGCATCGTGTTTCCACCATAAAATTACACACTTTATGGTGGATTTTCCCTCATCCTCACCGGAATTGAGGGATGACTTCACTTGAAAATACACTGGCCTACAGTTAGAATCTAGTATCACAAATAGAAAACAGGCCAAAAATAAAATAAAGAGGTAAATATTCAACAGGCCATGATATTGAATGAATCTACATATACAGTTTGTTTCACCAGCAACTGGAGCTATTATCTCAACAAGGAGAGCAGGTTAAGCAGGATCAGTAGCCTGATGCGTTTTAAAAGGGGACCACAGGCAGAGGCAGTTAGTGAAAATTAATACCTTTTGTTTGGTAATACTTGTGCAGTATCCCAGAACAATACAAAATGACCATCCGTGTGTTCGTTCATTTATTTGTTTCCTCACAATTCGTCTCTGAGCTCACTGAAATTCAGTCATCTAGTGACCGGAATACATTGAACAGCCAAGACAAATCATGGCAGCCTAACTTGTTCCTTGATGGCTGTGCCCTCAGGCAAAAAAGAGAACTTTGGTTTATTTTTCTAGAAAATACAAGTGGATTACAGATTTGAATGCAGGGCCATATCTTATCTAAGATAAAAGGGAAATGAAGCAGAGCCATGTTACAGAGTGCCTCTGTTCCCCTCTAACTTTCACCATTTAACTCCCACCTTCATTCCACAGCTCATTTCCTCCAAGGGCACAAGGAAACATTGTTTAAGCAGAAACGGTGACATAATTGTACCTTAACAAGACTGTTCTGTCAAAAACCTCCAGTTGACTCACCCCAGGGTGACTCACTTTCCATAAGGGGGTCCTGGGAAAGTGGGAACTGCAGGAGCATGCAAGGGGAGAGGCATGCAAGAGCAGGTCTCCTTCTCCCAGGGCTTTTTAGCACATTCACGCTGTCCTGAGAGAGTCTTCCAGCCTTTCATAGTCTGAGGGTTTCTGTTTTCAAACAGGAGGTGGCTGCCTTTGAATACGAAGTTTGAAAGAGGCCGAGAAGTAGCGGTAAAATGAATTTTGAATGAGATCCTTTTGCTTTGCTGTTGAATTTCCACTTGTGTTGACTTAGGCCTCCAGTGAACAGCCCCATTCTTAACATTGAGTGCTATCTTGATGAAAGGATCACATTTCTCCCCCCCAAGTTATTACAAATGCAGCAGCTGCTGGTTATTAAAGAAAAATTGTTATTTGAAAGAATGCTTTCATGCTTCCAGCACGTTTCAAGATATTTTTCTGTTTAAGCTGTTTGAACCCATTGATCCTGTGCCTGCCATACCATAAGTATTCACCCTTTCCATAAGTAAGAACCAAGATAGATAAAATACATAACATAAGTATTGGGTAATATTTTATTCTCAAATATGTGGAAAATGTACTGTTTTAACCCTACTTTTGGGTACTTTGAGAACCCTCCTTTGCAAGCTTAACACTAGAGTCCTCTTCTATAGAATGTTATGACTGGAATGTATAGAGGGGCCATATTTTACAGTTTTACAGCATCGCCTCATCGATTTGAAAGTATGCTTGGGATCATTGTCTTGCTAGCAGGTATGAGCTTCCTGGCAGAGCGTCACCTTAGGAATATCACCCTTATCCACATAAACTCAGCAATGGTTGTGCCTGGCCAAAAAACTACATTTAGGTCTCATGTATCCATCCACCCAGTTTTTTGATTACCCACAATAGAGGCTTTGGTCTGCCATCTTTGCATTTTGCTTCCAAAACACACACACACACACACACACACACACACACACACAGCGAATGCAAAAAACTGATGCAAGATATTCCACAAGCACATATACACATGCTAGCCTACGCAATATAGAAGCCATACTATCGAATGATATTTGCATAAATTATTTGAGACAAAAGAGATTAATGCAAACTCTTGGCAATTACTAAATTGCTAGAACCTCTCCACGCTGAAGCATCTATAATGAAATTCCATGGCTGACTATTACAGGAGCTGCGCCTTACGGTGCGTGTGGGCGCGCACGCTGTCAAAGCGAGGCGTCAGGAGCCAACGCACTAAGGGGAATGCCTCTGTGACTATTCACTGGCTGTTTTAGCAGAGAACGAGATCTCAACTGGATGAATATGCCAGGTTAAGCTGCAAAACCTTGGTCACACGTTTAAAAAAAAAAGACCAACACTGAACTGAGGCCAATATAGGTTATCCTCACAATTTCAAAAGATTAAAGCTTTCAATGAACAATTTTACAGCATTGACCTATAATTTCAATCATTTAATTCCCTGCATGGCTAAATTTTGCTGCCCTTTCTACAACCCCTGGCCAGCAGCAATGAATGAATTCACTTCAAAATAAATCAAAATCTATTCAGTGATTTGGTTTATTTTTAGAAAATTCCCTGGTCCCTTTTTCACAACTGAAAAGACAACTGTGTACAAGCCATCCTTTCATCATTGACTGTATTTGCACAATTGCTCCAAATTGATCATTACCGTCAAATGCTGCAGAACTGCAAATGATAGTCTGTCTGTCTTTGTTTCGAACAATCACATTTAATTGGCAACATTTCCCACAGTTCCAGTTGATCTTTGATTTTCTTTTCACACGTACAATTCACTTGTCATACTTAATAAAAGAAATGCGTGTAAAACACTGAGCCACTGTATACAGGCCAAGACGCAAGTAACAAGGAGCGCAATTCATGCTCCAATCACATCTGTGGAAAATCTAGAGGCAAAATACAAAAACCTGTCACTTGCATCACCCGTATTCATTTAAATGTATTTCATAAAGTATTTAATTCAATTTCAGTGCATTTAATAAATGACTTTTTATACGACGCTTTTGATAAAAGCGTCTGCACTATGAATATATTATGAATATGACATGTACAGTTTGGTCTGAGAGGTCTGTGGGAAAAGGAACAAATAGCAGAACAAGCAACATAGTGCAACCCTGGGCCCTGGGGAGGTGCGCTAACGGGAGGAGCGCTAATAGGAGAAGCGCTAACAGGATGAGCGCTAACGGGACTCGCCCGCGCGAGTGAAAGCCTTGTGATAGCAGCCTTGGCGGTGAGCTAAGGCCGCAGGCTTTCAGAACCACGCACCGGAACAGAAAGGGATAGGTCGGGGCTCACCCACACTCCCTCCTCCTGCCGGTACTGCTTCCAGGAGCGGCCCGTGTCGCTGAACAGCAGCAGGAAGCCCGTGGTCCAGTCCAGGCTGCCGTGACGGCCCTGGGTGGCGATGGCCGTCACCTCCACCCTGTCCCGGAGGTCCACCTGCAGCCAGGGGTGCCGGTCCGCGCGCTGTGGGGCCCACCCGCCCCCTCCTGCAGGAAGAGAGAACGCAGAGAGTGAGATGGAGACGTGAGAAAGAGAGAATGCAGAAGGTGAGATGGAGATGTGGGGAAGAGAGAAAGCAGGAGGCGAGATGGAGACGTGAGAAAGGTAGTAGGAGGACAGAAAAGGTTCCAGCAAAGGAAAGGTTAAATGCACAAGATTATACAGATGGCAGGACAGAAAACACGATGCCTTGAAAATAAAGGACAGGAAAATAAAATAAACAAATAGATGCTAACAGGACCACAGGTCCGGGCTCGGAGGTCACTTCTGTGGAGATGCCATTTCACTTCCTGTCAATAAAACAACTTCTGCCATCATCTGATATGTAAATCATACTGCTACTGACATTCATAAGTAGACCATATATTCCCGTAAACAAACTGTAATTAATGTACCATGCAAGTTTTGTTATTACATGTTGTTTTACATGCCTACAAAATAACTAAGCCTGAAAGACATAGAATTGTATTTCTGAAACATGCCTCACTTAATGTGCTATTTTAATTGAAATTGATCTGTACATACAGAGAGAGCAAGAGAGTGAGAGAGAGAGAATTTTGCGATGGACCAATGGGAAATGATTCAATTTTTAGTTCAAAGGAAAAGAAACATCAAATACAAGCTCAGTTTGCCGTTCACACAACACATTTTTACAAAGCTATAAAGGAACAATGTGTGTCCCTTTATGAATGCAAGGTTTAATCAGCTTACCTTTTATGAAAACTATGTAATCCTTGTCTCTTTTAACGAGTTAATTAAGAAAAAGAAATGTAGAAAATTAGAGAATAAAATACATTTTAGGTCGGGAAAAATACCTAAATGGAAATGCGAGAATTGCCTACGCGAAATAATTTCTCCCCTCATGCACACAAAAAGAAATATATAATCACTGCTAAACAATTGAGATGTAATTGCAATTTTGTTTGAAGTTTTATAATCTCCTGTCGATATCTTGAATCCTGCGCAGCCCTCAGAAAAGCTCTTCATTTCTGTTTTCATTTTCTACCATTTTTGAAAGCACAAGATGACTCGTATTTTCTACACTTACAGGCTCTCCTTATGGTGTGTGTTTATTAGCTGGTCTGTAGCATGCCCACTCTTCAATATCAGAGAATCACAGTGAATTGGAAGCAGACTTCAAGACATACCCGCATCCAATCGCAGGAGGCGGTGTTCAAGTTGGAACTACAGTTTTCTTTCCAGTTTGGTGAAACCATAGCTATAAGCCATAACACATTTTATCAATGCCCAAAATACATGTTATAGATGTTGCTACAACGCAATTATAATGTCCGGTAATTCTGAATTCTAGAAGGCCTCGTCTCCAAGGACTAACCGTCGTGTTTTGTTTCCTTAGTGACAAGTTTATTTGTGGCAGGACTGAATGTATTGTAATGTTTTTGCTTCTCTGGCTAAAAAATACCATGTAAATGTTTGTGTCTGTTAGAAATCAGCTTGGCAGCCCTGCTTCTGATGTCCACAAATATCCCTTCAACTATTAATTAATTATTAATAGAACTGTATTAATTTGAGATGAAACGCTGTCATGGTTACTCGTCTACAGTTATTATTTTGATTTAAATGTCCCCTTCGCCCTTTAACCCAAGAAATACGAAAAATATAAAAAAGCAAATATGTGACTACAGATTGCAACTAACAACAATCTCTTTCAACATGTTAAACAAAGACTGCATCTCCGGAAACGAGACATGGATTACAGTAGTGCGGAAGTTACTAGAAAAAGGCAAGTTAGCAATCCAATGTCGCATTAGAATTTCCGGCTAACATTTCTAACATTTCTAACATTTTTTCCAGGCTGATGGTTTTTGGACAAAAAAATACAAAAAAGTCTTAGAAACATGAAGATGTTACAACATGATTACGTGCATGCGCGTGCGCGTGTGTGTGTGTGTGTGTGTGTGCGTGCGTGTGCGTGTGCGTGTGCAGTACATACACACCCCGGCTTGCATTCATTAGATGATTATACCCAATTTGAAACTGAACGAAAATACCCACAGGTCACATGGACTACACGGCATAGTATTAGATTAATTTCAGTTAGTAAAATCTTTTGCTTTAAGGGGATGTACAGTAAGAGGAAGAATGTATGGTGCCGAGCAGTGAGGCATGATGGGATATTGTGCACAGGGATGTGTCTGGGAGGCAGTTCTGCCTGTCGCATTGGCTGGTCTGAGCCTTTGATACACGACGCTGGACCAGCTGACAGCACACAAAGAGACCCAGGGACTCTGTGATTCCAGTCTGGCTGTTCAGATGCTGCCTTCTGGAGTGCTTCTTGTGCAAAGGCCTCTGCTTAGTCAAGATAACCTTTTAGTCCATGGGCCAGGCATTCAACGCGCACATCTTTGCCTTGCATTGTGTGGGTGGCTCATTGTTCGGCATCTCTGTGGGCTTGTGGCTGCTGCATAATATCTTGCCTTTCTTATGTGAGCGATGTTAAACAACTAGAATAAAGTACACCGGGAGCCTACTGTCGTACGCAGAATTTAGAAGTCTGTTGCCACATTTTATAGCCCTTAGTTTGCATTAAACTGTTGTATTGCGCTGTCAGAGTTAAAAAACGATTTTAAAAAAGATAGCATAAACGTGACTCTCTCCCCAAAGCTGTGCTTATTGCAAAAGTGAAAGATGTGGGTAGAAATATGGCAAACCTAGCAGTGATTTCTGTTATACCAATGTAACAATGTTATATAAAGTCACATGATGGAATAATCATGTGGTTATGCCATATTGAAACATTTGTGTATCCAAAAACGTATTACATCTGAATAGTAATACTAGTGTGCCGTCTCTTTTTTCTTCTATATATCAAGCATTCAGTACACCTGCTTAGCATTATATAAGAGTGAAGAGCATTGTTTTTATTTCCAACTTTCAGATTTTCTGGTCACATACAGCTGTTGTTCAAACAAGCCATGTTACCAATTTGTCCAACTCCATTGTTTATGATGAAGTAACTATCTAATTAGTTGTTTTTGTCTTACAATGAATTGAAAACAAATTAGGCTTCATTCAGCCAACAGCCACCAATTTGTTCGAGGAGTAGATTAAATTATATTAAAGAGCCCTCCTGTTTGCATTGTGATTCGCACAAGCATATCTCCAACATGTCTTATACCGAAGGCTTAAAGCAAATTAATTCATGAGGGAGTTAAATACCAATCAGAATTCGATTACCAGCTCAATCAGATCTAACCAGTTGGAACAAAAGGCAGTATCAACAGCTATACCCTCGGGACCAGAGTTAAGAAATGGCAGGTTTTTTTTAATATTACGTAAGGTGTTTTAAATGTTTAGGAACAAGGAGAACAATATGCTGTGCACAGCACAAATGAATCCTGTCTTCCTCTCCTGAGACTGCCTTCAGCAGACGCTTAACTAACCTGAAAAACGCATTGATCCCTGTGGCTGTTAAAAAGCCTGTTCACTGCTACAGGCACTTTGAGTTCACTGCTTATGAACACATTTGTATAAGGCATTAGTGTAGCACAGTATTACCATTCAGCATACAGACAATACACACTGTTTGCAGCAGTTCATATGAACAATCAAACAATTGGCAGGATCATGAGAAAAACGCAAGTGAGTTATGGCGAGAGTTATGACTTCAACCAGGCACTTTAATTGAATCTCAAACTTTTTTTCCCCCATACAAGCAGTACCAACAAAGATCTGTTTGTTTATTTCATCGCAATCACTGTTTCGAGTGTTAATGTGTCGATCGATTACCTCAACAAACCCTCACATTTAATCGTGTGTCAAAGTTAAGGGCAGAATGTCGATTTAATCCAGACATCATTACTGAGCCTGAGAAGAAAAGCCATCAGTCGACAAAAATGACATAAGATGTATTCAAGGCTGCAGAAAAAAAAGGTCTCACTGTCTCAGACAAAGTAAAGGGTTCTTCCTGTGCCTGTATGGAGAGCAATAAAAAAATAAAATAAAATGCATTGCGCAATAACGATGCTGTCGCACACCAAACGTGGTAAAGGGGGTATTATTTAATTATTATTATTTTATTTTTTACATTTTTTGTTTTTCTTTTGATGTAAAACTATAAGATCAGAGCTAAAAGAGAGGTTTCACTTGTTGGGATTGATCAATTCGACAGAAGTGGTTTTGTGATTTGTGAAATCAGCCTTCAAAGTTTGATGAGAGATTGTCAGTTTCACACAGTGTCAGTTTCACAGTTTTTACAGGTGTAAAAACTGGCCCATCGGCTACTGTTGAGAGAACTGAGTGATTTGGGGCAGGAGCCGGGGGTGTCAACTCTGTGAAAAACATAGTCGAGAGCTTTAGGTGGACGGTTTATCACTAGAAAGGCAGCGAATGGTTAACATTGTATTGGCAACGTCAGACTAGCATTACAGCATCGGTTTCTCCACCCAGAGCGACCTAAAATATGGATTATGAAATAGTATGCTGAAAATCTATTTTCTTGAAATTAAGAACACAACTGAATCAATTTAAAAATGTATTTTTAAAGCATTGAGGTTTTGTTATGTAGGCTAAAGGAATATGTAATAAGGCATATTTTAGGCACATTGAGAAATTTGTAAAACTCCACTGTTTGGAGTACACTTTAAATACATTTACTCTCTGACTGGCTGCCAGGTTGGTGACGTAAACAAAGAAACAGCAACTGGCCAACGAGTGGCCGCTTTCGTTGTGTAGGCTACAGCTACTAATTTATCCTGACCTAAAGTCCTCATCATCATCATCATCATCATCATCATCATCATCACACTAATGCAGTGAGTGAATTTTGAGTGACTGATTATATGTGCAAAATCAGTTTCAATGGAACTCTGGATGTCGCATGACCAGATTTGTGTATTCAGCAATTTTGGCAGTAAAACTGTCAGGCAAAACAATTGAAAATAAATATCACGCCAATGTTGCCAATATCAATTTAAAACCTCATGAGTTCATAATACACTTTGATCAAAAATAATAATAATAATAATATCGCTACTTGACAAAGTTATTGTGACAACATTTAGTGTAGATCCTAACTCGATTTAGTGCAATGGATAAAGCTTGACAAGCCACTCGTCAGCACAATTCAGATTCAGGTAGACTAACGGCTTTAGCTTGCTTCAAAGACCAGATAAATGTATCCAGACCAGCTAGATTTTATACTTAAACTTTTTTTTTTTTCATATTTGGACATTATGACAAGTAATGGGTTGATAGCGGTATGATAGGTGCATTTGGAATGAAATGAGAAGATATTTTTTTAAGCATTCTGTAAAGTTGGGAGCTGTGTGATGGCATCCCCTTTACCGCATCCAGTCACAAATGGTAATGTGTACACTGTTTTTTTCTTTTCTTTTTCGATGAAAGGTGAAATGAGGTTACAGTCTTAGCTTTGTGGAGGAAAAACTGTGATCCTTCTGCAATTTGTTACTCACATTTGCAGACAAAATGGTAAATCCAGTCAATTGAAGAGGCTGATCCATTAGTCTCCCCTCAGTGCCCCCAACTGCCTTCACAGTGTAGCTTGGGGAGCACGGAGCATTTCACACAAAGCTACTGGAGATATCGATCAACCGGAAACCTACTGTTCTTCCGTGTTCCCACTTGAGCCTCCTTGCAGTTCCTCCTAACAGTTATTGATAACCTAAGCAAGCTATGAAAAGTCAGAGCTCTAACACAAAGGACTAATGGTGCGCACAGTCTTACTCACCGTCTCTGCTGTTGAGCTTGGCGAGGTATGGGGGCTGGCTTTCGGAGGACTTCGACGAGCTCTCGAAGGAGGACTGAGGAAGAGGTGCCACCAGCGGCTCGTCACAGTAATCTGGGGGGAGAGGAGAGGGTGACTCTTCTGCTGCACGCCATGCGTACTACACTCAAACCCCACCGCTGGCTTTTGAGTGTAACCCAGCTGAGGCGGTTTGGTTAAGGACTGCGGCATTTTCAGCGGGCCCCCGGGTGATCTGCTCCCGGTCCCCCTCTCCGCTCTTACGGCAGAGCCCTGGTGCTGGAGGGTCCTGCATGTGAAAACATTAGCGTCACTCTGGGGTTTGAGAGTCTCTAGTGATGAGGAGAGTGCTGGAACTCCCATTGGACTGCAGTTCCCAGAACTGGAGTTGAGTGGCCTTGAACTGCGTAATGAAAAATTACAGAGAAGCCCTGCAATTGTACTCATTATATCATTCCTATATCAGTCCTTGCCATAAAGCTACAGGCCTGGTTTTCACACCTGGAGTTGAAATGACTATAGACAAACTACACTCAGTGAGCACTTTATTAGGTACTTATTAGACTTATTCAGTCTTCTGCTGCTATAGCCTATCAACTTAAAGGTTGTGTGTTTAGATATGCTCCTCTGCATACCACTGTTGTAATGTGTGGTTACTGCCACCTTCCTGTCAGCTTCGACCAGTCTGGCCCTTCTCCTCTGATCTGACACATAAGGCTGAAATAATCGTCATATTGTCAGTGAGCTGGTCAGCAACAGGTGGTTTGGCAGCTTCCACTGATGCAGTGACTATAAAGTGGCTGTAAAGTCACATTTGGTCTGAAAAACAGCTGAACCTCTTGACCACGTCTGCATGCTTTTATGCATGTAGGTCCTGCCACATGATGGGCTGATTAAATGTTTGCATTAGCAAGCTGATGTACAGGCGCTGGTGCTGGTCTACCAGATGAAGTGATCACTGAGGGTGCATTACACAGCGAGAATCTTCCATTGGAACAGCAAGCAAAAACTGTATTGAATGGCTGAAATAGTTGTGGACAAACAGAATTTGTTATGAGATATGCTTCAGAACAGCGCTGTACTAGGAAGGAACCCAAAAGCTTTATTCTCCCTGGCAGAAGCGGCTCCGTTTGAAAGTAAATCCATATCCGTTGAAGAACGACGGCTGCACAGTTATCAACTTGAATGCTGAGTGCAATCTGCTTTGCCACAATTATCCCGCACAATTCCTGCTTCAAGAGATTTAAACCATAATCTTCAAATTTGCTGTCAAGAAGCATTTCGCTAAATGAATGCATAATTAGGAAGCAAAGATAAAAACCAGTGCGTCAAAGAACTAAGAGAGGTTATTTTCCATACAAACAGTTACAAACAACCATAGTCTACGTTTTAGCAGGTGACTCCAAGGTCATAGGCTTTGTTCGTCAATATTCCAGATTGCTGTAACACGATAATCCCAGTCCCCAGATTATCGCATTCGGCTATGTTTATAGGTGTGTCCAAATACCTATTAATTATATTCTACCAACAGAGGTCAAGGTTGATTCACAGGGGTGAGGAGTTGTCAATCACAACATATTCAGTGGAGCTCAAATAGAATATGAACTGCTTTTGCACAATTCAAATCAAACGGAGTGCCTAACCCACAGCAATGCATCAAAGTGAGATCTTCTGTGAATCAATGTGTCATTGAGATTAAAGCGAATACACTTGGTGAAACACTTCCAGTCAGGACATGCAGAGCAGTTTAAACTGGCTTGGCTTGACGGTGGATGTGTTGAGGTTATGCTAAACAGCCTTTTCTGTGGCATGCAGAGGAACAAGGGGAACAAACGATATTTCAAAGGTGACAAAGAGAAACAGTTTGAGCCATTTGTGTACTGAACACATTTTAATGTAGCTCTACAAATCAAATAAACTCCCACAATGCAACAGCCTTGGCTTCCTGATGAATTACGAGCCTCCGTGTGTGAATGGCTAAGGAGGGACCATGCCAGACTCAGGGAAAAAGTAACTGTCAGTTTAAAATTTTTAATGTACCGAAACATCTGTCAACTTCTAGAGCTCAGAAATACATCACAAGCTTTACCACTGTTCATGATAACACAACTCAAAACCTGTGATATATATACAATGATTGAATAATCAAAATGATTTCAAAAATAATAACCGTTTCAGGTATTAAGTCTTCAGCAATTATAGGGAAATCTATAAGGTTATCTATAAGGACTGTAATTCCAACAAGAATCACCTGACATGGATATAAATATCTTCAAAGCGGACAGTCTGCTTTAGCCTGTTCACTTTAAACAATATGCTGGAGTACAGAGCTAAGAAAGCTCCAGAAGTATTGGCACCCTTCATAAAAATGAAGAAAAAAGGCTGTTGCATATAACCACAGGTAATAATCCATGTTATGTTCAAACATGTGAAAACTTTAACTTATTTCAACACATTTACTGTCATGTTTCAATGTTTTTTGATTAAAAACTTTTTTCAAAAGTATCAGCATCCATAACAATTATTGTAAATGCAATCAAAGTGAAATTGGCAATACAATTTGACTTAATTTAGTTAATACAGTTCCGTTAGACTTAGATTTTATCATTCCATATACAAATGAGAAAACAAGCATGCAAAATCCCTTTTTCATCCATTACACTAAATGCTATTTGGCTGATGCTTTTATCCAAAGTGACTAACAGTTGATTAGATTAAGCATAATCCCCCTGGAGCAATTGGGGGTGAAGGGCCAAAGAGCTGAGCAGATCTTATTGTGGTTGCACTGACCTTCAGGGTCCCACTCATGTACCTTAACTGCTACCCTACAGCGTCCTAATGTAGCAATCAGTATGGGAAGACCAAGAAGGTCACCTGGCTAAAGGCTAAATGTTATAAAGGGTGACATAAAACATGCTTATTTAAGATGCTAGGCTAACTGTAGAATAACATGATGTCACTTGGTGTCATGAGCTTGATGTTGTGAAACGATCTACCAATTGGAAACTATCAATCAATTGGTCCCCTTGACTGATGCTTGTACAGTGAGAAAGATCCCTCAGATTAAACATTCATACACCTCTGACAGCTAAGAGAAATTAGTGATACAAATGCCTTATCTTGGCACACAAGATAACGTGGACCTTCGACCAGTCTTGGCCTCCCACTGGACATTTAGGCACTGAGGTGATGTTTCTGACTCGCCATGTACAATCTTATGACTTTCCACCCCAAAACCAAAGTTATGACAAATGCTGAACTTACCTTGAAGTGCAGCACAATAAACAAAACCAAGTTTGTGAAATTTGGCAAAAATCATTATAACTGGAAGAGAGTGCTATGGTCAGATGAGACCAAAATTGAAAGTAATAAGAAATAAAATGCCAACCATACACACCCTCAATATGTTTGCCGAAAAAAGGAAGGAAAAACACATCATACCTACAGTCAAATATACAGGTGGCCATTGATGTAAAACTCTGGTGGTCTAGGGGCACGAGTTAAGATAAATTCAACAATGTACCATGAAATCCTGCTGAAATGTACCAGATGAAAATCTGGTTGTCTCTGCTAGGAAACTGAGACTTGGTCTTAGGTGGATTTTCCAGCAGGACAATGACTCCAAAGATACGTCAATATCCACACAGTCATGGTTAAGATAAGATCTTTACATAACTTTAATCCCATCAAAAAGCTGAGGTCTGATCTGACACTCAAGCCCAAAGATAAACGACCTTCTGCATGGAGGAATCCATCTAAATGTGCTCTCTAACCTTATCACAAATTATATGAAAAGATTAACAGCTGTCATCTTTGCCAGGGGTGGGTATTGCTGACTGTGGAGGCCATTCTGAACCGATTTCACTTATGTTTTTAGAACCAGCTTGAGGTGACGTGCGCTTTAAGAAACGTGCATTATCCTGCTGGAAGTAGCTATCATATTCTCAGAAATAAAGGTCTGAAATTATACCCCTAGCCAGCTATACATAATATTTTTCATGTTTAATTAATGTGTACCTTTATTTCTTGGAAAACATACTCATTTGCAACCAAAGAGAACATTACCATACTGTAAGGGTATATTTGGGTAATGTGGTCCTTTGAAGAACAAAAATGTATCCCCGCTGTTAGTTTATTTCCAATAACCTATTGTGTGCCAAGGAACCATTCCCCACACCATTATACCACCACCACCAGCCTGAACTGTTGACACAAGACAGGATGGATCCATGATCCAAGATTGGCTGTCACACGATTGACTGATTAGATATTTGCATTAACGAGCTGGCATACAGGTCTACCTAAGTTGTCACTGAGTGTACAGTACAAGCAAGGTGATCCACAATCTTGCCCCAGAATCACCCTTTGCATTCTGAAATGCCAAAGCATTCTGCTATGAAGTGCTTCTAATTACACAAAATAGATAGGTTTGTGGAGATCGTGGGAGATAAAGTTTGTGGTTTATCTTAGGTTTCCAGTCAAGTGGCAGAGAGGTTGGGGTTTGGATTATGGGTAAGGCTAGAGTTATAAAGATAACAATTACATGAACCATAAATTGTGGTCCATGATGAATAATGTAACAAGATGTAATTACATAGTACATTGGGTTCACAGTGCAAGCCATGTAATTATTATGGCCTTCTGCCAGACTCATGTGTCTCTGTTCCTCTCAGATCTCGTTAAGGTGACATACCGTTAGAGGCACCGTAAGACGTGCGGTTAAGACGGCCCAGTCCAGTGACAAAATCTTCTCAGCACATAAAGCACCGCCGTGTGAAAAGTTTCCCACTGAAGGACACGTCTTTGTGCTGCTTTATTGACTTTGTTCTTTGCACGGTTTCAGTTATTTACAAGGTTCATAATTTCCATTGTCACTGCAGAGATCAAAGAACGGGAGTAATAAATTCTAGTCCGGAGGGATCCAGGCCTGACTTTCATTAGATGCAAAGCAATGCCAGGTTTAGAGACCACGTAGAACCACATATTATTGCTGGTCTGAAAAACTAGCCGTGTACCAACCCTTATCCTGACGTATCCAATGTAGTGCAATTCTGTATTGCTGACAGTCGGTCTATGCTGGACATTTAGCATTGCACAGGGAGTCATTCTGAATCAGTATATTTTCGAGTGGTCTTTTCCAACTGGTGTGCCGCACCACACAAGTGTGCTAACAGAGCTCACCAGGTGTGGCACAGATTTTCATTTTCACCACAATGGTCATTTTGAATGGTTTCAGCAGTTAAAGGGAGAGTGGTGTGGGATTTTCTGGTTATTTGAATTGCTAACCAACTAATGCAGTTGTTAACTAACTAACTACTGAGAAGTCATACCGCTGTGTTTATTTATTTGTGCATAATTGATTCATATTAACAACTACATTAGTTGTAATGTCAATTCATATTGGAATGAAATAACCATTAACAAATACATTAACTGTGTAACTAGTTATACATTTATCCAATGGTTTGCTCGTTCATGCAAACAATACATTACTTGGTACTTAAGAAATGCATTTCATGCTTAATTAATGTATGTTGTTAATGCCTATTACCCTTAGTGTAACAGACTGCTGAGGGAGTCTCACTCTCTCTCTTCTCTCTTCTCTCTTCTCTCTTCTCTCTTCTCTCTTCTCTCTTCTCTCTTCTCTCTTCTCTCTCTCCTCGCATTTGAATCTCTCAGCATGGGACCACTCTGGGGTACGCTTTCAGTTGAACTCAGAGAACTGGATCTGCTACTGACCTTTTGAAGGCATCAATCAGCCCCCTTCCAACTCACACGCACGCACCCACACATGAGCACACACGCACACGCACACAGATGCATGCGCACACTCATTCAATGCCAACCCCATAGAACAGAAAATATTAAATTGCTATTGCCTCCATTATTCAACCCCCGAACCCCACCCCCTGCCACCAACCTTCAACACCTCCCCAGTGTCCTCGTTCCAGTTCACTTGTGCTAAGCTGATTATGCAGTCAATTAACCTTTGGCGGGCTTCCTGAACGAGCCCTACATCAAAAGGAATCGCATTTCCTTTCCGATGCTGTTCTAATTCTCTCTAAAGTCCAGGAGAAAAGAGTGAGACCAAAAGACAAGCGAGGGATCGATGGCGGGAAAAGGAAGGAGGGAGAGCGGGACCCGAAAGGCCCAGAGCGAGAGTCGTCCTCTCCTTCATGCCTAGCATGCCAATCTGCAGGGCCTCGGATCGTTCAGGGCAAGCTCTCCAAAAATTAAATAAAGTTTCCCATTCAAAGTTTGGCTCTATAGATTTCTCGCTGAAAATGACTGCATGAGGAATTCTCAGTGTTCGGTAAGTGCTTCACTTGGTAAAAGATGCTTGAAGGGGAGTGCTGAAGAATACAGGCATGAGGCGTGCTCATCTCTAATATAGTCTACTGAGGTCTAACTCCCCATGTGAGACCATCCACAAAGCAAACTAAACAAAGAAGAATGCAGTTACCTTCTTCAGAATCTGAAAAAAAATAAAAAGATAACGGGTGGATGGAGGGCTATACTTTCTGTTTTTCATGGTTTCCTTTTATTGAAATAAAATAGTACTTTAATTTATGAACTTAATTCCACAGCATTTCCCTCTTCCGTTCCATTTCATTTCACTTTTGGGGTTTCACTTCATGTCCCTTCAGTTGGGTAGCCATTGCCTTCTCTAAATCTTGGTTTAAGATGCTGTTAAAAACAGTTTAGAGCTTCCTGTTAAAGCAGAATCCTGTTGACCTCTGCAGTAAGCTAGGAGGCTGCCCATTACATTGTATCCCACCACTTAAGAATCCTGGTCCCTTATTGATTTTGTTGGTTTCAGGCAATGACAATGTCCTTATACTGTAGTTCATCCTCACTCTCCACAATGACAGGTGCCCTGAGGCTAAAATGCCATCAGTAAGTTTGTTTCACCCTACGGTTGCCCAAACTCCCCCAGTCACAATTGTGTCCAGCACAATAAAAGCACAGATAAAGTAACTGCCCTGATGAAGGGATTCTTATTTTAGTAAAATAGGAACAAACAGTTTAATTGAAGAAATCTGGATCCGCACAGCCGTTGAGCCCTTGAGCAAGGCCCTTAACCCTGCAATTGCTCCAGGGGAAGATTGTCTCCTGCTTAGTCTAATCAACTGTACGTTGCTCTGGATAAGAGCGTCTGCCAAATGACAATAATGTAATGTAATGTAATGTAATGTAATGTAAATCTGGACTAGTTTTTTTAATTATTTTTTTTATATAACCTTTAAACATTAGCATTGATTTGCTTAATTTTATTTACCAATGAATTCAATAATTAAATTAATTCAATAAACACACAATGGAAGTTAATTTAATGGCCATTGTGATTAAAAGGCCGGAGCTCCAAGATCACAGCATACTGAAAGCGGTTCAGAATGAGGTCAAACACACCGTTATATTCCCCGCATAGTTTGATGTGAACAGGAAATGCTGCATAGCATAAAAAACATGCTGCGCTCACCTGTTATCTTTTTCAATTCAAGCATAACCATTGCCACAACAAACCTGCTTGACATGAATCATTTATCAGGAATCTGAAAGGAGCGAATTAAAAACAGCACTGACTTACACAACGTATGTACGCTGTCATCACAATTAGGAAAAAGCATCTTGTGATCTGCTCAATGGAGAGTAATTAGGACTGACAGTGAGACCTGGCAGTGATTCATTGGTGGAATGGAAGGGGGGAAGCTCTGGAAGGATCTGCTGGAAATATCATTTTATTCCTGCTTCAGCCGAAGGCTCCGTGCTGTGTACTGCTCTCTGTAATGGAGCTGTGTATGGTGTCCACTTTATGAAAATAAATAAAATTCTGCCTCAGTCAATGTATTTCACACTTTCCTTACACGAGAAGACCTACTGCAAGTTCATTCATCTGCTGTTCCGCTCCTTCATGACTTTAGTTTGATAATCAGATTGAACTGTACTTCCACAAAGTGACAGTACTGCATACACGGAAAAGGGCCAGTTTAAAATTGTATTTACCTTTTATCATTTGTAAGGTGTGCATGAAGCCTTGCTTAACATGTCACTTCATCTCTGCAAATCGGTCAAGTGAATGTATCAAAAAATAAATAAATAAAACTAGGAGATATGGATGAAAAAAGAAAACCCATTTGAGGATCAACTCACTAACCTGCCAAGTGGTGAGTACATTTTTTCCAACCCCAAAATAAACCTGAATGTGGTTCGACTAGCCCCACTTGGCTTGTATATCATTTTGAAAAGCAGTCACATACGTGAAGCCTTTCTTGGTCTATAGACCCGTATTGGGACTGAAATCACATTTTGGTGAGAATATACTTATATGCATTACATTACATTACATTACATTAATGGCATTTGGCAGACGCTCTTATGCAGAGCGACGTACAACAAAGTGCATACCCATAACCAGGGATAAGTGCGCTGAAAGACCCTAGAGGGAAGTATAATTTCAACTGCTACCTGTACAACAAAGATAACGACCAGGGCCTATTTTATTTTATTTTTTTTAAACAAACAAATAAACAAACAAAGCAAAAGTGACCAAAATTAACGAGCCAAACATTGCTTACCTAGCCAACTAAAAATACTGATACACAAAAAAGTAAATCACAAAACGACAACAATTAAGGTTCACAGGGAGGTAGGGAGGGATGGGGAGAGGTGCTGCTTGAAGAGGTGCGTCTTCAGTTTGCGCTTGAAGGTGGGGAGAGAATCTACAGTTCGGGGGAGTTCATTCCACCAACGTGGAGCCAGAACAGACAGTAGTCGTGAGCGTGAGATGGAAGTTCGGAGAGGGGGAGGTGCCAAGCTGCCTGTGGAGGCTGAATGAAGAGGTCTGACAGGGGTGTAGGGTCTGATGATTTCTTTGTAGGAAAGCTGGGGAAGACCCCTTAACTGCTTGGAAGGCTAGCACCAATGTTTTGAATTTGAGGCGAGCCATGACAGGCAGCCAGTGGAGGGAAGTAAGCAGGGGGGTGACATGTGAGTATTTGGGAAGGTTGAAGACCAGACGAGCTGCTGCATTCTGGATAAGTTGGAGGGGTCTGATGGCGGGCGCTGGGAGGCCAGCCAAGAGGGAATTGCAGTAGTCCATGTGGGACAGAACCATTGCTTGGACCAGGAGCTGGGTCGAGTAGGGGGTGAGAAAGGGGCGGATTCTCCGTATGTTGTATAGGAAGAACCTGCATGACCGGGTCACCGCCGCAATGTTCTCGGAGAGGGACAGCCTGCTGTCCATCACCATGCCGAGGTTCCTTGCACTGGGTGATGGCATAAGTGTGGTATCCCCGAGGGAAATGGAGAGATCCAGATGGGGAGATTTATTAGCAGGGATGAATATAATTTCAGTCTTACCTGGGTTGAGCTTTAGATGGTGGTTGTCCATTCAGCTCTGGATGTCACTCAGGCAAGCAGAGATACGGGCTGAAACCTGTGTATCAGATGGTGGGAATGAGATGAAGAGTTGGGTATCGTCCGCATAGCAGTGGTAGGATAGCCCATGTGCAATGATCACAGGGCCAAGGGAACGAGTGTAAAGAGAAAAAAGAAGCGGGCCTAGGACTGAGCCCTGGGGAACTCCTGTGGCAAGGGGCCGAGATGTCGATACCGTATCAGCCCAGGCAACCTGGAAGGAGTGACCAGAGATGTAGGACTCAATCCAGTCCAGGGCTATGCCACAGATGCCCGTTGCTGACAGGGCGGACAGGAGGATGGAGTGATCCACAGTGTCGAAGGCAGCAGAGAGATCTAGAAGATATGCCAACATGCACACTGCTCAGAATATCAATATTTCCATCAAGGAAGCTGAATAAAGGCTAGTGTCAGAACATAAGTGCGACTGCACAGTGCTTCAGCTCCAAGTTCAAATAATCTTTCTCCATCTCCGCCTCCTTGAAGATAGAGTAGAGAAAAGAGTTCAGATGAAATGGAGCAGCAGGGCCACTGCTATGGAAAATGTACTGTTCCTGGCCAGAAGAATCGTGTGTGTATGTACTATATGTCTCTGTGCGTGAGTGTATGGGTGGAGAGTTATATTAAGATCAGAAGGAAATCACCCCCAGTTTAGCATCTGACCTGACCATATAGGGGCCGGCAGGGGCCACAGAAGTGATATTTCAACCCTGATCTGGTCCTAAAGCCTTGAGTGAGAATGGCTCTCCCTCAGTGTGAACAGGAATGAAAAACGTACAAAGGGAGATAGTGAGGGGGGGAGGGGGGGGGGGGGGGGGGGGGTTGAGAGAGAGAAAGATAGAGAGAGAGAGAAGGAGGGAGAAACAGTGATCGAAGAAGACAGTAAGTCCAGGCTGTCTTTGATTGTTTTGCTTCCTTATGATCTTCTGCATTCTGATTTTGTAGATTTTGTTTTTGTGTGTGCTGTAATGGTTATGAAGCTGTTGATCACTTGGTAGTATGCAGTTCAGCCATCAGAGGAGTGAACAGGAGCTGTGCAGATGTGAGCTTTGCTGCAGGGAGCTGTCCAGGAGCTGAAACCTGCCACTACTTGAGAGGAGCTGTCTCCACCTGAAACTAAGCGCTAGTGAGGGATGCTGTACAGGCTTTGAAATTCAGTGTGACTGCAGGGAGCTTTCCAGCCTCTGAAATGAGTCACTTCTGATGGGGACTGTCCAGGGGCTGAAACTCAGCATGACTCAGAATACCTGTCCAGGTGCTGAAACTATGCTCTATTGTAGATAGCTGTCCAGGTGCTGAAACTATGCACTGCTGTAGAGAGCTGTCCAGATGCTGAAACTATGCACTACTGTAGAGATCTGTCCGGGACCTGAAACTATGCACTGCTGAAGAGAGCTGTTCGGGCCCTGAAACTATGCAGTGCTGTAGAGAGCTGTCCGGGTCCTGAAACTATGCACTGCTGTAGAGAGCTGTCCGGGTCCTGAAACTATGCACTGCTGTAGAGAGCTGTCCGGGCCCTGAAACTATGCACTGCTGTAGAGAGCTGTAGGTTCACTACTGAGAGGAGTTTTCCAGTTTGTGAAATCGTGCATTGTCACACGCCTTTGCACCATCCCCCAGCTGAAGAAGGCGTGTGCTCCAAATCACCCGCTCACCCCCTCTGACACACTGACCCACTCACGTGCACTCTGACTCACTCAGCTGCTTATTCCCTCACTTATTCAGTCACTCGTCACGTGATTCAGTTCACACATGGGTCTGCTCAACATCCTGCAATGGCCACGGGGCCAGACAGCCTCAGATTGAAATCCCACTTCCCTTGCCCACTGTGATTCAGTATTTCTCTAACAATACAGTCTGATACGAAAACAAGATTTTATCCAGTAGCCAACAGTAAGGCAAATTTGGGCAGAACAGCAGTGAAGAATTTGGAATAGACCCCCCAAGTGTGTATGTGTGTATGTAACTTTTTTACAATAATAATTGTGTTGCTTTTATTTCCATTGCTGCTGCATGCTGCAGTTTATACAATGACGTTCCCAGGCAAATCGACGGTCACAAGGGCTATGGCAGCAGCTCAGCCCATCGGACTGGTCTCTTCCAGGGCTACTTAAGTCTGCAGTGACTGGGCACTTATTTACCCCTAGGGCAGCTCCAGCAGGGCAGCATGTTTCCATCAATAACTCCACCTGCAATTTTCTCAGCCGCCCTTATCTAGGTATATACTCTCGGGAACTTCTTCAAAAAAAAAAAAAAAAAAAAAATGAAAAAGATTGTAAATTTAAGAAGAAAAGTTCAATATAAATATTAGTACAGGAGAGCTCCCCGGCTTTGGTCAGCATTTTTTCAGCTCAGCTTGCTGGGAAAGCCAATTTTATTTTATCGCACGGCCTTCAAGGCCAAAACGGCTGCATCAGCAGCAGCCCGTTCTGCATTAATTACCTGCGCTGTACCTCTCCGGTCCAAGCACGGACTGAGTCGGGGAGCGTCCTCGTGTCACGCCATCCCATCCTCATATTCAACAAGCACCCGGTGCTTCAGCAAGCCAAACTTATTCCAGTGCTTCAGCAGGCCAACCTTATTCCAGTGCTTCAGCAAGCCAACCTTATTCCAGGGCTTCAGCAAGCCAACCTTATTCCAGTGCTTCAGCAAGCCAACCTTATTCCAGTGCTTCAGCAAGCCAACCTTATTCCAGTGCTTCAGCAAGCCAACCTTATTCCAGTGCTTCAGCAAGCCAACCTTATTCCAGTGTTTCAGCAAGCCAACCTTATTCCAGTGCTTCCGCAAGCCAACCTTATTCCAGTGCTTCAGCAAGCCAGCCTTATTTCAGTGCTTCAGCAAGCCAACCTTATTCTAGTGCTTCAGCAAACCAACCTTATTCCAGTGCTTCAGCAAGCCAACCTTATTCCAGTGCTTCAGCAAGCCAACCTTATTCCAGTGCTCATTTTATTTGAGCCCAGTTTGTGTCGGTATAACATTACATTACATTATTAGCATTTGGCAGATGCACTTATCCAGAGCGACATATAGTTGATTAGACTAAGCAGGAGACAACCCTCCCCTGGAGCGTAGTGGTTAAGGTAAATGACTGGGACACACAAGGTTGGTGGTTCTAATCCCAGTGTAGCCACAATAAGATCTGCACAGCCGTTGGGCCCTTGAGCAAGGCCCTTAACCCTGCATTGCTCCAGGGGAGGATTGTCTCCTGCTTAGTCTAATCAACTGCACGTCGCTCTGGATAAGAGCGTCTGCCAAATGCCAATAATGTAATAATGTAAAGGAGCAATGCAGGGTTAAGGGCCTTGCTCAAGGGCCCAACGGCTGTACGGATCTTATTGTGGCTACACCGGGATTAGAACCACCGACCTGGTGTGTCCCAGTCATTTACCTTAACCACTACGCTACAGGCCACCCCATAAGGAAGTGCACCCACGGAAAGAACAGCGCAGTGGAAATGTTTATAACGCGCCGGAGCGAGGCGCGGCAGGAAGCAGAGCCACTGGAACACGGCGGATACGTAATTACCGCTGACATTTAAGCAGCCTTCCGAGGGCAGTCCTTCAGGATGGTGTCGTAGCGCAGACACTCACTGGCTGATAAACGCCGGATTAGTGCGCGAGAGAGCTGAAAGGTGACAATTTCCAGGAGGAATGTTTGGAGGGAAACAAAATGCAAACAGAAATAAGTACAGCGGTGAACAGGCAAGGCCCTACATGGATCTGTGTTTAAATCTATTCTGTTGCAATTCATGTGTGGAAAAAAATATTATTAAATGAAGTTTGTGCCTTTCTAGTGCTTTGCCGTTCCTTTTCTCATTTGAAAAAAGCCATACAAACCCCAACGAATAATCACAAATATAATTACACGTCAAATAATTCACCCATAAACCCATGTGTTTATGGGTTTACAAGATAGACATGGACAGACTGACAAATGCAGCAACAGACAGACAAACCAACAGAGAGGGGGAAATCATCACATACAGAAAATACACAAACATCAGATAGCAGTAAATGGACTAAAATACAACAGAAAATAAATAGTTCATGGTTTAATTTAGATAGAAGAGGACATTTTGTATGGGAGGACTGAATGTTCTGATTTAAATGTAGCATTATTCATGGCTTTGTGTCTGTGATTATAGGTGTGACTGCGTCAACAAATGTAGCACATTATTATTTGGATAAACATCTTGGTGAAAACCATGAAAAGAAGAGGACAAGAGGAAAATGTGACAATGGTTTTGATTTGAAACGCGTTTGTAGATCTGACTACAGCATGTAATAACAATAATTGAACTTAAATTATTTTTGCCATTTTGCTGCAGAAGGTCGCCACAAGATATATAGCAAAAACATTCTCAGACATTTTAGACATCGCATAGAAAAACTCATTTATAAACATGAAGCCACATTGCACCTCCCATTGAGTGATGTCTCAGTGCTGCCATGGCGTTTGACTTAAATCAATTTTGCCAGCACAAATCAATGTATCTTAAATTGGCTGAATCACAAAATGGAAGCCATGAAGAGACCCTTCCCTGCCCTGAAATTATCGCCCATCTTTCCAGATTCAGAATGAAAATCTATTGAGAACCAATATTTATCCTTTATTACGCGTAGATATATCTAAGCCCACGTTAATGTACATTAATTGTACCCTTCCGATCCTTTCAATGTGGAAATTGCATTTCCTGCCTGCTGAATGAAGTTTATACTAAAATCCATGAATACTAATGAAATTGGATCAATGTGGCCTTGAAAGGGATTCCCTCTAACTGATAGGCATCGTGCCAGCGTAGCCCGTTGCATAAAAAGTGGTCTGCCGTATCTCAGCTGCCAATGACGGCGGAAAAAGGAAAGGCAGGGTTTCTGCAGGAGAAGAGCAAAAGCTCAAATCTGATTTAACGCGCAGAAGAATATTCAGCAGCGACATCCACCAGTTCAAAAAAGACTGATTGATGTTGCAGAAAATGAGAAGGATGTATACCCAATCAGACCTGTATGGTCCATTTAGCCAATAGAGAAGTTGTGCAAGAGTGTCTGATCCTAGATCCACCATGGGGAAGGCTGAGGAAGTGCATATTTTCTTCAACAGAAGAGGTGTCCTCTGTGTCAGAATATGAGCTAGCTAGCTATAGTATGATAATCTCATGACATGTATAATATAGGTAATGGTATGTGTGTAAATTGGCTAGTCAACCATCAAAGCTCTTCAATTATGGTTACATTTTCAGTTGTTGACTATCAGGTGAGCACTGGAAGGCTCTTCGAGAGACCCAGATAAATTGCATGCATGTTGTGTAAAAGGAGGCAGTAGGGTTGTTCAGTATTGTGTAAATGGTGGCATTTATGTTTCAGATAAGAACCCACTGTAAATAGTATGCTGTGCTCTCATTTCAGCCTGGCTCTGCCGGCCACACAATTTAGAGAAATGAACCCTGAGGACAGTGTAGAAGGTGTGCTCGTCTCAGGCGTATAACGTATTCTCTACCCAGCCCGGTTCCAGCAGTGTTATGTCTAGTATTGACCTGTAACAAACAGATGGCTATTCGACCTGAGCGCTTAAAAAGTAAACAGACAAATTTGCGGGCGTCAACCATTTTTCCACTTGATTTCCTGATATATGACGTAAAGGTACCTCCAAAGAGGTACTCTGACATCATGATGGGGGCAGGGCCAGAGAGAAATGCAGAAAGAGTTTATCAGAGCGGCAGATGCTCTTCTACCAGCTTTTATCATGTATTACCATGCCAAATTATATTATTTCAGAAATGTTGAAATAATGCCATGGATTAAAATGTTTAATTACAAAGTAGGAATACTGATCTATCATGTGTATGGTTAGCTGGCCTCACAGCAGCTAAAACAATGCTTGCACAGTGGTGGAAACCACCTCACTATCTGTCCTGGTCTCATTGGGTGAATAGCTTTCTCCAAATCATTAACATGGAAACACCAATCTCGTGGATGCATGGAGCAAGCCAGAATAAATTGGATGCCTGGCATTCAGCACCTGCTGCCAATCAGCTTTCATGATTTCAGCTATAATATTTATTATTCTGTGCTCTAAATAAAAACAAAAACAATAATAAAGCAGGCATATAACGTTTACAGCTAAAAGAATGTTAGACCTGGAGTCTAATTACCTTTTAAGAACAGGATTTGCATGTTAATAAGGCTCCCCACTAGGATGGAGCTGGATTGTCGGGTTTTCCGTCTGTGTTTAATTGTGTGTTTAACTCTATCCGTCCAGTGCTGCTACGTATAATTAATTTGTTCACTATTGGATAACAATGTCCATGTGCCATTTTACAGCGAAAAAACACCAAGACAGCACGTGTCAGCCACACACAGCACCCCCTGTTCTGTTGTTTTCTTTCCTTGGTTACTGGATATGGATCCGACTCAAGCCCTACTCCTTTTTATTTATTTTTTGCAGGAAGGCCTGAATGGGGAATCCCATCATTTGCACTGTGGGACGCTCAGTAGCCACTGCACAGGTCAAGATGCCCTGTCAATGTGCACCTTTACAGCAGACACGCTGCCCTAAGCACAGAGTGGAAGTGGCTTCAAAACACAGTGACATGCTGTAGTTTGCAAAAAATAACTATGAAGCAAAAAGAAAAGCAGACTATCATGAATAGAATGTTACTGCAAAGGAGATGACTCGGCAGCACCAGAAAGAAATTGAGTACAACCAACTGGGTACTAATCACCAAGGAAAATAGAGTAAGCATAAAGAAAGAACATGTTAATTGTAGATGCAGACGTAAAATGTTGATTTTGCAGTCTTCTGTGAATAAATGTCCCTAGGTTTGGATCTGTGAGTAGAGAACACATCCACACGCACATGCACACACAAACTACCACTCTGTCTCAGAAATCCCTGCACACAGGGCCATCCAGAACATCACAGTTTGCATTCAATCAGCAATGGGGTCAATGGAGGCATTTGCAGTCATTAGTTTTAATGATGCCGCAAAGCACAGCACACAGTAGAGTGTGTAAGTGTAGGTAGGCAAGAAATGAAAACAAGATGCACTGGTACGCCCCCCGGCCTGCTTGTTCGTTGCGCTGTTCGGTGGCTTTAACACGAGCAGCAAATCTTTTTCCTGGCGAATGAAGCATCAAAGGACTCGGGCGCTAGCTCCAGCCGACTCCCACAGCTTGTTACCCGACCGCCTCTGACACGGTGTTTCAGATTAAAAGCGCAATCGAGGCACATTGTCCTGAGCTCTTGCAGGAGCAGAGGAGCACCCTCACTTCAGCGAAACTGGGCGGAGTGCACTCCTTCTGCAGCACGAGCGGGTTTAGGGTGTGCTCCTCATGCTTGTGCAGGGGGCGGGAGACCAGCTTCCACGCTTTCCGCTCTGGGTGCGGCCCACCTGTCCGCAAACTGTCTATCAAACTCACCAACATGAGTTTGGATTTAGATGCCATCCACTTAATGTTGGAGTCATGCCCTCCAACTGAATTGCCAACTGGAGGTCTTTGAAGTCAGTTACTTTCCTATTTAGTTACAGTTTCTATTCTGAAACTGATGTGGGCCAGGTTATTGGCCAACATAATGCCCAGTACACAAATCTCTACCCCTGACATGAAAACAAAATTGCGTTTTATGCCAATTGGTTTTGCTCTGGAGCACATTCAATCTACATGCTGCTACTATATGTATAAAGTAGATAACTTCTTAAAGCCAGAAGTATGTTTAGATACTGAAATAATATCTTAGATGCATGCAGTACTGACTATAATTTAGTATGACTAGCAAACCTAGTGATAGGTCAATTCACAACTCAAGGAAAAGACCCCAAACAAATAGACTGAATAACTGACATGGGCCAAGTGAGTAGATTATTCAGTCATAGCTTCTTGTAAGCAAACTTGGAATAATACCCATTACATATGACACAACCAAACCTTGATTTTCTCACTATATCTCTCTCTTATCTCGCTTTATCCATATTTTGTGACATATTTCCCTGTCACTACCTATGCCACATTTTCTAGAACTGCCCGTTCCCCTCGATCCACTTCCTCCATCAGGGTTTCTCTCTTTCTCTCTCACACACAGTCATTTACAACACATTAATGCAATTATCCATGTTGTTCAATTCCAGTTTTAGAAGACACACAGGAACACACGGCACGTGTAGGAACAACCTCCATTAGTGAGACAGGACAGTGCAAAGCAATAGCAGGTTCCTTCTCCACCCTGAAAAACAACTCTTCACCTAATGGAGCCAGGCTCAGACGAACATACCGTAGCTGGGGCAGGGGAGATGTGCGGAGGAGGGGGGTTGGGCTGGGGGGCATTTTCCGTGTGATCACTGGACTGAAAACCACCAAGAGTCACAAGCCAAGACTTATCAGCTTGCAAGGCCACGAAACGGTTACCGTGGGATAACCGACAAATCCCCAAAGAGCCGCGTCCATGAGTCAGCCAGTCCCAGAGCCCGACGGCTATGAAGCGGTGTTTGTGTGGAACGGCAAGGGGCAACGTGGCGCAGCGGGGGGCCAGAGAGCCGGCAGCGAAAGCACAGCGTGGGGACAGAGAACCGGACGCAACCGGCCGTGGCAGCTGCATGAACGCGGCCCACGCCACGTGCTGGGCGGGGGAGCGACAGCCGGGGCAGGATTGCAGGTCCGACACCGCCGGAAAATGGGCCGAGCAGAACAAAACCGCCCGCTTTCAACCGCGCTGAACTCTGAACCGCCCCACCGGCTGTTCCCTTTGACCAGTCCTCGTTATATAGCTCACAGTTCCACGCCACCATGGCGATCTTTACAACACAGCTGGTCCAGCTGACCATGCCTGCACTACCAGAACAGAAACAAAAACTCTCGCCTGAGTGTGAATCCAGTTCAATTCAATATTATATGTATAAAAACAAAGTATGGCAATAATTCAATGTTGCACATTAAGTGAGATTGGAAATAACTGGTTATGTTTTTTGGACAGAAATTGAGAAGATTCACCAATCTCCCTTTGTGTTTCTTGGCATCCTGCAAACCAAATGCTGTAGTGTGGAGACTAGTGTGGAAATTGATATGCTATTTTAAAAGTCTGGATAATCTTTTAAATATCTTAAAATCTTCAGAACGGCTCAAGAAATTCATTAGCTGCAGCTCTTCATGAAATGAATTTGGGCAGATTCCCTACAATACAGTAATTACTTAAAATGCCATTGATTACTAGCAAAGAAATAAAAACACATTCCTTCTCTTCCTCAAACTGGAGATGGAAAGCAGAGATGTGGTTAATGCAAAAGATAAAAAACCTGCAATGCTCAATTGTTTCCTGCCAAAATGGTCTCATATGCACAGCTAAAAATTGGCACCTCATAGAAAAGCCCTTGTTTCAGATATTCTATTCTGTCTGGAGAGCATGTTCCTAAATTACCATTACCAAATTACTCTTACATGCGATAGACTAATTACTGAATGTAAAAAATTGTGTCAGATGTAAACTCCATTGCTACAATTAGAGCAAGAATATTATTACCGTACTTTTTCCGGACCACATGAGTAATGATATGTTCAATTTATAGTTAAATTATATTGACATTTTCAGATTTTCAAATAAGATATGGTACCTCTATAAGTACAGTACATCCACCATATTGTTTGGTACAAGCACATATTTTTTCTAGATTTGTCTCTGTACTCAAAAAATGTACATATTCTTAAAGTGTAGACACCCTTTTATTAAGGGGTATTTTGGTCTCAGCATGTAGAAATGACAGCACCTTTTATACAATACACTGACCAGGGGACAAAGTACACATTTCAGGGGACCATAATTAATGCATGTGCAAGAGGTTTTTCAGTATCTGGTCTGATTATTGGCCATGAAATTCAGTGTTATTGACACAAATAGGGAATAGGGTATGACCCCAGAAGTAGCATAAGCAATTATGCCATGTGAAACTATCATACAAAATGCATGCAGAAAATTATATTTGTTCTCATTACCAATGCAAGAAAGGGAGCACTGAATGGAAACCATTCTTTCCATTAATAAAAAAATAATAATAATATGCCTGGCCCACACTCTCTATTGAATGTCAGGTCCATTTGAAATCAACTACTTTTGTGAGTTTCCAAAGGAACAATGTAATGAAACCAAAGTAGTGGAACTTTCTTGCATTCAATAAAACACTCATTTCAATGCCTTTCTTGGCACATTGACAGGTGCATTTATAGAAGTAGTTCAGGTTCTGCTGGGTGGTCAGAAACCAGCTGTGAACCTGCAATCTTCAAGTTATTTTCTTGATCAATTGATTTCAGTTTCTCTGGAATGGCCACAAAGGCTATACACTTTGATGTTGGCATAATGTTCATTTCTGACAATGCAGAAGGCAATTTTCTTGTTCGCAGCTGTTAATAGAGGTTATCAGTTTGTTGTCTTTCAGGAAGTGACGATGAATTCAAATTAAGCTTAATATTCAGATGAGATGTGGCTTGTGTTTATTAAATTATTTAAACAAAATGATTTAAAATAAAGCTAGTAAATATATAAATGAATAAATAAACTTTCCACATGACAAAAAGGCTTAATAAATGCAAATACACTCAGTTAGCACTTTATTAGGTATGTATTAGACTTATTATTACTTGTATTTTTTTTCTTCTTCTGCTGCTGTAGCCTATCCACTTAAGAGTTATGATGCGTCGTGTGTTCAGAGATGCTGTTTTGCATACCATTGTTGTAATGTGTAGTTATTTGCGTTACTGTCACCTTCCTGCCAGCTTTGACCTGTCTGACCATTCTCCTCTGATCTCTCTCATTAACAAAGTGTTTTTGCCCGCAGAACTGCTGTTCACTGGATGTTTTTTTGTTTTTTTCACACCATTCTCTGCAAATTCTAGAAACTGTTGTGCATGAAAATCCAAGGAGATCAGTAGTTTCTGAGATACTCAAACCCCCTGTCTGGCACCAAAAATGATTTCCATGGTCACTTTGATCACATTTCTTCCCCATTTTTACATTTGGTCTGAAAAACAGCTGAAACTCTTGACCATGTCTGCATGCTTTTATGCATTTAGTTGCTGCCACATCATTGGCTGAATAAATATTTACATTAAGAATCTGGTGTGCAGGTCTACCTAATAAAGTGCTCAGTGGGTGCAGATAATTATTTTCCAATGAAAATAACTGACTAAAAACTGCAAAAGGAGGACATACAACACATTTGGTGAGCCAGACGAAATGTAAAAATGATGCAGAGCAGTGATGTTTTATGTGCTGAGATTAAATTGGGAGCAATCGATTAGAAAAATATGAATGTGAAAGGGGAGGGGGTTAACTTGTTCCCCCTTGTTACCCTTAAATAGACACACAGTATGCCTTGCACTGATGAATCATGTGATAATAAAACATTCATAAATTTTCATAAATATTCATCAACAGAAGAGGCCGTCATGATCTCTCATAATTAGTCATTTATTGAAACAGTATCTTTTCTGCTGAAGAGGCATAATTTCTTATTGAATACATTTTTGTATTTTTGTAGTTGAATATGTATTAATTGGCTTTAAATAATAATAATAATGCATTTAACAACAATACCATAAAATGACTAAAAAGTATTTCTGATTATGCCAAGCTCATCTTCAGGCTTATTTAAGTTCAGAGAGGAAACGTGGCGGAGTATTTACGCCGGCCCGTGTGCACTCGTTTGTGCCGATGCATCACAGCCTGGGAGCTAAAGCTCAAAAAACCATGAAAATTCTACACAATACGTTGAATGTATATTTTAAATTCTATGCATTTATTCATGTTAAATTGTAAGCTAGTATTTAAACTCCAGCCCGTAATATCTGTATTTATGCCAGCCAGAATGTCTGGATTTCCCAGATCCCTAGAACTCAGATATCATATTTTCAAAAGACCCTCATTCCCAACGGATTTGTATTTCTGTGTTTCTCCTGTATAGCAAATAAAACGGTAGTGAACCTAAACATAGTGTACCTACAGTAAACCACCTCCGTACACTGTCCCACATTGCATTCTATCCATGTGTTCAGAAAGCCAAAAGGTTGTAAAGTGTGATCATTTTCCTTCTAGGAAAAAGCAACTGTACTTGTTTGATGGTGTTAATGGTCACAGATTAATAACCGCATAGGCCACAGGGAAGGAAGGACCCAAAGTATTTCACATGAATAGGCAGCCACCAGCTAATGGCAGGTTTGAGTAGAGGGCAGCACTATTTGTCCTTATAACTGTCCTTGGGGCACCGAGCAGAGCGCTGCACTTTTTTTCCTTCTTCTTCCTGCTCATCCCACACACAAACAATGATAACCTCTGCTACTTTCTGTAAGCTTGCAGCTATCAGCACAAAGGTTATGTCAATGTTGACATTTTCAATGCGCTGTGCACCAAAGAGTTATCCGCTAATCCGCCTTGAAGGAGTGTCTTTAGCCAAGGGAGCGTGGCGGGCCCTGCCCGGCCTAGTTTGCTTCAGTGAGAGATACTGCATTGTGAGCGTCGTGCTGCTGGAAAAGAACAATGTACGAGGGGTTCCACACAGTGGCTTCACTTTTACATAGGCTTGTAGCTGTTCTGTTGCGGCCTATCAGCAGATTTTTAGAAACTTGATACATATTTTTATTTGGAACATGAAATTCATGTGGCAGCGTGGAGGAAACAAACTCTTCACTTCTATACTTTTACTCTACAAACTTTTCTTCTATACTGTCCTTAAATCAATACACTCAGGGAGCACTTTATTAGGTATTTATTAGACTTCTTTTTTTAATCTTCTGCTGCTGTAGCCTATCCACTTCAGAAGTTTGACACGTTGTGTGTTCAGAAATGCTCTTCTGTATACCACTGTTATAATGTGTGGTTATTTGTGTTACTGTCACCTTCCGGTCAGCTTTGAGCAGTATGGGCCTGACCTCTCTCATTAACAATGCATCCCTGCCTGCAGAACTGCTGCTCACTGCTGCTCACTGAAAATCCCAGGAGATTAGCAGTTTCTGGGATACTCAGCCCATACTGTCTGGCACCACCAATCATTCCACGATCAAAGTAATTTATTCCCAATTCTGACATTTGCTATGAAGAACAGCTGAACCTCTTAACCATGTCTGCATGCTCTTATGCATTTCGTTTCTGCGACATGATTGGCTGAATAAATATTTGCATTAACATGACGGTTTACAGGTCTACCTAATAAAGTGCTCATTGAGTGTACTATTACAGCATAAATTTAGATGCCATAGTATATGCAAGCGGGAAATTAAGAATGTAGTATCGTTAGCTCGGAAATTGTTTATTAGTATAGCTTTAGATGGGCATCTAGTAAATCCATTCAAAATGTGGTCTCAATGCTGCAGGTGTGTTCTCAGGCAGTGTGGGAAGATGGGCAGTGACTGTGCAGTCCTGACTGTAGGAGCCCATTCCACTAATTGGGGTGCCAGGACACAGAGGAGCTGTGATCATGAGGAGAGTAACCTGCCAAAACAGCATCAGTGAAAGGCAGCTATTTTTGTGAATTGCTATTACCAAAAATATTTTACGATGTTTAAAGGATAAATGATAAAATAATGAAAATAATGCTTCTCATTCACATTTACATTTACATTTTAGTCATTGGCAGACGCTTTTAATCCATAGCGACTTACAAGTGCATAGGTTCTACCATAAGTCAGAGCATCACATCCAGAAACTCGCAAAATACACAGGAAATGCTGTTCTAAACATAGTTGTCATCAGAATTTTTTTTTTTTTTTTTGGGGGGGGGGGGGGGGGGGTTAGACAAGGATAGGGATATCAGAAAGGAGGGGCAGGGGAAATCAGGGGAATCACCCATTCATACACACACTGACGGCGATTGGCTGCCATGCAAGGTGCCGACCAGCTCGTCAGGAGCATTTGGGGGTTAGGTGTCTTGCTCAGGGACACTTCGACACAGCCCGGGCGGGGGATCGAACCGGCAACCCTCCGACTGCCAGACGACTGCTCTTACTGCCTGAGCTGTGTTGCCCCACAAGGCTTAAAGGATCCCTCTCATAATAATAATAACGATAATAATAATAATCTAGAAATAATGCACTCAGTAGAGTGCAGTCCTCTGATAAGACATAATATTCTCCCCTCATATATATGTGCCCAGCTAATGTCTTGGCAATCCAGTCATTCGTTTTCGAGACATGTTTGGCCTGATGGTGGCACTAGCAGAAAGGTCACGGGGTCACCAAAATCTATGTGCTTCATCCAATTGTTTCATGAAACTCCAGCTATTGCTTTTCCAGATATGTCAATCATGATCTCAACATTCGGCCTGATGGTGGCACTAGAGGAAATGTCATGAGATCTCCAAAATCAATAGGTTTGTTCCACTTTGCAACATGAATGTACATGGGAAATTTAATGGTAATCCAGCCATTGCACTTCCAGATATGTCAATCACAAAATGAAAGTTTGGCCTGATGGTGACACTAGAGGACAGGTTATGGGGTCACTGAAATCGATAGATTTACTCCTCTTAGGAACACAATTCTCACACAATATCTGGCCATACTTTTCCTTCCACATGTCTTTCACAGATGGACAGATGGACAGATGGATGTCATTACATAACCTCCTTGGAGGAGGGAAGAAGAAGAAGGATGAGATTAATGGTTTTTCATGTTACAGGGTGCACCTTGTTAGTGTGTAATGGAATCAGAGCAAATGGATAATATGCAAAGTGTGTCAAAACAAAGAGCTGCTTGCACGCATGCTACTGATTCAGATATAAAAACGGCATTTAAAAAGAGCTCTGCCTGTGTTGTCCAGCAAAAAGAAAGCGGATTATAATACCATGCATAGAACAAAGTGGTTTTCCACATTCCCTTTTGGCATTTTTTGTGGATTGGATCGATAAACTATTTAGCGATTAAGTCCTGATTAATACATTATTGTCTGTCATACAATCGCTCCAGTTACATTACGGGATATCTTTTGGATGCATGGTGGAGATGTAAATGCACTTTGGCAGTGTAGCACTGTAAGTGTCCATCAAAAAGGTCAGCACATATCCAACACGAAGATGTGACTTGAAATGTGTTATTCCTATATTGAAATGTCAGATTATAATGTTATCGTAATCAAAAGCACTAATACTATCGGCAACACAAATTAATTTTGTTGGTCCCATTTTATATAACCCTTATAACAGTGTAATAACACCAACTATACAGGCATATAACTACATCGTACTTATGACGTACACTACATAGGATGTGTTGCAATTGCACTAGGTCACATTCTAAGACGTTCTGCTGAGCAGAAGTTCATATTGAGATTTAAAAGATATCATGGTATGACGGCAGCCATCGGGTGGGAAATTGGTCTTAAAGTTGTTCCATGTACACAGCAGTTACCTTAATGACCATGTTCCTGTTATTCCATATTGATGACAAAATGTACAAAAAAAAAAGATTTTTGCTAGATTGAATGGCAGTGTACAACTGAACAGGTGTCAGAACTGATCGATACCTCCAGCATCGTGAACCCGAGCACTCGGTCCTGAATTCCCCACGAACAAAACCGGAGGACCTGAAGCAATAACACCCCGCATATCATTCAGACGCTGTAAGCCGCAGAAACAAGAGCGCTGCTCAGCAGTCAGATCCTGGAACCCGGCGCACTCTCAAGGCCTGGGGCCAGAATGCCAGCGCCACGCTGTCAGTCCATAAGGGAAGCAGCGTAGACATGCTGGAATTCATTATCCAGCCTGAAAGAAGAGAAGGGGGAAATTCTAGAAGGCTCCGGCTCACGGGCACCGGTGTGCGCAAGGCATCCAGCCCCGCGTGACGCTTTGATGACTCTAGAATCTGTAGTGTTTTGAGCCGGGTGTACAAGCTCTGTGTTCTGCCTGTTCATGAACAAGATGAATGTGATGTTTCTGCAACTTGAAGTTTTGGGGAAGAGGGGGAGAGATGGAAAGAGAGAGAGAGAAAGGAGGGAGTGAGAGAGGGGGAGAGAGAGAGCGAGCGCAACCTAGCCTCTAAATCCGTGTGTCTGTGTCGGTCTGTAGGTCTGTCTGTTTTGGGTAGAGGCATAGGCACCTATTCCAGTCTATATACAAGTATTTACCGATTTTGTTCCAAACCATATTGCAGCTGTCTTGTTCATTAAATATTATTTAAGAATATGTGCTGCTTCCAGGAAGAGAGCGGACAGAGAGGCGCTTGTTTACTCTGATGCTAGAGAGCTTCGTTATGGACAATTAGGGACTGCTGTTCCGCAACAAAGTCACGGGGGTCAAGAATTGTATTAACATTGCATTTAACATTGTATTAACATTGCTGTTCTGCCTTCTGACCATTTCGTCCATTGACACAGCAATTGCTTAATTAATTCAGTAATTCATTTCCAACTGGCAAAATAATTTCAGTGGAGTTTTAGTATAAAGGTTTGTTTTCCTAACTAGTACTGCCAGGTCTGCCATTTTAAGGAAACCGGGAGATGTATTATTTTGTGAGACATGCAGGATAAAAAAAAAGAAGAAAAAAAGCATTTTATTTGTTTCTTGGCCTTACTCCAAATATAATAATTTACCAAAACACACATTTTGAGTTAATCAACGTGGAGTCATTACTGGTTGTTTTGTCTTAATGAACAACCTTCGTTATCCCTGTGAACAACCATTATTTGCCATTTTATTTTATTTTGTGAAATGAAAAACAGTTACAAAACTTGGGAGGATTCAAAAATGAAATGATAAGCAAATGGGGCTTGAAAAATAAATCACATTAAGTTTAAATGAATGAGTGTTGTGAAGGCACAACAGCTAGCAAACAGTTTATTTCTGGCAGTGCATCCTCACATTCAGCGTCTACAAACTAAATTTTCAATTCAAAGGATGTTCAAATTGAGTTTAAATTCATAAAAGGGCTCCAACTGATTTACTAGAAATATCTGGCCAATAAGAGAAAACTCTTGAGCAAATGGAATAAAATTTGAGTGTCATTTAAAAGATTCCTTGAGGGCATTCAGGCTATTGACTTTAATTGGAGTCGTATAAGCCTCTGTCCCTGTCTTCTCAGGCAGACAGGTGACATCACACAGGCTTGGGTTTTGGTTGTCGGTTTGAGCATGTCCGGTCATATTCTTAAAATGAAAGCACGAATTTGGAACTGCAGCCTCTCAAAAAAAATGGGCGTTACCATCCCTTTGCTCATAGCGGGTATCAGATCAGAGGAGTAACAATGCAGGAAGACCCGTGTGAACAGATGTAGGGGGGGTCAAAGGTTAGGACCACCTGCTCGTCTTTAAAATGTCATGCCTCCAACAGATCCATCACGCTGTGTAAAACATGCGGGGGCCATGCCACACAACATCACTATTCTCAGCTACAGCTACAGCGCTAATTACAGTATATTGCGCTGAAAAAAAAAAGAAGACCATTATCCTCTTCCCAGTTTTGCCTCTGCCATATTGTAAATCGCTTGTGCGGTCTTCCAATTTTCATTCAGAAGAAGTACTTACTAGCACCCTGCTGGTACCACCATAAGGGAATAGAGGGACTGGATTGGGTTGGATTGCTATTTAAAGCATATATACTCCCATAAATGGGTAGAGCACTATAACCACGTCAATAATTGTATGGAAATGGGGCATTGGGCAGTACTAACACTGAATTATTTTAGCATGGCAGATGGAGAGAGCATAATGCACCACCAAAATATTCATCCCTTTACTTTTACATTTGATTGGATTGATTTGTTAGTCCTGTCAGTTACACACTGCGTGAATTAAAATTCAGATACTGCTATTTTAAAAGGGGGGATTTATCATAAAAGCAATTATTGACGGTAATTTAGCCTATCAACTGATACTATGGTCAAACAGTCACATTTACAGCATAATAATATTATAGATCTTATTGTATTATATAAAAGAAGAGTTTTCACCCCATGGTCTCCTTGGAGATTTAGAACAGGTGATTAATATTGTCGTCTTCAGATGTGGACCACAGCTCCCTGCTCACAGCTGGGGTTACCCATCACTGCCGGGGAAACGTGATCCACGTAAACAGTGTGTTTGATGACTTTGAAGGGGAACGGGATGAAGTGACGATCTCGACGAGGCCGCTAGTCCCTACTGTCCTGAGACCAAGTGCACTGACAGGAAACACACAGCTGCTGCAGGCAGTGCGAACACCAAACCACACACAGCAACGACAACTTTGTGTCTCCGGACAATTCAAAAGATAGAACTATGACACTGTCGGTCCCGCAGATTAATGGTATAATAAAGAAGCTAATGGTCTCACCATTACGTTCAGTGCAGGAGTACTTGAGGAAACCATAATTAAATGAACCGTATTATTAATCACACATGATCAGTATCTGATCTTGCCATCTGGATTAGGGCTAATCCAAATCTTTTTTTTTTTTTTTTGCCAAGAGTGCAGTCTTGTACAAGATTAAGGTATTTTTGGATGAAAGGATCAACATCAACATCAACCGACAACAAATGACCAGAGTGCTTGTCCTCAGCCCTGATTTTCATCCTGAATCCCTATTGTGTGCTTCATTTCCTGCCTGCACTGTACATCTCTGTGGAGAATAATTCCAGTAAATCGGTGTGGAAGATCCACAGAATCTACCGCTCTTCAGCTGACCCAGAGGACAAACTCAATGCAGCAGCTGCCTTCTCCTGCTGTTCGTCAGAAGGCAGCGTTCTTCCTCAGCCGTGTCCGAGCCCAGCGATCCCAGCGCACACTGCAAGTTTCTGAGCTTAAAAGAAATTATTAAATAAATGGTCCGATTTTTGATTCGGTGCCCAGATACGTTTTCCTCCGGGGAGTTTTGTCTCACTGTGATTTCGTTTTTTGTGATTTTAGAAATGATGAAACGTTACCATTTCCCCTGGAAACAGCTCCACTCAGCATGCAGGCATTGTTCTAGGGCCATCTTCTGAATCTCTCCTACGCGGCTGCTTCCAGAGCAATGCACTACTGGACGCATATTCGGTAGGAGTGTTACAGGCTTCGCTTACAGGGGGGACTTCCTCTAATGAACTTCCTGTAGTTTGCTGAAGGAAGCCTTTTTCAAAATGACACTTTTGTTCTTAGTGCTGTGCTTTTTAAGTGCTGTCACTGGGGCGAAAGTGAAAAGGAAAACAAGCAAAGGAGAGATCAAGGAAGCACAGGAGCCCTACAAGGTTGTAAAACGGTCATGAATCTCCCGGTTTGGGGGCGGGCGGGGGAAAGGGGTCCTTGAAATTATTTGGCTATGCATTTGCACACTGTCAAAACAGAAGGCGAAGTATATTTATGATTACTGCAGTCTTTATATTCCGTTATTCACCTGCAATTTTCTCAGGTATGAAAGTAGACTCTTTCAGAAAGGATACAGTTTGTACCGTATACCTTCACTCATTACTGCTACCAAAAGCAGCGGTTGTTAAACACCGGCACCCTGACACCTATTAGTCTCTGCCTCGACCCTGGGAGGCTGTGGGTTTTGGTCGCCTGCCAAGTTGCACCAACTGCTTCTTAGTTTGGCACTCAAATTTCACATAAATTGATTGTGGGTAATGACCATACGATGGTCTGGAGTTCTGTACAGAGCTATATTGCTTATAATCTCTCATATAGTCTCTCAGCCGTGACGTAGAGAAAACAAAACGACATTGCCAGCCATGCATCATATTTTCCTGCATATATTTTATTACTGGACTGATTTCATCAGAAATAGCACCAGTCTTTGTCTGGGTAGCACAGAAATTGACTGTGGTTTCTTAAACTCAGCTAAGCTAGGAAAAAATATATACATAAACTAACTGAATTAGCTAGCTGGCAAGTATAGTACAGTTAACTCACAAATGGAGAAAGGAAGAAGTGGCAGGAAATTGGCAGTTAAATTATGGAGATGTTGTTAGTCACATTTTATTATTTTTCAAAACAAAACATGCATGAAGGATATTCTAATATTTTTCTAAAATATTTGAGTTAGAGCATCAGCCCAGAATGTGACAAAGGGATTAAATGAATTTAAGTAAGCCTGGTAAATAGGAATCAATGTATTTCTGTGTTATGAGTCACCAACTGCGATGACACCACGGCTGTGGCACTGCAATGATAATAGAAGGGTCAGGAGTTCCCACGAGGAGCTGATGGAATCCTTTCTTCCTCTTTGGGGAAAAAATATGCGGCTATATTTCTGGGATTTGTCCCCCTTAGCACTGAGAAAGCTGATCTGTCACAGAGTGTGCTGTGAATGTTCCAGAAAGGCTGTGCGCACCCCCCACCCAACCTTAAAATACGAGAATGACACACCATTTATGTTGGTGAACATACAAATCACCTGACAGCTGCTAGTAGACAACCCCCCCTTCCCCTCAACACAGACACACACACACACACACACACACACACAAACTCATACACACACACACACACACATACACACACACACACACACAGACAGGTACATAAGAAGGTAGATGTGTGGTAAAATCTTCATGTGACAGATGCTTGGGGCTATCCTGAGACACAGGCAACTACAATACAGTGGCGAGACAGCAAGAGGTACATCATTTACGATGACAAAAAAAAAGAAAAGGTGCTGAAGAGGGGACAAGGCGAGGCCAGCGTCTGAAAAATGCTATGCCCTGGCACTCCACAGCAGCGCGCTGCACCCAAGGACAAATCCTGTCCCAGTTAATTAAAACCAGGACAGAAAACTAATTACAGGCCTGCAAACAGGCAGTGCTGATGGTGGCAGGAATAACATGATGATTACACGATAAAACAACCCACTGGCCCCTCCAACACAATATAATACACTCAATGACTTTAGCAAAGCATCAAAAGTGGACACAAATAATGCACTGACTATGCTCGTCATAATGCGCATGTTTTGGTTAATTGGTTGTGAAGGGATTAATTCATGGACTTGATGTTTCAGTTCCATGTTTATCGGTTTTCCTTATCTAATAATTAGATTTTTTCTGATTGACAAAAATGAGAATTCTTCAATAAAGACATTGTTTAAACAGCATCAAAGCCTGGTTTGCAGCCCTATATCGACGGATAGACCAAACATTCCAAAGAAGGTATATCAGTGTGACCATCTCAATTGTATTTCAAATCTAATAAAGCATGAATGGCACAGATCACCCCGAATTATGCCCCCTTTTATACATTGCCCCCCCATTTTAGGAGACCAAACGTAATTGGAACATTGCCTTTTCAACAGTTTCTGATTAGTCAGGTGGATTCAGTCATTTCCTTAGTGTAGGTGTAAGGAAGCTTTCAGCATCAAAATCTTGATTATAGGCTTTTGATTGCGTGGAGTTTGGAGTCCGTTATTTGGCATTTGTGAAGATGAGAACCAGAGTTGTGCCAATAGAAGTCAAGGAAAGCCATTATGATGCTAAGAAATTAGTAAATAATACAAAAAATAATAATAAAAAAAAACAATATCAGAGACATAGGTCAAACAATAGGCTTATAGGAACAAACTGTTTGGAACATCATTAAGAAGAAATAGCACACTAGTGTATGTTTGGGATCATCGCCTTGCTGTAGGATTAAGCATTGCCCAATGAGTGTGTAGGCATTTCATTGAACTTGAGCAGATAAGATGCTTCTGTACAGATCCATTCTGCTGCTGCTATCAGCAGTTACATTATCAACAAAGACAAGTGAGCTAGCACCTGAGGGTGCTATACATGCCAAACCTATAACACCCACACTACGTTTCATAGATGAGCACTTTTCGGTTCTTGGGCAATTCATTTTAGCCCCCACATTTGCTCTTGCCATCACTCTGATACACGTCAATATTGTTCTTATCTGTCCACGAGACCTTTTTCCAGAACTCAGCGAGCTCTTTTAAGCACAACTTGGCAGAATGTAACCTGGCCATCCTGTTCGTGCAGCTAACCATTGGTTTGCATCTATACATTAAGATTGTAGCCTCTGTAGATCGGTTTGTGAAGTCTTCTGAAGAGATTAGTCGCTGACACATCAACACCTGCCACCTAAAGAGTCATGTTAATCTGTCAGACAGGAGTTTGGGGGTTTTTATTCATGATGGTGAGAATTATTCAGCCATCACCTGTAGAGGCCTTCCTCGGCTGACTTGCCCCATTACAATTACTGAGCTCACCAGTGCTCTCTTCCTTTTTGTTCCACACAGTTTATTTTGGTAAGCCTTTTGGTTGGCCAATGTCTCTGACAGTTCTTATTTCTCAGCCTCATAATGGCTTCTCTGACTGTCAGTGGCACTCCTCATGTTGACAAATACCACTAACAGACTCCAAAGGCAATCAAGACTAGATGCTGAAAGCTTTCTTATACCTGCACTAAGGAAGCAATTGAATAGTCTGTAAAGCGTCGTTGTGACTGTCCGCTGTGAAAAGCACAATACAAATACATTTGAATTGAATGCACACAACAAATCAGAAACAGCTGAGAAGCAAAATGTCCAAATACCTTTGGTCCCCTAAAATGGAGAGACTGTGTATAAAAAGGGATACAATTCATACATGGATCACCCCGTATGGCTGTACAAATTAAATTAACCTAACCTCAAATTAAAGGTGAAGGTCTTAACTTTAACTTCATATGCATTGTTACATTTCAAGTCCAATGTGCTGAAGCACAGAGTCAATAGAACAGAACCTTTACCACTGTCCAAATACTTACGGACTGCAATGTATATGCACACAACAGTTTGGCCAATGTATATGCACATAACAGAAAACAAAATTGTTAGCCTACATAGACTATTGGTGTCCATATTCATATTCATATTCAAAATAAAAATTCTGAATATGTTTAATTTACTTATCACTTATCTATACTTATCTTATAAAGTATAACTTAACATATTTTACACTGGGCTATGAATGTTTCAAATGGAGTTTGGACATTGATATGCGCAAATGTATCATGGTATCACTACCAATGCACCAATCACACATGGTAGTTAGTTAGAGTTCAGCTCTCAATTAATTTGGTTTTACTGCTGTTTTAAATTGAAGTCCATTGTGTCAACTTGGTATAATCAAGGACCAAATGTTTACCAATGTGATAGTGCTGACACCAATTCCGGGACGACAGCAGCCAATTGGATTTGCCTGAATATAATAATAATAATAATCCTACCATTCTTCAGCTGACTTTCTTGCACGTCACGTGGCCTCTTAAATTTCCGCTCAAGAAATTTCTACCATTCAGCGTTTCATCAACTAACCTTTCCGGAGCTGTTCTAATGGCTAAACTCAATGAACACGCAGACGAGTCAATGGCTCTCGGTCAGCACCTCATCATTCTGTAAGCACTATGCCGTTGGAAGTGACAAGTGCGAAGAAACAACTCTCGGCATCTATTTCACAGGATATATGCCACTGCATGTAGGTGGAGACAGGAGAACGGGGATATTTTCTGACTACGGGCTCTTGACAGGTAGATTTCGCAGTGAGTAATGAGAGGCGCAGCATCTTCAATCCCTTCGGAAACGAAGACACGTGCTGGACCGTCCGCATCCCATCCCTACTCAGTGACCCGACAATTACCGCCCGGGAGATCGTAAATACTGCGTCAGACGCAGACTCACCAGATCTAAAAAGCGGTCCGAGCCTGAGCGACAGAACAGATGCTATCCATGTAGCGAGCGATTAAAGGCGATTTTCACTTCGCTATGCTCTCACCCCAGAGCGCTCGCCTCAGAGGCCACGCGAACTGACAACAACAAATAAAAGTGAAATAAGGCACAACCGTGTCTTTCATAACGTCCAGAGTAGGGAGGGCACGTTTCAGATTCAAGTCTGAATTATTGTTACTGCTTTGGTGTTTATCACGGAAACGGCTACTTGATGTTTTATGTCAGTGACACCTCCAAAATGAAATAACATCGGTTCGTTCTAAACTACATAATTAGACTTATATGGCTTATAATAATCGCTCTGCATGATATGCAACTTCATTACGTGGGACTCGAAGATGAATAAATAAAAATACGGTATGGATTAATTCCACTAGAGAAATGCCCTCCAGTGGAATAAAAAAAAAAATAATAATAAAAAATGAAACGACACCAGCAGGCCTACGTACAACAAATAAACAAATAATTATTCATGTTAATATTTGTAATATTATTATTATTATTATTATTATTATTATTATTATTATTATTAATACACTGCAGAACGTGCGCGTTTCAATGGAAAATAAAAATAGGGGCAAATGAGCAGTGTAACGATGTGGAATAGTTCCATATATTTTTTCAAAACACTTTCCATGGGGATTAAGCTACTTCATCCAGTTTCGTTCGCTATTCTATTTGTAATTTTAGTTAGGGGGTGGGGGGTTACACGGACCTCTGTTGACGCTGCCACAACGCAAAATACGCTTCTTCTCAGGACGATTGCATTACTATGCGTTTGTCACACCTTGTTTCAAAATCCCGTTGTAAAATTGCATAAATGCTAATGCATTAGATTCGATGCGTCGCGAGTGCATGAGTAGCTATTATCCTCATCGTATGCCCGAAAGTCAATTTCAGTGGCAGTTCCTGAAGTTCGTCCATGCTCAATCTAAGTATACTACGACGTTTCACTCAGCGCTCATTGGTCGAAGGACGGCCTTTAAACCGAAAACACACCTCCGTTATGCATCCAAACTCAGCACAATGAGATCCAGGCATAGCCTACAAACTTTGATTCCTGCTGCTGGTGTGAATGCAGAATGACAAACTCAGGAAGATGGATATAGCGCAAAACTAAATGACTAAAAGCAGAACATTCCAGTCAAGACGGATGTTGTCGTACTTAGGTCTCGTGACGTGATCTTTGAAAATATCCCACGTGCATTTCCTTCACTCATAGCATTCAACACTCGGATGTTAACGCATCACAAAGCGAACGACCACATTCAGTTTAAGATGCCACCGTTTGCGAATTCATGGATATTGAGAAAGGGGTTAGGTTTTTAAAAAAATAACACCCCTTTCAGGATCAATGTGTTGGCCATAAAATTTGTTGCCCAGATCTGGCAGACGACATCCCCTTGCAAAAGCATTTTTAACAATAAAGTGATGGGCATCATCTTTAACTTGACATCTGGTATAGCGGCAGATGTCAAACAGTCTATACCTAAACCACGTTCTGATTATGGCTCATATTCATTAAAATGGCATCATACATTTAGAATTAAAAAAAAAAAATTATGTGAGGTAATTTAAACATGCACATATCCTTTGACATTCTCGCAAGTGTTTAACCACAACCCACATTCCACTGTACTTACAATTATTGGCAGCTAGCGCTGATGTAAATACACTTAACACCATGAAAGTAAAGGTCCAATATCTGCTGCGCGATTCCATCTTCGTCGCGAGGGAACGGCTATCCAGGCGGTGATATATCCTCAACCCGTTAAAATATCCCCAGTACGTGTTGCCTCCACTTGCTTTAGCTCCGGAGTGCGTCCTGCTCTCTAACATGCGCGCAGGGTTGCCGCTGATGATCACAGAGACGCGAACTCCAGTCTTCTTAAGGACGTACAGCGCTTAAAGAATCTCTCTCTCTCGCGCACCCTCGCTCTCGCACTCTCCCCCCCCCCCCCCCCCCGCCCCCATCCCCCATCTCTCTCACCCCCCTCTCCATCTCTCTCTATCCCTCTCTCTATCGGCGTGCGCTCAGCAGTTAGTCGGTATGTACAGGTGTTTAAAAAATAAAATATTATAACAACGAATGTTACAGTATACAACGACACGGGTCAGAAAAAGGCTTAGATGATATCGAGAGCGTCTTTGCGTTTGCAGTTCTTCACTTCTACACTTCACGTCTAGGCGAATCGAATATTCACAACCTGCCGTTACGCGTTAAAGTTAAAGTCATCTGCCATCCAGTCTCATTCTACCGATGTTCGTGCAAGCGAACAGAAAGGTGTGACTGTCATAATATGTTCAACAGCGCGACAACGGCGGAAGTGTGCAGCTTCTGTTTAGTTGTCAGTGTTGACAATGACAAGGACACTTTGCCCAGAAGTAAAATAAAATAAAATAAAAACACGTTTAAACGTTAATGTCTCCAAAACAAAAAAAGTGTGTCATCACAAAAGTAATAGCGTGCCCAGCGTTTATCATTCACAGATTGATTCATCGCTTTAGAATGTAAGCTCAAAATGTGTATGTGTTAATTCGCATAAGAAAAACTTCCGATAGGCTGCTTTATCTCAGAATTGGGTTGACAAGGAGAATTGGGTTGACAAGGGAATTATTTATAATTTATGTGTTATGCACAGGCTCAGCAAGTGAAAGTATTTTCCATGCAGACAAACTATGCCATTGGCTTTGTGCTTCAAAAAATTATTGAAATGAAATACAGTGTTTGTTCACTGCAGACCACAATGGCACAGGATTATAAACACTGTACATGCATGTAGATGTATTAGGCATACATTTCATTCATTCATTCATTCATTCACACATGTATGTCACCTTAATTTAGTCAACAACCACCTACAATGTGAAACTAAGAGAGCAAAAGAGCTAACCCAGTTTCTATCTGATATTACACTTCCTCTATAAGTTGATGACACACTGAAGACACACTCGGATCCAACCAAATGACTCTACAGTATTCGGCACTTCACATTACAGCAGGTCAAAGACCCCATACATACTGCTGAAGCAACCAAGGAGCTTTTCAGGGCAAACAAGTGGAATGCTCTTGACTGGCCAAGTGAATTAGCTGACCTGTATCCCATTGAACACACATTTCACTTGAAGACACGACTGACGGCAAAACTCCCTGAAACAAACAAGAACAGAAGATGGCTGCAGAGAATCACCGGGGAAGATACCCAGAGTCTGGTGATGTCAATGGATTGCAGAATTCAGACAGTAATTCAATGCAAAGGATTTGCAACCAACTACTAAATATGACTTAAGAATGTTAATATGTCCAATTCATTTCGATCCCCTAAAATGGGGGAAGCATATATGAAATGGGCTGCAATTCCTATACTCTATCAGCTTTTTCTTTTCAAATTGAAATGATGTCTCTGTCCAACTACTTACAGACTGCCCACTCATGTGGTGTATTGAAATGAAAAGTTTCTATTTATTATGTTTCTCTGCCTTGCATTGAATACATCCAAGCACTGTCAGGTAGATGTGGGTGAAGATGTCTTAAAGGTATAATATGTAATTCTTTATATAAATACATTTCCTTTTTGATTGGTTATAATTGGTACTTTATAGACAATAACAAATACATGTATAACTAGAGAAGTGCATGTCCTAAATAAAATGTGGTGCTGCTATTGCGAATGCTATTCTAATATACTGTAGCTGTCGGTAGTTGGTAAGCTGTACGAGGTGATTGCTATAGTCTTACTAGGCTGTTGCTAGGTGTACCAGGAGGTTTATAGGGTCTTACTAGGTAGCTGGTAAGCTATACCAGGTGGTTGCTACAGTCTTACTAGGAGATTGTTATGTATAGCGTATGGTTGCAAGGGTCTTACTAGATCAGATGGGTTCCCCTACTAAGTCAGGTTCTGCTCAAGGTTTCGTCCTGTTATTTATTATTTTTTATTTTTTAAATTGTACATTATTAGCTGAACTTTTATTTAAAAAAAAATAAAGTTCTGGATAGCCTAAAGCAGTGGTCATAGAATTTCAGAATAGCCATTAGTAGTAGTATTTGGTGTGAAATATGTTGCGTTAAACTTAGTTCACTATAACAGGTATATTAGATACTGTATAATGTGCAACAAAAGCATCATTACCAAACTAGTTAAACATGAGTGCGATTCAACCAGAAAAGAGCATATTGCACAGCTCATCACTTGTATGATTAGCCTACTAAGGACATGTTGCCTCTTCATTTTATTAAGCCAAGTAAACACTTTCGTGATTCTAGGGAATTGTTAAAGCCAGAATATACGAGCACACAATGTCATTACAGTGCAGGTTGATGAGGAACAGGCTACAGTGAAGATAAAGTTTGAAAGATAAAATCGACCTTCTTGCTGTTAGTAACATGTTTTTTCCACAGACGGCTGACCTCCCTTGCAATGGCAGCGTAGGCTATGTGACTGTACCATGTTGATGGATGGGAAATTCAAACCGCTCACAGCACAGACGAGAGACACGGCCAAGAGCACCGCAGCTCATCACGGATCTGATTAGGATCAGAAACGTCACTTGCCTTTGAAACGAAAAACAGCATTAGATGGATTATAAGGGAAAATGACAATGTCAAATGACAACAAGGGTTTGGATAGGATAGGGTTTTGCGTTTGTGGACTGTGGCTTGGAGTTGAATACCCGAATCAATTGTAAAATTAAAATGCAAGTTACTGTCTTTTAATAATAGTAGGCTAACCAGAAATGTGAAAATATTTGGTTGCTTGTTATATTTCCATTCAGAAGAGTCACCAGATTTCTTAAAACCAGCCGAAAAAACCCTGCAGCCTCCTTTGTTCAATTTGGAAAAAACAAGCGCAAAGTCACATATCCTATTAGCAGGCAACTATATCTACCGATAGTCTAGCTGTTCTTCTGTAACATTCCTGAGGTTTCATTCCTGAAATCAGGCCCCTGTTGTGTAGTAACATATCTAATGTGCTAATACTAAATTTTATTGTTCTGGCTGTGGTCCAGCCTATTGGAGCATGCTTGTACAGCCTATTAACGGGGTTCTGAAAACAGATTTTTAACCAGCTAATTGCGCCACTCGAGGAAAACCAACCAACCATTGTGATAATGCATAATCTAGCTAGCTCGCAGTCTAATCAGCTGGTAGGTAACAGCCATTCAGATATTTTACTTCTTTGATTTCATGTGTTGAAATCTTCTTCAACTGCAAGAAATCTGTCGGCAAGCCAAAGTTTCTGCCAAAGCGCATCAGTATTGTCAAGATATCCTTTGAAAAGTAGTTCCTTTTCAAGCAGACTAAGAGTAATGAAGACAATGGGGCGACATTTGCTCAGTCTGGCAGTCGGACGGTTGCCGGGTTCGATCCCACCCTGGACGTGTCGGAAGTGTCCCTGAGCAAGACACCGAACCCCCAAATGCTCCTGACGAGCTGGTTTGTGCCTTGCATGGCAGCCAATCACCGTTGGTGTGTGAGTTTGTGTGTATGAATGGGTGAATGAGAAGCATCCATTGTACAGCGCATTAGATAAAGGCACAATATAAATGCCAACTAATTACAATGAGCATGCTTGAGAATTGCAAGCAATTGTGCGTATGAATGTGCATATGTTTTGCTTACACAAACTCATCCAAAACACTGCACATGGCCACCACTACCAGCTTTCCACAGCTTGCCTAATCACTACCGCATCGAATGTGCAACACCAAAATCATGAAAAGAGTCCTAGTCTAATTGAACAATTTGTTCAAATTTTAAGAAAATTTGGTAAAAGCTGCCGTGTTCACACTTTCTGTGAATAATAGCTTCTGAAAATAATAGCTTCATGGTTGACCGCTCCAGCAAATGGGGTATGAAAATAGTTGGATAAGGAGTTGGATAGGAACATTTTTCAGTTTTGATATTTTCATGGTATATGCTGACAATACTGAGAAAAGGAAAACAACCCTTATTATCCTAATCTTTTTTAAATATGACTAAATTCTGAATAAAAAACATATACTCCTCACAGCAATACAATAGGAGTTTTTATTTACTCCATGTTAATTCTGTTTTCCTTGACAGCTCCAAATCAGTGTTGAATATTTCCCTTGGGGTCCTGTGGGCTACAGGATGTGAGCATCTACTACTTCCTCAATCCCCATTTTAAACTACAACTTTCAACCTTTCCATCCAAGAGAGAAGGTGAATTGGCTTTTCTCTCGCTCTCCCAGATTGTTCGCCAGAAGCCTTCCCCCTTCCTTCTCACTTGTACCCGTCAAGAGTCAAACAGCAACCCTATCAATTAGGGCCAGCACACTCAATCTCACTTCATCAAAAGCCACCCTGGAAAAGATCCTTTCGCTGCTATTCTGAGGAGCCTCTTTTGTGTGCCAAATTCAGAGGCCTGCAAGGAATGGCTATAAAATACACAGGCTATTTTCAAGACCTTTCCAGCTGCAGATATTGGGGGAAAAGGTAACATGTTTCTGACATTATCTTTGAAGAATAAAGTCAATAACTTTTTAAACTATGCAAGTAGAGCACACTGAAGTTTTAGGGGGGGGGAGGAATCACTGCAAGGAAAAAAGTTAGCAGTGTCTACCCATATTAAAAGTTTTTTGTTTGGAATAAACAAAATTGGCAATCCAAGAATGATATTGTACAGGTGGAGAATGGAATGATGGTTATGTGGAATTTCAAACTGTGCAACTCATCGTGTCAGTGCTCTGCAAGTTATATTCACGGATTCAATGTACAATACGAAAAATTTAATTTATCATCAGATTGGCGAGATGATCCCTTTTAATTACTCAGGGCATCAATGCAAATAGCAACAGAGTTCTTACTTGTTCTGCCTGGCTAATTAAATGTAAAAACACATAAAAAGGTAACCTTGTGTAACTGGTATTTGCAGGCAGCTATGCAGTGAGTCGACCATAAACCGCAAGGATCTATCTACTGCCAAGGTTATAAAAAGGTTGCAGGGGTCGATTTTAACCACATTAAAAAATAAAATAAACAAAACAAAACCATCAGATCAAATCCAGGCCTGGCACTTAGCCTCAAAGTGGAGAATTTTTCTTTCTTTATTTATTTTCTTTATTTAACTGATAATGGTCCTGAAAGCTTTTTCATGGTTTTCTGAATTTACCATCTTCCATCAGGATGGCATTATATTTGTTCACTTCACATTAAATCAGGGTGGTCAAACACTGGTCAGTGTCTGCAGGCCTTTTTGGTTTCCGGTCTTTGATTTGCCCCCCCAAAGTCATGCCCAGCACCCGACCCTCCCAAATGATAGAAATATTAAAGTCAAACCGTATTTACATTAACATTTGAGTCATTTGGCAGACACTTTTAATCCAAAGCAATTTACAAGTGCATAGGTTTTCCACAAGTTAAAGCATCACATCCATAACTAGTAAAATACACATGAAGGGCTGTTCCAAACAAAAATACTGTCATTGTAAGTGCAATATATATATATATATATATATATATATATATATATATATATATATATATTTTGGGGGGGGTTTACAGGGATATGGGGGGAAAAAAAGGGGGGGGGGATCAGGAGGGAGAACTAAGGTACAGTTTGAAAAGGTGTGTTTTTAGTTTGCGTTGAAATAGGGGGAGGGATTCTGCTGTCCTGACATTCCACCACTGAGGAACCAGAACGGAAAACAGGCGTGAACGTGCAGCTCGACCGCCAGGTGGTCATAGTGAGGGAACCATAAGGCGACCAGAGCTGGCAGACCGGAACAGTCTAGCTGGGGAGTAGGGAGAGATTAAGGATTGTATGTAAGGTGGGGCAGTCCCCTTAGCAGCCTGAAATGCCAACACTAGGGCCTTGAAGCGGGTGCTTGCGGCAATAGGAAGTCAGTGGAGGCCAATGAGGAGTGGCGTGATATGAGCCGACCTGGGCTGACTGGTGTTCAGGTGAGCTGCAGCATTCTGGACCAGATGGAAGTGCTTGATGGCACAAGCTTGGAGACTAGCTAGGAGGGAGTTGCAGTAATCCAGGCGGGAAATGGCGAGCGCCTGGACTAGGAGCTGGGTAGCTTTCTCTGTCAGGAGATGACGGATACGGCGTATATTGTAGAGGAAGAACCTGCAGGTTCTGGCAGTGGAGAATACTTGTGGAGCCAGGGTGAGGCAGTTATCAAGAGTCACCCCAAGATTCTTGGCCGTATGGGAGGAGGATACTACAAAGTCCCCAACAATCAGTGAGAGGTCAATTGTTGGAGAAGACTTAGCAGGGATGTAGAGAAGCTCAGTCTTGGCAAGGTTAAGCTTCAGGTGGTGGCAAGTCATCCATGCAGAGATATCAGCCAAGCAGGCAGAGATCTGTGTGGTGACCTGGGTATACCAGGAAAGAAAGAGTTGAGTGGCATAATCTTCAGCTTCATGGTTGTGTCAACTAACTTGGGAAAAAAAAGAAAAGAAAAATACAATTGCCTCCGAACATGTAAAACATGCACAGATAATGTAGCCTATTGCAAACATCCATCCATCCATCCATTATCTGAACCCCCTTATCCTGATCAGGGTCGCAGGGGGGCTGGAGCCTATCCCAGCATACATTGGGCGAAAGGCAGGAATACACCCTGGACAGGTCGCCAGTCCATCGCAGGGCACACACACCATTCACTCACACACTCACACACTCACACACTCATACACTCATACACTCACACACTCACACACTCATACCTACGGGCAATTTAGACTCTCCAATCAGCCTAACGTGCATGTCTTTGGACTGTGGGAGGAAACCGGAGTACCTGGAGGAAACCCACGCAGACACGGGGAGAACATGCAAACTCCGCACAGAGAGGCCCCGGCCGATGGGGATTCGAACCCAGGACCTCCTTGCTGTGAGGCGGCAGTGCTACCCACTGCACCATCCGTGCCGCCTCTATTGCAAACATTATTAATTAAATTAAATGGTGGTAAGCAACTGGGATTGCTGGGAAATATACCTGTGAAGGTTTGTGTCCAATGCCAAGTGTCGATATTTAAAAATGCGATGATGCAGAATGATGCAATTAGCTTGTTTCGGCGGTGAAATTTGAACATCGGCTTGTTAGGATGGAAGTGGTCGACAGAAAGTAAATTTGAAACACAGAAGTTGTGGAGAAAATGGAAAAATTTGTAGTGTTTTTCAGCTCCATTATCGGAAACAACATTTTGGCTAATAAAGTAAGATCGCTACAACACATGAAATCAAAGCAGTAAAACACTTACCTCCTAACTGATTAGACTGTGAGCTAGCTAGATAACGCATTATCACAATGGTTGGTTTGTTTTCCTGGAGCGGCGCATTTGGCACAAGAGTCAATTCTAACTTATTTGGCAGTCTTTCAGAACAGTTTTGAACAAATACAGTTCCTGATGATATGTATCAAGGGATCGGGGGAAAAACACCATGCTTATGCACTTGAACTTCTTCTGGCCAAAACCCTTTGCCTTGACCCCTAGATTCATGCATGCTCTTTAATGTCTGGACTAGTGCCTACAACTTCAGTAACAAGCCAGCTAACTTAGCTAGCTAGCTATCATACTCCAGTACCAGTTAATGGAAAATTCCCTACGACTTGCCTTTTGCGTGACTCTTAAGTGCTGACTCTCCCACGGTGAAAAGTTGCATATCTTTTTTTGCAGACTTTGCAATATGCTGTCCGCGGATTTGGGCCTCGTTTTAACCATACTTTATGTTTCTCATTCTGTAGCCATCTCTCGTTGAAATGGCTACCTCCTGGCATATTTTGATCGATGCTGCAGCTTGCTTGCAGTTTCCCTTTCTCCCGCAGGTTCACAAAATGGTAAATGGTTGGCATTTATATAGCGCATTAATCCAAAGCGCTATACAATTGATACTTCTCATTCACCCATTCATACACACACTCACACACAAACGGCGATAGGCTACCATGCAAGGTACCAACCAGCTCCTCAGAGCATTTGGGAGTTACATGTCTTGCTCAGGGACACTTCGACACACCCAGGGCAGGATCGAACTGGCAACGCTCTGACTGCCAGACGACTGCTCTTAACACTTTAGCCAATGTCGCCCCCTAGCCATACACAGCAAAAATAGACTGACAAATCAGAGCAGAACCATGGGCAAAATCAATCGGGTTTCTCTGACTTAATTTATTTCCCTATCCAAAGTGAATTCAATCAGATTGCGATTTCTTATTATGACAGTAATTACATTATTTCAAGCACTTTCAAGTGCTTTATTCAAAGTCCAAGTACTTTCACAACCTTTAAAACACCACATTAAAATTCAAGTATTTTGAAGGATTTCAAGCACCCACAAGAACCCTGATTACTGGACAAAGTTGTCATTATGTAAAGGCTGTCATTTTCGCCCCTCACACACAATGTATATGGATATAAATAGCCTCAAATCAAAGCAAACATTTTGCACTGTACAACAGTCTCTCCAGAGAATGGTGCAAAAAACATCTAGCGATCAGCAGTTCTGTGGGCGGAAACGCCCAGTTAATGATAGAGGTCAGAGGAGAATGACCAGGCTGGTATAAGTCGATTGGAAGGTGCTAATAACTGAAATATCAATGTGTTACAATTATATGCAGAGAAGTGCATCTCTTAACAAGCAACACATCAAACCTTGAAAAGTCTAATAAATACCCAATAAAGTGGTCACTGAGTATATAAAATACACCCCTAGCACACAGAAACCTATTTTCACAAATATTAAGATTGTTGTTATATCAGTAGTTCAGCAGTATTCAGTATGATATCACAGTAAATTTAATCCTTTGTTATGTTATTCAGAGATAAGACCAATTTACTGTAGTGGTTATCATGCCTATTCATTTTCTTCAAGCAGTTTTCTATTTTTATTCAGATTTGGGAATAATTGTTTCTTTTCGTACAGGCAAAAATAAACTCATGCTTTATGCATAAACCCCAAATTTGACATTAACATCCAGTGTCAAATAAAACCCAAAATACTGAAATACTGTGCAAGTTGTGCATTAAAAAAACCAACAACCTTATTTCAACCCTGATACCATCGAACAAGGGAACAGGGTACATTTTCCCAGAAAACCTTTAAAAATTGAATTTTTTAATAATAGCCTACTGTCAGTAATACACTTCCAAGAGGTAAAAAGGTTACTTACACCTTCGGTATTACTGCCATCATTTGTTTTTAAAGAACACATCCAATTTCCTTTTTCACTCACACACTTTTGTGTTAATAAATTCTAGCTCTGACTAAATGTGGAGTGCCAATCATCAGCTTTGATTTCATGGTATTCACAAGCATGTATGTTTCACCCTTTTACAGAAACAGCAGCTTACCACTTTAAAGTTTTATTAAAAACAAATTCATCTCCACTTTATAGCTTTTTACCTACTGGTTGCAAACCTGTTACCCTGACTATGTCAGCTGCTGTTGTTTTCACATGTTGCAACTGGAACTGTCCAGTGCCAGAATGAATCACTCTTAAGCCACAGCTATTTATTAATGGAAGAATCTAAAACACCCAATCTGTTACGATCTTTAACTCATTGGGGTGGACGACGGCAGAAAAGGGAGGTGTGACATTGTTTGATTATTTTTTAATTGAAGCCTTCAAAGGGGAGGTAGAATAAATAACACTCACGATGCAGTATCCAGGAGCTTTGCTAGCTGAATATTTGAAGCTGATAACCAAGCCATTTATTCACATGGAGCTCTTTGTTTGTGTCCCTCCATGGATGCTGTAGCACAAGTGCACAAAAATGTGAAACCCAATTATCCGACTCTTTCACAGAGCCCATTGGGAGTGGAATTATGAGGAAAAATGCAGCAACACTGAAGGAGTACTGGTGCCTCTACAGTGGGTGGGTGAAAACAGAATATCCACAAGGCCTGCCAATCAATGCTAGCCTGCATACATTTCCCTGAGACACTTTTATTAATTATAGAAGGCTTGTCTGGTTGACTCTTTGTATTCTGACTCTTCTCACAAAAGCAAAATTGACAGTAAATCAATAAAATCACACCATCAACCCAGGGAACTTTATTCAACAGAAAAAAGACCTCCCCAGAAGCAGCATGAAGAGATAGTGAAGTTGGCTTCTTTCTGCAGGGTCCTGATGAAAGCCAATGTGGTTTATAAAAAATGGAATTTGAAAAGAAATTGAGAAGTTGCTGGATCTGTTTCCATAGTTGGTCACAAACAAAGGAGTAATATTCACCTTACTGACAGACTAGAATAAAAGGAAAAAGGCATGTCCAGAGTTGTGACAGAATTTCAAGGGGCAAATATGTGCAAACGGAAAGCAACAATTCACAGTAACAAAGCAGAGTACATCAAAGACTTCTCAAAGAGATTATGGATGTCTCTCCTGACAGGGCCTCCAATTTAAAAACAACAACCAAAAAAAAACCGGGGCGAAATGTATCTGTGTGTTGGCAGGTAACAGACCTATAGGTAGTGATGGGAGCATGAGACAAACACAACAAAACAAAAAAGGCTATCCTGTTGCCAAACTCATTGAATTGATCCAATTTGCTTTGCTGTGGTGAACAAAACAGTCTAATTTTTTTGGTCAACTGTTTGACCACTAATTGTGGCACAAGCCTCCCCACCCCCTGCCTTCAGACAAGCTCACTCAAACAAGGTTTCACCTGTGGGCTGCCACCATCATAAATGACAGTGAACTGCAGCTAGTCTTTCACCATAGCTGCTCCCTGCTGAAAAAAACAACAGCTCAGCTAGGTTTTGAAACAGCTGGTAGCTGGTTGACAAGTTCAGACCAACTCCCAGCTTGACATGGTTTGACCAGCTCAAGCTAGGTTTTGAAACAGCTGGTAGCTGGTTGACAAGTTCATACCAGCTCCCAACTTGACATGGTTTGACCAGTTCAAGCTAGGTTTTGAAACAGCTGGTAGCTGGTTGACCAGCTTGGCATACGCAGCTAGGCCAGTTTATGATCAGCTTGACCAGTTCAATTTTCGAGATGGTCAAGCTGGCATAGCTGGATTTTACAGCAGGACTGACATCTATGTTTTTCCTCTAATTAAACTTTTTCAGTAATGATTAGAAAGCAGGACATGGTAGTAGCTATAGCCAGGTGCTGTACTAATCCATGTCACTTTAAACCTAAATTAAATGTTTTCCTGCTATTTCAGATTTGACCAGATTTAAAATGTTTAACATCTTTCATGAAGATACATGCATCATAATAGTAATATCACTACTAATTGATAATTGTTAAATAATGCACTTTGAAATGGGGGAATGTAAGATTTTGGGTTGAATTCTAGTTGTGTAGCAACTTGGATATTGACTGCTTCGGGTGAGAGAAGATGCCATGTTAGCTTGGGATTTGGGATTAATCTTGGTTGCCCTGGATAAGTTATTCAGAATCAAAAAGCCTGGCAAGACATACTTCACTTTATTCTCATGATTACTTGTTCTTGACATAAACTCCTGGCAGTATGACACATTCAGGAAAAATTTTCCAACTTCCTCAATAATTCACTCATTCAAATTCAACTTGAAGTGGATATATGAAGGTCTTGCATTAAATTGAATTCTAAACTGGCATGTATTTCACCATTGGGTGGGGAGGGGAATGAGGCAAGGTCCCTTTACCACATCTCTCTGCTGGCTTTCACCAAATTGTGGAAACTAAACCCATTACTAATGATGGGATGTTAGAAGAAATCCGCTACAGGCAATCTATTTTAGTTTAATTCATTCTGAATAGGGCAGAAGACCTGATACCATGTTTGCAATCATGTCTGATTAGCCCCGTTACCAGCTGAAAGGCCATCTGTCTGTCTATCTGCCAACAAAAACTTCAAGCCTTTAGGGTTTCACCTCACTGTCAAAGTGTTCCTTAAAACTCTACCGATGACTACTTCTCAACACATTTTCACGCAGAAGGTGCGAGTTGGATGAGTGTATCTTTACGCATTTTGCTTGCCAGACAGCCTTATCCAGGCAATGCCAAAAGTAACATTTCCATTGCATTTCTCAGCATCACGGCAGAAAGACACCCCACCCTTTAAAAGTTGATCAAAAGTGTGGGCGGCAGGCCTGTGATGACGGTGCTCATTTTCCGTCATGTTGACCACGGGATGCATGGGAAGGATTGAGTGCACAAGGACAGCAGTGGTCATTGCTCGAGTGACCCCTGATGTTGGATGACTGCCACCCGTGGCTTGCCCTCAGTGCACGCGTATGATTGGTACGTATGACTTTAAAGTCTGCTCTGCCCCCACGTTGCATAGCTTCTGTACAGCGGTGTGTAAAGGAACTGTGAGCTGGCACTGCATGTTTTTAGGAGAAGCGCATTATCACTCTCCCCAGCCAGTGTCAGGGGTTGCACACTTGTATAGAAGTAGTTCACAAATCCAAAAAACGGATCCAAATAGAGACATGGCTCTTTTAGGATATTGGCAGACTAGACTGGCTGGTTGGTAGTTTCTTGACAGACCTGCATTGCATCCGAAAATTAAAGGCAGCAGCAAAAAAAACTACCGGAAATGATTTGATCTACAAAGTGCTTCACTAGCAATACAAGTGATAAAGTGCCACAGCAGGCCCTATGCTAGCTTATCGTTTACTCTCTAAAATCCAAATTCCAGGCAAACTAAAAGCTCATCCAAGACATTGGCATTGTACCCACAACCTAGCCAGTCTGCCAGTCTGTTCATGAACCATTATGCCACTTAACTAAGAACTGCAGCTGAAATGCCATCCTTTCGTTCACCGCGTCTGACAGGCAGGAACACAAATCCTCCAGCAAGTCCATTAGTTGAAGAAGGAATCAATTCTGAGAGGTGAGTGAGAAAGCATGCACGGGGGAAACAAAAAAAATTGAGTGACATTTACTCCTCTTGATCCTGGATCCAACTCTCCGACCATCAGTTCAAACACCAGCCACTGGCGTTAATCATTTGTGTCGGCACGTAATGCAACACAAAATAAAATGGCAGCTGAAAATAAGAAACCACAAGTGAGGAGGCGTTTGTTCTCCACATCTGCACTCCGCTCGCTGAACATAAACTAGGCCTCTAGTTCTTCTTTCAGTTGAGATCGAAGAGCCTACTGCCTCACATCTTTCTTTCCAGCCGTTATTGCCTCAGAGACCCAAATAGACCTGAGCTAATATAAAAGGCTAACATGGGTATGATTGAAAGACAGATCTGTCCTCCAAATCCACATAATCTGAAAACCAAAAGCTCATATTGCTGTTAGGTTTAACAAATACCACTCTGTGGTACAACAGAAGAACATTGTCTGACTCATGACTCTTGGCAGCAGGTAATACAATATTTGTTCAGCAGGAATTTTCTTTCAGACTTGTTCTCTTATTATGCATTACAGTTTATCAAATCCACCAACAACCTTTTACCTTTTTAACAATAATTATATAATTATATGACTGAGTCTACATATACATTGTTTGTAATCTTAATTGTTTTGATAGGCCCGAAATCTCCTGTGAGCACCTTAATTTCTCTATGCAATCCCTGCACATTTGAAAAAAGAATGCACCCTTCTCATTTTCAATTTATAAAAAATATACAGCAAGATACCTGAAATGTATTGGAGCCCATGAACTTAACGGATGCAGAGCACATTCACAAAACCAAAGGATACACAGAATAAATATTTGGTTGGATGGTGCATTCTGGTGCATTCTGTTGTCACCAAATAACATGCTAGATGCACAAAAGATTTGTCAAAATTTGAAGGATTGAAAATGTTTGTCTGATATGTGTATAATTATAGAACATACAGTGGGCAGAGTGTACCTACCTCTGGAGTTACAGGATAATGATACCGGTAGCAAAATATGACCAAAAAGCTATTTATTCATTGTAAAAGAGAAATGTGTTAGCACAGTAGACGGATGACTAACATGGTCTTAACAGTGGTCAAAGCTGAGTCAAATAGGCGTTCTACAATTAACACCAACTCACCATGCAGACGGAATACAGTGTACCGCTAGATATCATTTATCATTTTTCTAAAAACTGCCAGCAGACAGTGTCTCTACCGCTGGCTACTGTAATACACTGCTGTGCACTCTAATGAGGGGCTTCACACTCTCTACCGTGCAAAACCCAGAGCCATTGCAAATGGTTAAAAGCAGTGTGGGAGGTCAGAACATAGGCACTCTAAGCCAGTACCGCTGATGGTTTCTGCCAAGCAAACAACGAAGAATGCTCCAACCGATAATGGGTTAGCCACTGGGCACGCTCCTCTTTTTTCCTGTCCTTGAATGGCGCAGCTGTCATTGTTTTTCCAATCCCCCACTCAACTGTCCTCTTTTCCCATTTTTGGCCTCAGCTTTTCTGAGCTGGGTTTGTCCTATAAGACAAGTCAATCTCAATTTGTGAGGCACTTTGTCTTTAATAATAGACAATAGTGTTAGAATTGGACAGTTATGGCACACAAAGAAAGAAAAAAAAAACATCCAGAAAGGGAACAGCTTTGTAACACTTCTGTATTTCAGCAAACCATAATGCCATTGCCCCCATCAGAAATGGATAGACTTATTATGGTAGAATTATTTTGGTGACTTCACCAGACCATCTCTCTAGAAAAAAAAAAGAATGAACTATAGGTCAAAGTTAAGGTTGAAAGGTTGATCCCGGCACGTGTCTCTGACAAGAGTCACAAGAGTAAGAGAAAAACAAAGACAAAATACATGAATTAATAATGAACCTTGCTTAATTATTTATTCTAGATAATATTTCTGCTTTTGCCTGTTTAGCGTCTGCAGATTTCTTTTCTTGCTTCTCCACTACATCCCCGGTATTTCATCTCATTAAATATTAAAGAGTGCAATCTATATTTCCATATTTTCATTATGTGCAAACTTTAACAAGTGCATTTGTTTGGACCAGTTTATCCCTGCTGCTAATATTGTGTATCTTGTATCTAATAAGTGAGCACTGAATGTTTTGTGTAAACCTATTGCCGTCAGCAGTATTTACTGTGCTAATGACGAGACGCATAATGAAATATTGCACCCGGAAAACACTGTCAGTGTTGTGACAGCGCCTCATTACCTTCCAAATTTGGACTGCTCTTTGGCTCGGGCTGATCTCGGCTTGGCTCCGGAGGGGACAGCTTTGAAGACGAGTCGCAATTGATCATGCCTTTCGTATTTCCCCTTCGAGTGAACAGTTTGTATCGCACGTATCCATAATCCTGTCAGCATCGTGTCGGATTGACTGATGGACAGACACCGTGAGACCTGGAGTAATTACACGGAAATAGCGTGAAGGCCAAGACGGAACCAGCGGATGTCCATAAGGAGAATATACATTTGATGTATTTCATTGCGAGCTGATTTCTCTTGAAGAGGTTAAATGTGGCAGCACGGATGGTGCAGTGCCGCCTCACAGCAAGGAGGTCCTGGGTTCGAATCCCGGTCGGCCGGGGCCTCTCTGTGTGCATGTTCTCCTCGTGTCTGCGTGGGTTTCCTCCGGGTACTCCGGTTTCCTCCCACAGTCCAAAGACATGCAGGTTAGGCTGATTAATTGCCCATAGGTATGAGTGTGTGAGTGAATGGTGTGTGTGCCCTGCAATGGACTGGCGACCTGTCCAGGGTGTATTCCTGCCTTTCGCCCAATGTATGCTGGGATAGGCTCCAGCCCCCCTGCGACCCTGTTCAGGATAAGCAGGTTAGGATAATGGATGGATGGATGGATGGAGGTTAAACGTGTGGCGTGTAAAGAAGCAACGTTCCGGTGCCAATTTACATTTCTGAACAATAGAGTTTGGCTCGCAGCTTCTGCAGTGACACATTTTCGCCACTAGAGGCACTGGGTGGTGAAACAGGCCCTGTAAGGTCATCACAGCCAATGTGACAGCACTGATCTACTTCATGTTTCTGCTCAAAAGTAAAAAGTAAATAAAATAAAAATAAAACACAGACAGCATTGCGCAATCACAGGAGGTGCTGTTTGATCGATCAGTGCCAGATGTGAAGCGCCAAGCAACTCATTTGTGCACCTTGCTTCGGTGGTGTGGGACGGCAAACACCGATGCACTGAAGTCCGCTCTGAAGCCTTTCTGTGGGATGACGCAATGCATTGCATCCCCCAAACATTAGCATTTGCTCTCAACCCTCACCAAAAACATAACAGAGGAGTGCATCTTAGGTAACATATAAAATCCAAAAAGGTGCTCTTCGGAACAAGGGTGATGAGAATAAGAAGCTCACAGAGCCGACTTTAGTGGCAGTCTCCGAGGAGTTACACCTTCACCCCGAGACAGTGATGTATCACAACACATAGTACAACAATGTTAATATGTGTTGAATGTGAATGTGTGCATGGCAAATAACGGTAAACAGATATTAAGTATGCAATAATTTGGTGACACTTCAGTAGATGTCAATAATACATTGGATGCAAAGTGGAATGAACTGAATTTCACTGCCATTCTTAAGATGCCTTGACGGCATTCATAAACACCTGCAACCATTTACTATGATCGACATACTCTCAGTGAGCACTTTATCCATCCATCCATCCATCTATCCATCCATTATCTGAACCCGCTTATCCTGATCAGGGTCGCAGGGGGGCTGGAGCCTATCCCAGCATACATTGGGCGAAAGGCAGGAATACACCCTGGACAGGTCGCCAGTCCATCGCAGGGCACACACACCATTCACTCACACACTCATACCTACGGGCAATTTAGACTCTCCAATCAGCCTAACGTGCATGTCTTTGGACTGTGGGAGGAAACCGGAGTACCCGGAGGAAACCCACGCAGACACGGGGAGAACATGCAAACTCTGCACAGAGAGGCCCCGGCCGACGGGGATTCGAACCCAGGACCTCCTTGCTGTGAGGCGGCAGTGCTACCCACTGCACCATCCGTAGTGAGCACTTTATGAGGAATTTATTAGACTTATTAGACTCATTGGTCTTCTGCTGCTGTAGCCTATCCAATTAAGAGGTTTGACGTGTTGTAAATGGTAAATGGCTGGCATTTACAGTCAGGTCCATAAATATAGGGACATCGACACAATTCTCCTCTTTTTGGCTCTATACACCACCACAATGGATTTGAAATGAAACAAACACGATATGCTTCAACTGCAGACTTTCAGCTTTAATTTGAGGGTATTTACATCCAAATCAGGTGAACGGTGTAGGAATTACAACAGTTTCTTTATGTGCCTCCCACATTTTAAGGGACCAAAAGTAATGGGACAATTGGCTGCTCAGCTGTTCCATGGCCAGGTGTGTGTTATTCCCTCATTATCTCATTCACAAGGAGCAGATAAAAGGTCTAGAGTTCATTTCAAGTGTGCTATTTGCATTTGGAATCTGTTGCTGTCAACTCTCAATATGAGATCCAAAGAGCTGTCACTATCAGTGAAGCAAGCCATCATTAGGCTGAAAAATCAAAACAAACCCATCAGAGAGATAGCAAAAACATTAGGTGTGGCCAAATCAACTGTTTGGAACATTCTTAAAAAGAAAGAACGCACCGGTGAGCTCAGCAACACCAAAAGACCCGGAAGACCACGGAAAACAACTGTGGTGGATGACAGAAGAATTCTTTGGTGAAGAAAAACCCCTTCACAACAGTTGGCCAGATCAAGAACACTCTCCAGGAGGTAGGTGTATGTGTGTCAAAGTCAACAATCAAGAGAAGACTTCACCAGAGTGAATACAGAGTCACCACAAGATGTAAACCATTGGTGAGCCTCAAAAACAGGAAGACCAGTTTAAACAAAGTTTACAGTTTAAAAAAGCCTTTACAGTTCTGGAACAACATCCTATGGACAGATGAGCCAAAGATCAACTTGTACCAGAATGATGGGAAGAGAAGAGTATGGAGAAGGAAAGGAACTGCTCATGATCCAAAACATACCATCTCATCAGTGAAGCATGGTGGTGGTAGTGTCATGGCGTGGGCATGTATGGCTGCCAATGGAACTGGTTCCCTTGTATTTATTGATGTGACTGCTGACAAAAGCAGCAGGATGAATTCTGAAGTGTTTTGGGCAATATTATCTGCTCATATTCAGCCAAATGCTTCAGAACTCATTGGACGGCACTTCACAGTGCAGATGGACAATGACCCAAAGCATACTGCGAAAGCAACCAGAGAGTTTTTTAAGGCAAAGAAGTGGAATGTTATGCAATGGTCAAGTCAATCACCTGACCTGAATCCGATTGAACATGCATTTCACTTGCTGAAGACAAAACTGAAGGGATAATGCCCCAGAATAAGCAGGAACTGAAGACAGTTCCAGTAGAGGCCTGGCAGAGCATCACCAGGGATGAAATCCAGCGTCTGGTGATGTCTATGCATTCCAGACTTCAGGCTGTAATTGACTGCAAAGGATTTGCAACCAAGTATTAAAAAGTGAAAGTTTGATTTATGATTGTTAGTTTGTCCCATTATTTTTGGTCCCTTAAAAAGTGGGAGGCACATATACAAACTGTTGTAATTCCTACACCGTTCACCTGATTTGGATGTAACCCTCAAATTAAAACTCTGAAATTCTGCAGTTAAAGCACATCTTGTTTGTTTCATTTCAAATCCATTGTGGTGGTGTATAGAGCCAAAAAGAGGAGAATTGTGTCGATGTCCCAATATTTATGGACCTGACTGTATATAGCGCATTTATCCAAAGCACTGTGCAATTGATGCTTCTTATTCACCCATTCACACACCAACGGCGATTGGCTACCATGCAAGGCACCAACCAGCTCGTCAGGAGCATTTAGGGGCTGCAATCATATTGCCTTTTTTAGTTAATTTTGTGCTCTCCAATATTCCTCTTCAATGGTATTATAGATTGTAAGTGGAGCTGGCAGTGATGTGCGATTCAAGCACTTGCCATTTTGGCTGAAAATTACAATCATATAATCAATGGGAAAAAGGCAAAGCGTTACCTGCCACTACTGCTGGGATCCTTTGGAATTTTGAGTGAAGCATGCATATGTATTGATTTAACAAAAGACAATTTATCAAGTGAAATGAGCTAGTGGATTGTCAAATCCGTAAAGTGGTAAAACTGCGTGCAGGGGGTTCTGCTGCAGAAAGGTAGTTTATATGCTGATGGGGTGTCTCTGTGTCTGTGTGTGTGTGTGTGTGTGTGTGTGTGGGTGGGGGTTTTGTTTATGTGTTTGTATTATGAAAGTAGGGAGTTAATGGTAGTATTTTTCCTGTCAGTTTAAATGATTTATTGCTTTTCAGAGAACACTACTACACTACACTACAAGCAATGTACTTCAGCTTAATATTACTGAAGATTAAATGTAAAGCAAGCACCAAAAGTTTTGGTATAGGATGAAAAATGATTCATTTCCAAGCCCAGATATCAAAGCCCAGGCATGAAAGGAAAGGCTCTGTGGAGAAAATGTGCTCTACAGTGTTTTAAGAGTGTTGGATCTCTCAGATACAGGCATACGACAGGATGACAAAGCAGTTGTTGATTTGTTGAACCCATTCAAGTGGAAGAATATATGCAAAAACATAAGATCAATGAAGTTGACGATAACAGGCCATTCAGCCCGTCTCATCCTGTCATTTGGCTACTGTTTGGCAGAGATACAACAGAGTGCCAAGCATGTCTTGTTCTGCATTGCAAGCTATTCCCCAAATTAACTCTCTGACATAAATGTGAAATTTGCCTTCCGATAATTTCCCTTTTGCATAGGCCTTGCATTTTCAAAAGCTGCTGCAGTTACCCAATAGACAATCAGTCTGATTTGGCATTCCAGCAACTGGAGAAAAGTGTTGAAAAACAGTGAATAAAAAGACAGAAGTTGGTGCAGTACAGAGGCCTACACTCATAAAAACACAAGTTTAGTGCAGCGATGCCTCCTGCTATCCGGTATTAAATCCTAACCGGGCCGGTGCCTGGCCACCTCACTGTGCACCAGCAGGAGCACCAGACGTGGGCCGGCTCCAGCTGTGCGCAGTTCTCCTCCACCACAATGACGGCACAGAATGAATGAAAATGAGGTGGGGGCAACCAAATGAGTTTGCCTGCCTGTACTCTCAAAATGTACAACATTGCAACTGCAAAGTATGTCCTATCTTCCAGTATAATCAGACATTTAACCCTGCAAGTGCCAGATAACAGATTGGTTCCCAAAAAAGGTTTGCAAGTGATTGGTCCACTATTGTACTTAAAAAATTCGGTTTTTGCCAAAGACCATATATATTCCATTTAACAACCACCTGGAAACCAATTTAGTAATGACCACCAGATCTCTCCAGTGTGAAGCGCCATTTTGTTCGCAAACTGCCACTAAGATAATACTACTGTTGCTATACTGTAGTCTTCAGTCTTTCTGAAGCAATAAAAACAGCTAGAAATAGCTGCATTGATTTTCAAGCGTAAAACCGCTTCATACTTCATATACAGTACACTCAAAGCAAGACTCCAGTGTAAAGCAGACACATTCAACATTTTAAATCATTGCTATGTCCTGAGATCCAAGACAAGATGGTTGTTAAATAGGTTTTATAATATAATCTGCCAGTCTGCCAATATGCCGCCTGTTCCGTGGTATTTGTATTGTTCTGTCATGTCCATCTGTACAGCATTAATTGTATTGTCTTGGGTATCTTTTGTCATGCCCATGTTTGATTGTTAGAAGACCACAATGAAAATAAGCCTATTGTTTTTTTTTTTTTTGGTGCTTTATCCTCTACAAAAACTTTTTCAATTGTCAAATAAATTATGTAATTCAAGATGATACTCAAAGTCTGTGTGGCAAGATTAATTAAATGCTTCATTGATAGGCAATCTAGTTCTAAGATATTCATTTACTCTTGACCGGTAGCAACCTCCACAGATGTCTGAAAATAACAGATAATATGAATGCTGTCTTCATAAAGTTTAGGACTAGGCTTACTGTGTTCTTGAAAGTGTGTGATTCTTGAAACCGAAAAAAGAGGTAGTTAATTACCCAAGTGCTTGATTTAATTAACAGTGACATGCTCCATGATGTCCCTGTACTGTATGTTATGATGTGCTACAGTATTACCTCAATTAGTGTACAGCAGCATATAGAGGACTATATATAATATCACAGTGTGTTGAATCAATAACAATTCAACATGTGAAGTAATGACTCATGCTCCTCTGTTGAACAAAGAACTCATGAACTCATTGAACAGACATCAACACTGTTAGCATAGCGTATGCTAACTGCTAATGACAATGCTAATGCAAAAACTATACTAAAACAAATAGTATGAACATGTTAGCAGCACTGCTAATAGTGATGCAATGCTCATACAAATAGTAATAGCATGCTAATCAGGATGGTAAGGCTAACACAAATAGTAACTTACTATTTGCTGCATGAACAACTTAATACAGAAGAAAACTCATGGCAATTTGCTGGAAGAAACAGCAGACAACTTACTCTGACCAAAGCACATGAAGTAAGGTGCCGCTAGGGGTCCTCATAGATTTCAGAGCTCACCTGGGTCCTTTCATAGATGGCTAATGATGTGCCTGACTTAAAGTTCACTAAGGCTCTATGGCAAACTAATAGGGGAAGGTGGCCTTTTGTACAGTAGTCATATCAGAGATAACATAGATAGCTCAGTCTTTAACTTTAATTCAAATCTTGAAGAATTCTCCCAAGTAATGAGGACCTATTCTGAATATTTTATGCTATTGCTGTTTCATTCACATAATAAATTGATGGTTAAATGTGTCTTTGTCAAATTCTAGCAGGGTAGTTCACTAGCACAGATGCAAAGCCATTGCATCGGAGGTGTATGCTTCACACACGGTGGTTTTGAACAGATGTCCCAATCGACCACAGGTCAGTGGTGAGAGATGAGCTCATGACAGCTTCGCCAACCAAAACCATCCTTTCCTGGGTGATAATACGGCAGTGGAACATATTTCATATCGATAATGTTCAGGGGAGGTTGGTTGGCTGCATACAGGATACTCCGTTCTATCTACACAGGAAATAAACATGGCCACTTGACAGCTTTCCGGCAGTCGCATTTGAGCACAAATGAAGCGCAGATTAAAGCAGCACAAGAGCAGCAGGCTCCAAACGAGGCCTGGTCCCGGCAGCGGGAGCGTTGGCGTGTCCGCCCCCGCGCTCCTGGAGGCTGGAGGACAGGGGGCGACTGAGCTATGCCCCGGGTTCGAGCACCACGGCCAGGCACCAGGACGGCCTGTCTGCGGCCAGCTGCACCTGGCTGGCACGTTGACCTTCCGGTTCCACAAAGAGGAGAGGGGTCTGAAAGTCCAGCAGGCCTTACTGCCCCCATCTGACAGGGTCGCGACTCTTGGCCAATTCACCACTCAGCCCCAATGGACTCTCACCTCTAACCAGCTCAAACCCCACCCGCTCTAAAGAGGAACATTTCCACCTAGATGTTGTGGAGTCATAATTGTGGCACTTTCTCTCTCTCTCTGGCGTTGCACTTTAAACAACTTTAAAACAGCCTGTTCATGCATTTTGCCCTTTTCACTGCTGAAGCCCTTTAATAATGATGATGGCTAATAACAACTCACAAATGCCCATTGGTTTATTGGGCACATGGCTCAGGCAACCAGCAAAAGGGACAAATGTGCAATTTTTCACATTGAAATTTAACTGCATCAGTCTGATTACCACCCCAAAATGTCATGAAAAAAAAAAAAAAAATGACAAGCACAATTGGGTGGTGTGGAGAAAAAAAACAAGACCAGATGTGTGTCATTTCTTTTCCTCTCTCCTCAAGGTTCCCTTTTTATGCAGGCTGAAGCGAAATGAGCACATTTCAATTCATTTGCCTTGATTTGAGTGCCATATATTGCTACTTTACGTAATTTCACTTACTCTTCCCAAAGCCGCCCGGTTTCCCGGTGACTCTACTAATTCAGCCAATTTATCCGGGTTTCCATGGTGATTAATTTACACCCTGCAGCGCGCCACTCTTTCGGAGAGGATTCCGTGGGATGATTGCTCACCCAATTACCTCAGGAAGGGGGGGACCGCGCTCCTGCTTCCCCTGGAAATCGCAAGTTATCTCCGACCCGCCGGCTACAAGCTCCAATCCTCTATCACTCACCTTCACAAGGGCCGGCTCCTGTAACCCAGTTCACACCATTCAGAGAAGCAGGCTTCGCTCTCTGCTCTATACCATGCATGATGCAGCAATGCGCTCTTCTTCATGCTACCTGCCCTTATGGAGCCGTTCTTTAACCCCAGGGCTGGGCCGGTGTGGGGTTTTTTTTTGCATTCATTTATTTTTTCATGGCGCAATTTTCAATCACTATGGTAACACGATATACCGTTTGAAAGCCGTTAGAAAAAGATGATTAATAATGATTAACCTATTTTAAGATGCCATTGCTTTAGCAGTCCCTTATTTCGCCAATGCTTTAGCAGTCCCTTATTTTGTAACATGTGGGTGGCAAAACAAGCGTGGGGGGACTTCGCCTTCTCTACACTTTAGATATCCACATACTACAGGAAATATGGTAATGCCAGTGTCTTTTTCACGGCATAGATCCAGCGAACCAAATGCATAATAGTTGCACTTCGGCAAAAACATTCAAAAACATAAAATCTTTTCAGTGGGAATAAAAGCTCCCTCTTTCACTGTGTTTGGGCTCCTGTAAGATTGCTTCAGTAATATTTAGAGTAATTATTACTATTGTAACACAAACCCCAAAGGCTCACTTTTCAGAGCAGACCAGGAGTATGCCTGTCATCAAAAGGGTTGAAGAATAGTAACCATTTTATCTGTGGTATGTCATTTTCAAGTTTGTGTCAAGAAAAGGGGAAGTACTTAAGGGGTTAAGATGGTCATTTAGTACATAAAAGGATCCTGGAAATGATTTGTAACAAATTCATGCATCCCATGCTGTAAAAATAAATAGGCCCATCCCAGGGGGCCCATCCCAGGGGGCTACAACTATATTAGTAGATTACTAGATTACTAAATTCTTACCATTTCACTTGTACAGAGTCATTTCAGCCCAAACCCTCCAGTCCCAGTCAGAGCAGGCAGAGTGCATCCAGACTGCAGAAAGTATCAAACTGCTATGCATGTGTGCCTTAACTGGCCATCACATTGCTATTTATGCAACAACAACAAAAATATATATAGTGTTCAGTTTCTCAGAGACCATATTTGTCTGCAGGACAAGTAACATGAAAACTGAATTCACTTAATGCAAGGTCACACATAGATTACATTACAGCCACGTCAATGACAATACAGGTTGTCCTATAACATGAAAACGTAACTTGAGATAATATCAAAATGTTTTCGAATTTACCGAAAAAATACCCCACAGATATAGTTCAGTTGACTTTAGACTAGCATATTCCCATTGGAATGGGGAGCCATTGAAAAAAATTTGCAATGGAGAACTGAGATTTGTAACCTAGAAGAGAGAGAAAAAAACGAGTCAATCAAAGCAGTCCATATTAGTTCAGCAGGGAGTGCTGTTTAAGAAAGCAAGACAAAGGAAGAAAGAATTACAATGAGTGTGAAAAATTATCTGAGCTGCCATTGTGTGTCTCATCCATAATATTCCGATGCACACAGTCCTAATGAATCAGCCTTTTACAATGAGCTGATGTTATAAATTATAAACCTTTCACCGTTTTCTTCTGTGCGTCACAGTCACAATCAAAGACTAAGATTAATGGCATTCACAATGGGAGCTGATGTTAAAAAAGCTTTTAACCGGATACTTTTAGAGCTTTAAGGAAACCTGCTGATAGTTGACACAAGCTACGGAAAGCTACAGGCTTATACATTTCACAGATATTCGAGGTTTCAATCAGGCAGATATGCTGCTGATAAACAATAGCCTAATGTACTATTGTGGCCGATTAAGTAGTTTATACATTAACTGCAGTGAATTGCAACACCGGGGTGATCGAGATGAAGAATTTGGAGGAAGGCAACTCCAAGCAGTCTCTCTTGGCAATCAAAACCCATATCCATATTCATGGTGCTAAAAGAGCTGCTAGGCCAAGTCTGTTTTTCCTGCCAGTCCTTTTGGAACCCGCCCTTGGTGGGTTAAAATTCGGAATAAATTACATCCCTGGAGAATAGAAACATATTCTTTAAGTCCATCCCCTTTCTCTGTCTCCAATGCTGTCAGTCTAATGCTGGACCATTATTTTATGTCTGTACCAAACCGATGCAAAATATTGTTCATATAGCCAGCAGGACATTTTTCCCTAATTATGAAGGAAAACTAATGTGCTGCAACTTGAGGAGAAAAGCATCTTAGCACCAAAAAAAAAATAGAAATTGTTAATCGTCTCTGGAAATAATGCTTATCTTCCTTCCATGTTCTGCACATTGCTCGAGACCGGTGGTTGAATGATTCTCTGCCACTTCAGTCACATCCACAGTGACAGAGAGGAAGCTCTGAGGTTTGCTGGGGACTGAACCAGGGGCAGTCCCCAGCACTCGGCACTGAGTGACGATTCTGGGAATCACTGTCTCAGTGAGAGCAGCTGTCGTATCAGAAACCTCAGCCCTGCAACCTGTACCCTTTCAGTTGATGAAACTCTTCATAACATTTCACTCCCCCTGAAAGCACACCTGCCCTCGCCATGGTGAGTCAAAACGGTCTGTTTTGCAGTGCTTGACCTTTAAAATAAAATGAGAAAATAAAGTAATACAGAGAAAGGAAATGGTGTGGAGTTTGCGCTTGAAAGTCCAAGTGGAAGAAGCAGGCGGTGCAGGAAGGAGACCCACGGATCAGGGGTGCCACAGGTCTCCCTGCTTTGCATTTCTCTGGCTTTGAAAACAAGCCCAGCAGCTGTGGCCTTCGTGTAGTTAGCCAGATGATTTCTGGATCGCATGCAGCCAGAGGCGATGATTGACAATGATGACTGAATAATCTTGGCAATTGTGGAGCTGTCTAAGGTACCAGGCATTTTGTTTGTGGTGGCGGGTGTACGTGCTGCTGAAGTAAGCATGTAGCAGAGGAAGTGACAGGAGAGAGACAGAGAAAAGAGGATAGGGGTGCAGGCATTATATACGTCCAGTAAGCACTTTATTAGGTAGACCTGCACCTGCAGGTGACAGAAACACAAATAAACCACACATTACAATAGTGGTATGCAGAAGAGCATCTCTGCACACACAACGCGTCAAACCTGTAAGTGGATAGGCTACAGGAGCAGAAGACCAATTAAGTAAAAAAAAAAGGCTAATACATACCGAATAAAGTGCTCAGTGAGTGTATATACTATTTATATATAAACCATTTAGATGTAACCATGTGGTTCGTGAGTAATTGTCTACACATAGAAGTGTCACATTTCTAAAATCGGTGGCGTTAAAAAAAAGACAGCTATTCGCATCAGAAATTGTGTCAAACTTACATCTCACTTTCCTCTTGACAGACACTCCATTTTCTGAACACATATAGAAAAATAATTTCTGAACTCGATATTCTCACGGCTCTATTCACAATGCATGATTGGGGTATCTAACTGAGTAAATGAGAAGTCAGCCAGCCTGCAAATGTCTAAGCAAGAAGTGGCAACATCACCATGGCAAGGCAACCTGCAAAGACATTTTTTAATCATGAAAGCAATTCCACTAGCCTTTGCAATGTAGGCCTATATTGTATAGTAAGAAAGGGGTTGGAGAACAAACTAATTAACATTTCATTCACTTCACTGTTGATATTATCCTAAAAAACACCCATCATATGAGCATACATTAGCCGAGATTATTATTATTCCGGCCAAGTGCCACATTGAAAAATAACAATGAGATGAGGGATTTCTTGAATATGGGTTATCCTGCCTGTATCCTGTTAAATAATACTTTTTGGAGGCTATGCCAGGAGAAGGGGGCCGCACAGCAGGCATGAACTACTGCTGCTGTTAGGGGATTTCAGAAATCGCAGAAATTCTAGCTCTGCTTTTTGGACAAAACGCTGATCAGTGCTTTGTGCAGTCAGGAACTCCCGCTTACTTATCTAATCAAGGGAGAACTAAGTCATGGTCTCGCAACAGAAACCACAAATCTCAGCCAGTGAGATTTCATTTGGAAGCCACGTTGGTCCAGGGTCAAGATAATTTACTGGCAGTCCGCCCCTTTGAGGTGTCACAGTGTGGTTTTCTGGAACAGGAAAATGGTTCCTAAGCGTTCAGATGATCACTTTGTGCATCCCTGTCAATGATGCTTTCATGAGATGCATTTACCGAGCTGTGTGCAGCGCTTCAGTTAAGGTAGTACTTAGCTGAATTTCATGCATAAAATAGTACTTGCACTAGAGCTGTTTAACAAAAAATGTGAATGTTCCAGGATTACTTTTTTCCTAACTAGAACTTGCAAAATTGTAAAGTTATATTTAATAAAAAAAAATTTGACTCAATCCAGGCCTCAGCCTCAATTTTATTTCGCCCTGTCTCGATGGATGCAAAAGAGCTCCATATTTCGTTTTTCCATCTACAGCCGTACCTAAATGTTTTTGAAATTGGCTTAGACTGTAATTTTGGTGCCCTTCCCTGCTGGCCTGATAGCGGGTGCTTCCCTTCATAGCTGCTTTCATAGTCTTCCCCAGTCACAAAGCCAATACGGATTACAGTCATCACTCTGGATTCAGGAGACAGATTATACACCGGCCTGTAGGATATCCTTCCTCGTGGTGTTGCAGAATAAGAAGTTGAACCTGCAGAACGCACCCGCTGGGGTCCTCCACGTGCAGCTGAACGCCGTGGGCAGCGCACCGTGACGTCTGCAGAAGGCTCGCCTCCTTTGAACACAACTCTGAGAGATTAGAGGAGGTCAGTCGGAGCTCCTCGGAGAGGTCTCTCAGCTCGTCTCCATCAGCACGTAAAAAGGCCTCGGTCTCCTGCGACAGGAACAGACCTGCGGAGGCAGAACATGTTTTTGGTCTCATCCTTAATGGAGTTTTTGACACAAGAGGTGTTCATCTCTTCCTAAAAGGTTGCGACTAGGGGTGCAATAGTTCATGTAAAAAATGAAGATATAAATAAATAAAAGTTTGGTTCACTTGTATTAAGTAACCTTGCTTATGTGTAGAAACTTTAGATAGGACAGACACTCAACATTGTGTGGGTATGTGTGTTTTGTTGTGCAACTTTGTGTGTGTATGTGTGTTTTGTTGTTAAGGTTATATTAACTATTTATATTTGCTTTTGGATATTCTATTCTATATTGGCTATTTTAATTTCACACGACACTGAAAATAAGGAATAGAGGAATGGAATAATGTGTGCTGTTTTCGTTTAAATAAAAAATCCAGCAGAAATATTTGCTGGTGAAGTTGCGATAACTGAATTGCGATAAAATCCACAGTTGCAGGATTCTCCCTGAGCCATGAGACCAGCAGAACCTCAGCAGAACCAAGCTGCGAGTTTTGTGATGCATTGCACCTTTGGTTGTGATACTTTGAAAACATTAAGCAGAGACATGAAAACAGTTTAGAATCTTTGAGCATAAATGTTGAAAGGTCTTGAAAACAGGATGCAAGTATACACGAGGAAGGAAGTATGTATATATGGGCATACAAGAAGTTTAGGAATTAATTTTCAATTTAAACTTATGTTCTGAGTTCAGCATTAAGCTGTCATTCCTTTTGTTATCTAGTATCTGCTTGATTTTGTGCGATGACACACAGATTCAATGAGTGAATCGGTGGGTATTCATAATATATTCAGGTTGTCTTTCAATCTGACAGCAGATTTATCTTAATAATGCATTAACGCTTGTGAAATGTTTGTTTACAAATCCATAAACTCAGGAAATTAACAATATCTGGCCATTCAAAGGACAATAAAATTAAAACGATAGTCTCATAGACTTTTGGCTGGAAGGCATGACTGCATGTTTTTTTCTTTCTTTTTTTAGTCCGATGGGTTTTTCTTTTTAATGATCCTGAAGCGTATTTTTAAAATGAGAGATAATTCCAGAAAGAAAAAAGATTCACACAAGCGCCTTGCCCATTATCTAGACCTTCGCACTGACTAAGCTTACAACACACAATTATTTGATACCGACGCCATTGGGCAGGCTGCTGAGGAATCAATCAACGTTAATCACAGGATTGATCTTCCTGGCTGCAGCAACATTTTTTTTTCAGCTTTGGTTGAGGGCCACCAGTGTGGATTGCCATCAACACATCATCAATCACTTGGCTGATTTAAAGGAATAATAAATAAAATATAGCAAGCAATATTATCTAACACTGCATCCACCATGCTTTCAGATTATTTGTTTATTATTTATTACTTATTTTTATTCATTGAAATAGCTAACAAGTAGCTAGATTGGTAAACACGACTGGCTATAATATAGTCCCAATCTCAGCCTGCCTATCTACTTTATTAGTCCACTAGAAGATTTTTATCATTGGTAATATTCACATATCTGTATCACCTAAGTCAAAAGAAACAGTCTAAAGTCCAATTTATTGAGTTATCTATGATATAAGATGTTCCCTGAATTGTCAACCCCCTCCAACATTCACACAGTAACAAACTGTCATGACCTCTCTCTCTGAAAAGTAATACAAGGGCTTTCATTTTTCACCGTTCATAGGGAACAAAGCTTTGTTTCCCAGAAATGTACATGTTAATAACACTCAATACACGGAAAAAAACTAGTGGCAAGGCTGGCTGTGTAGCTATACTATACATACTATGCTTGCTCATGATTAAAACAGAATGAATTGGCCCACCTTACAGGCATGAAGGGCAAGGGTGCAGTTTGCTCAAGCACCAACAATTCACAGTGCTTTTTTCCTCAAAATGTGTCACACTGTTACCTGGGTTTAAAGAAACAGGTGGGTTAGCACTGTATGAGTTTCCCCAAGGAAAACTGTGTAATTGTTTTCTGCATTGGCAGATTCTCTGCACATTGAGATTTGTGCAGTAGGAAGCCTATTGAACCGCACAGTGGATTAACTAAAGACTACAAAACCAGGTCAATGAAATTCAGTAGGCTAGCAATAGGGCATGATAAATGCATCCAATTTCTTAGTGAAATTAAAAATCCCATCAGAAAATGTAATACAAAGGCTTGAATTCGATCCTCATTCGTTATTAACTTTGACTCTTTGAACTTTGACTTTGAATTAATTTCAAGTTAGTTTTCTTTTCTTTTTTTTTCTCCATAAAATTCATTTGTCAAGTGCAGTGATCGATCACCAGATATAATGAGAAAGACTGGCAGAAGACTGGCTAATGAAATGACAATGCTAATAGTGACATCTAAAGTGATACAATTAGTGCATTGATTTTGGAATACTGAATGAACCTAAATAACACAAACTCCTGATTATGGAAAATCAATATAGAAAATTGCATGTGTATCAATGGTAGATATTCTCTGTCAGTCAGCAATGAATGGTTATATATAGTTATACGAATGATAATACATATTTATGAGGTTTTTGCCTTTTCTTCACAGATCAAAGCAAGCAATGGCAAAATATTCAGTGAATCAGTCCCTTATTGTTTCACAGCACATGATACTTATTGATGATAATCATTTTAACCTTGAATGGCAGTTGCCAGGACTGACCCTCGGTCAATCTAATGACTCCAAGTAACAATTTAAGAACTGAGGCCAGTGAGAATTTGCATGCATTACAGCCTCGTAGGACTAAAACACAAGTCTTAATGGCTCCAGAGTTCTCAAGTGCATCTGCTGTTTGTCACTATGCACAGTGCTCTAATTAAGATCACATCTTGTTTGCTACATCTCATTATTTCATTCTAATTCAATTCCTGTTTTCAGCAACTTGCCCTTTCCAGTTCTTCATTATTTATGACTTTCTGGGTTTCAGTGACATGCCCTCAAATTTTTTACATTATTTAAAAAAAGAAATCCTGAGACAGCATGTCTCAACACATTATTTCCCTGCATCTACCTTTCCTTATTATTTTGGCTGAGAAAACATTTTCTAAAACGGGGTGCTACAGTATTATTGATCAATATATCTTTTTAATTTTGGTATCTGTTTTCAGGCATAAGGAGTTTGGCATTTCCAGTTGTGGTCTTAATGAAGAGTTTACCTTATTTCTCGGAGTAGAAGTCACACCTGCAGAGGAGGAAGGCTGTACTTGCTGAATAACAAAGAATAAGGCGCACGTGTGTCATCCATGATGCATTGTTCAAATAAAAACAATAGCACTAAAGTGCAGAAAGACATTTTGTTTGCTTGTTTTAAAAAGAGAAGACCATGTAAAATATAAAGTACAATATGAAACATGTCCATTTGTCCTTCAAGACTCTAAACTCTAAACTAAATTAGTTTAGGAGCAGCCTGTAGCCTAGGGACAAAGGTACATGATTGTGTCCCGGAGGTTGGTGCATTAATAAATGATAAATAGTGAATAGACTGCACACACATAAACCAACAGCAACTGGCTACCATGCAAGGCACCAATCAGCTCGTCTGGAGTTTGGTGTCTTGCTGAGGGACACTTGAACACACACAGGGTGGGGGATCGACCCGGCAACCCTCTGACTGCCAGACAATTGCTTGTGTTACCTACAATCATCATCCTATAACAGTGATCAGAATTATATTATGTCAATTCTAAATGGCCTTATATGTTTTATTATACATGTATATGTTTAATGGCCTTATAATTTGTAATTATCTAATGATCGCAAACTTTAGTTATGAATTTGTTATCATTGGGGCATCTTGAACTACAGCTGGCAGTTGCTACTATTTTAGCAAGTTACCAACAGAAATATTGCAGTCAATATCAAAACTGTATTTTGCACAAACAAGCCATTCCATACGCTGAATGAAATTGCAACTCAAATGTTGCAAATAAAACAAATAACAGACATTTTGTTTGAAACGCTCATGCTGTTGGCCTGCAGCTTAGAACATACGGTGCATTTTATTGATCTCTGAGCCACTGCCCGAGAGGGAGGCAGTGTGTGTTCTTCTCTCCTGAGCTTTGGCTCAGACACAGGCAGCCAATAGAAACCCTCTCCCTTCTGTGTCTTCTGTCTCTTACCACCGTGCGCGTCTCCAGGGCATCTGGCGGGTCCTGGGCCTCGGTAGCGCTGTGAAAGCTAGCATAGCCAGAGCCACTTCCTCTCAGTGTGAGCTAGCCTAATGAAGACTCGGGGCCACGTTCCCGTTAGCATCTCATCTCTGCGTGACTCTCCGCCGGCTTACCTCAATTCCCATTCCGCATGGCAACAAGGCTCTCTTTTCATAGCCCCTGTGTGCAGTGTTCTGCAGGCTTTGTACAGGTTTTACCATATGAAAGGGCGCTGTGCGCGACTGTATTTTTGCACTCGGTTACGCAATGTTGGCGCTCCTTGCGGGACGTCCATTATTTATACATGAAGTTGAGCTTCAGTTCTCAATAAATGACGAAAGGTTGATTACGATTTTTAAAAAAATGGATTGTGTTTTTGTCATCAGTTCTAATTAAACAGGGTCTTTATTTTCTGAGACGTGATGGTCATACGTTATGTGGAGTGAGAGAGCATCTTAAAATCCCCATTTATTTATTTGAAGTAGTAATAATAACTGTGGAAATACCGCACCTTTTCCCCAGATTATTTAATTTTGATGACAAATTATTTTTGGCATCATACAAATAAATCCACACCTTATTATTATTTTAAGAAATAAACAGAAACTATATTGTTGGGGTTGTTTAATAATCTTAGAATATGAAAAATGTTGGAGAAAGACATTTCTGTGCACATTGTTTGGAAAGACAACTTTGAAGGTGATGCCTTCTATCCTCTGACAGGTAGAACTCTCCTGGTATTAATAATGTATGGAACTGCTGGGATTAATATGTAACAACTCCTGAATCTGCTATGAATTCTAACAGAAAGCTTCTCCCATTGGCACTGTCTGTTCTCTCCCCATGGTATTTTAAAATGGGGAAAACACACAAAATGGTCACTCGTAATATCTCTAAACAATAATAAATAAAGATTGTTGAATTTTAGGTTAGCACCAGTATTTTTCCACATATTGCCCCTGAATTTCCCATAGCGACTGTATTCCAGAAGCAAGACTTGCTTGGTTTTCATTAGCTATCTAAAAACCGGACACTCTCGTTCAGGGTGACTTTCATAGTTGCAACTAACCTGCAATCCCCTGTTTAGAAGCCCAGCCTTTTAGCTGCTTCCCCATGCCTATCAATAGCCTCTGCCCTTCATGTCATCTCTGGTAACCTGGCTTAGGGCAGAAGACAGAAACAGGTGTTATGAAGGTTGTTGGTGAGGGAGAAATGCCTTTAAACCAAATATATTTTCAGCTGACCAATGCCAGCTGTAACATTGAGTTAATATCACTCTATAAATATTCATTTCCCCCCTCTGTGACCTTGCATATTCCACATAAACCCACAAAGCTTACGGTACTAAGCTCTGGAGCAGTGCAGCAGCACTGGCCAGTTGAAATTATGAGCTGCTGTGCACCGTCAGCAGCAGATATAAAGTGTGAAAAACACCGCCAGGGGAAAGAAACAGGAATGTCCTACTAGCAAATTGATAAGGTGGTAACCGGGCTTTTAACGAGAACGTGGAGCAGGAGTAAGTGGGAATGTAGGAACCAAATGAGAGCATTTTTATACCATCATTTAGTGCCTGCTCACTTATGCCGGTGCCTCTGTGAATCACCGCAGATTGTACAATCAAGATGATTGCGCACAGTTACTTGACTCTTTTCCCGCAGGGTCATCTGCAGAACTACTCAACTTTATTCCTGGAGGGCCACAGGGTGTGCAGAACTACTCAACCCTGGTCCTGGAGGGCCATGGGGTCTGTACAACTACTCAACCCTGGTCCTGGAGGGCCACAGGGTCTGTACAACTACTCAACCCTGGTCCATCAGGGGCATTGGGGCTAATGGCATAGGGATTGTTGTTAACGCCTTTCAAATATAAGGCAAGTAGGAGCACCACCAATCACAGAGTATGCCTGTTACAATAAATACAACACCTACAATGATTGGAGGACACTTTCTGGCTAAACCGTTTGGATACTGTTAGGGAGTTCAGAAGTATATCCAGAAAGTTTTTATTTTGTTTTTATTTTCTTAATATGTTCTGTGATTGATGAACCCCCCCGCTGATAACTGACAGTATGACTGTTAAATCTGTTTTATAGTACCTGTAGGTCATGCAGCCCCGCTGCACATTTTCCACTCAGGCATGTACACACCTGGTTAAATGAGCCATTCTATAGATCCTGGATTGGCACCTCACAGCCCATGGGAAAAATTGGCCCACCCAGCAATATTTTTTAGCCCACTAAATCCCCCCCCCCCCCCCAGAAATACGTATTTTATTTTGTAAAATTAAAAGGAGGTAGCACAGACAAGGCTACTTTTCTCCCCTGAGTTAAACAGCAGAAGTAAGATCTGATTTTTGAAAGAAGTTTAAATTTCAAAAGAAAGAAAAAAATATCAAAATAAATATACTGTAGGCGCAACTGTCTCAAGTTGGAAAGTGTAACGTTTGAGGTCCACTCAATCCAGGCAGTGAGCGCTTCCAGCCCAGAGTCTCTTCTGTTAGCAGTCTCTGGTCACAACATGAGGACTCACATTCGGCAGTACCATAGCTGTAGGCCTACCTCTCCTTCTTTTGGTGCATCCATGGGATGAAAGTAGTTGGTCGCTATTATTAATGCAAGGAGCCATTTTGCTACCATTTTAATAATGAACCGTACCATTCGGGGAGTGTGAGTGATTCACAGTGCAGTTTAAAAAAAGGAATGACCTATTTCAACTCATGAATGAGCAAATGTGAGGAATGTGTCTGGTTAGCGAATAGGTAATAGGTAATTATTTAATACAACTGAACAATTCATGAGAACGCATTTCTCCTCTGAAAACAACTTGGAACAATGTGTAGCTAAACTTGTACATTTTTTTCAATCTTATTTAAAATGGGTGTGAACAAAAGCAGGAGCAGTAGCCAATGCCTGGCATGGCCCATAGCTCAATGTAGCTTACCTGTTTTAAAAAGTATTTAAAAGCTTTTAATTAGTTACTGTAACTAGGCGACCTTTCTGTTAATGGGAGCTCTGCTGTAGCTTCCAGTGTTGAGTAATTGGTAGCTTAGTTAACAACATTTCAGAGTAATTTCCCCAACACTGAGGCCCAAGGACAAACGTAGTTGCAGACTCCTGGTAGAGATGATAATATATGTTCTCCTCCCGATCATGGGACCATTGACTGCTTTAAGAGATGGGTACAACCTGAGAGTGATCTTCCAGGAATTCAGTGCGTCAGTTCATCATAGACAGAACACAATGTCTCTGTAAATTCTGTTATTGTATAGCTGAAATGTCAATTCAAAATGTTTTTATGTATATGCCATATACTGTATGATTGAATATGATATTGATAAAGCAGCATGCCGTGAATTGACATGGAAATACGTCCTGGCAGAAATATCCACTCTGTACACAACCTTTCCTAACAGAATGCATCCCATGAAATTGTTACAAAAAGTAAATTATGCCCATAAACAATCATAAAAATGCAGTCCATAAACTGCAACAGCTGTGAAAATAATACAGTTTTACAGTAAATGTATACTGGTGATAAACTTTCATATGAATGCTCCCTGACCATGAATTTTCATGGTCATGAGTTTTGTTCATAAACTGTCATAGGGAAAAAGGGCTATGGTAGGGCATATTTTGTTCAGAAAATAAATACTAATACAGTAATACTTTCATTTGATGCCTGAAGACCGGTCCACCCACATAAATCCCTTTCTCTTGTTAGAGATATTCAGGGAAATTTTAAATCAGTCACTCCAAGATGCAATTCTTCTGAGAAAAGGTATAAAGGAAATTGTTTTGATGCCTGGGTAAGCAATTGATTGTGAATCCAAGCAGGAAACATTTATAAACTGACAACAGCAATGTAATGCCATGTGGTTGCATAGAAGGTATCAACGTACAGGTAAACTTCCATAGACCAACATGTCAATTTGTAGAACTAAACAATTACTGAAGCAGTCCAGCTTACAACTCTGCTCATGGGGATAATCAGTACACCTTTTGGGCCTTTACACCTACATCTGATTGCTAGCCCATTCCCATCACCATACAGAGGGTGCGAGATTGTTTCACTGATTGAAGAATTGCCTTGCTGAGAAAAAAAAAAGACTAAACCAAATTCCAAATTTCCTACATAACTTGCACAGCACACATAATAATGAATAAAATTATTATGTATATAGAATCAACAATTAACAAGGTAAAACTGTACACTGTACAGTGGGTGACTGTATGACTACGGAATCTTTTATTTGAATGGAACCGGGCAGGCGACCTCCAGTGCTATGCTCGCAGAAAGAAAAGTAAGAAAAGAAAGAAAGTGCTTTCAGAAAATCCTAAGACCCAAGCAGAAGAAGAGGCGAGAATGGAATAACGATAAAGACATTTAATTCTCACTCAGACGAGCCGCTTTGTACGGTTCAGCTGGCTGTGGGCTCCAGAGATGCTAAAGTGGACTGGCTTTCCATGATAACATGAAACAAGACAGCGTTTGCACTCTCTGGAACTTTGTCGTAATGAGAAGAAGTAATTGGATATTATAATAGCCGAATATGCGGCCATAACCCGAGGCAGACTATTTATCTTTGGTGTCAAGACAATGAGGAGAGCAGATCTCAGAGAATTCTCCGACCAGTGTATTTTGACAATAAGACCGTGATAATATGCGTCACATATAAATTGCCTGTCAAGGTAAAGCGTCCATCAAAGAAGTGACTTACAGGGAAATGCATTCTGGGATGAAGTGGCAGGTCAATATGATGCATGTCAGAGAGAAATAAAGAGGCTGTGCACTAAGCAGCACTTATATTTGATGTTGAGTGAACAAAATGGCCTCCTGAAAGGAAGGTGGTAAAGACCTTTTTTTATATTTGCCTTACAACTCCTCAGATGTTTCACTCATTAGCCAGCGGTGCACCCCCACAACCCCCCCCTTCCCCCATCCTCCCCACCCCCACTCCCCAACCACACAACTTTACTGGAATGCGGTAAGAAAAAATAATATAGTCCGTAAGTGCTCTGCCTGAGTATCATTTTCAGAGTCTGCTGATGTGTGTATAATTACCGATCAATATGCAAGGGCCGGATTCTTTAATAACAGCTTTATCGATATCGCCAGCTCCAACTTTATTAGCGCCTGCTGTCTGGTCCTTCTGAATGGCAAGGTCTTCCAATCTCTGCCCTCTCTTGTGGCTGGGTCTCCCGACAAGCTTCAACTTTTCATGAACATTTCCGTTTTGTGCAGCCAAGCAGCGTTCTATCTCGGTCAAGTCAACCAGCAAGGTCAGAACTTTTCCTTCCCGTGCTCAGCTATGCATCCTGACAACAAGGGATAGATGCAGAAACTATTCACAGATGATAGCCAGTTGATTAGTTTACTGGACATTCATGACAAATAGATAACATGCAAAGCTTAATTAATGGCATCTCTCCTCTCTCTCACTCTCTATTTGTTCCAGTCAAAGTATAAAGCTCCAGTATAAAGTAAAGAATACCTTATATAGCATGTGTACATGTGCAAATTTATTACTACACATAATGTACACACAGGCACACATTCGTTCTCTTTGTCATGACAAACAGCATAGATGCATCTCAGAGAACAGTGTGGAGCTTCTGGGAAGGGCTCATAATGGTCCTCCTTTTTACAATAACTTGATACTCCAGATTTTATTTCTAAAATCCATATTTGATTTTAGATGGCAAATAAGCATTTGAAGACAAATGAGACCACCCTTAGAGATGAGTCTGAGCCAAAAAATAAATAAAATACACACACACGCGGGCACACATGCAAACAGATGCACACACACACACACACACACACACACACACACACACACACACACTATTAAATACATTGAAACGAATAATACAAATTCTCCAAGCTTAGTCTTACAGGAACCATACCCAGTAATGAAATATCAGAACCCGGGGTTTGTGTGGCCATTTGAGGATCTGTCACAGTGCGTCATAAATCTTCAGAATGGCTACATCGACGCGGCTGAAATGTGAGCAGCCACTGGTGTCCCTCGTCCGAGAGACCACTGACGCCAGCGCTGTCAGACTCGTCCTAAAAACCACCCGGACGACTGAGATGCAGGGGGAGACAGATCATCAATAACGCCATTACATGTCCCGTCAAACAACATGACAAGTGACCATAATGCAAGGCCCCTCCTGGTGCTCGACCGGAGGCCGGGGAGGGGGCTTACTGCCACGAGCTGTCAGGGGTCTGCCTGCAGGAGAGCCCGGGGAGGAGGTGCTGCAAGAGGCTTACAGCATCGCTGCCTCCAGTGCCATGGAGCTTAGAGGATTTAAGTGACCGGGAGCTGGGAAAGGAGTGTCTGGTAATTAGCTCCTGGGTCTAGGGGCCTGGACTTTAGCTGGTCCAAAGCATTCAAAGTGGTTCAAAATATATCAAGTTCACTTACAGTATAGATGTGGATCATTCCTCTGAAGGGTCGTTCACAATTATAATATTATCATTATCATAAAGATAAATCCTTTAGAGGTATGACAGAAATCCAAGGCTATAGCTGAAAGCTAGAAAGTGATTATTTATGGTTATAAGTCCTTTATAAGGTACCTAATTTCTGGTTTAGCTATAGCCTAAAATACTCATAGTTATTGAATTGTTCTAATTTAATATATTTCAGCTGCTCTTTACTTGACACATGCAACTGCTAGCTTCAACAGGGTCCCATTTTAAAAGAAAATGTATACACTTTTTAGTTTCTTATTGACTTCTTATTTACCTCTTATCTCTTTCAGAAAATGCTAAATGAACATAGTTTTCCAATTATGTGTAAGTGTTACTGATAAATGATAACAGTAGACTACTGCAGCCTATGAAAAAAACAGTGAAGGGCTACAATTAATCCATGAGTAGTGCGTATGCCCTTTAGGTTATCTCACATAGTATGCAAGAAAAGTTTGCACACTCTTTGTTTGTCTTTCTTACCAATAGATTTTTTCTTCAGTGACAGACCAGCTTACAGTTCTATATACTGTATTTCCAAGAAATTGAATAATAACTTGACACTAGCTCAGATATATTACTCAGTCAGACAAATTATATTTCACATTAACAAAATTGAGGCCTAGGGGCTCTTTAATTTGGCCCGCTGCTTTAACATACACTAAACTGCTGTGCTTATGGGAAAACGAGGCTTCGTGAAACTTGTCAATTGCTCAGCGGTAATCAATCAAAGGATTCGCCAGCCATGCCGAAGCGCAATTTTGTTTCAAGAAAAATCTTGGGATTTCAAACGCATTATTGGACTCAAGACTCCTCAAATTCTCGTTGCTACTTTACAGAGAAGCAGTACATCAATCACAAAGGTGTAGCACTCCCACGCTATTTAAAAACCAACTCACTGTCCTGGGAATTCTGCACACTTTATATCACCCCCAGCAATAATGACAGCACATTAGGTGCTTTTTATTTATGTATTTTATTTTTTATTTTATTTTTACAGCAGAGCCCTTATCCAGAGGGATGTGTAGGGTTTAGTTTAGCATCTTATCACTTTATACCGCTGGAGTTTTACACAAGCAGTTGAGGTGAAGTGCCTTTTGCTCAAGGGAAGCAGATCCATTTCCTCCGCCCGCGTCGCGGCGGTGCCCAAACGCATTTCTGCCACGATAACAGCATCTTCTCATCAGCCGTCATTCATCTGCGCAGAGACAGACGCTCTGGGGGCTTATTAAACGCTTGTGCGTGTCAGTGGGTTTCGTTAAGGACGTGAACCCCTTCGCAATGCGCCAAAGACCGAAGTCTTCCCATCACGTGCAGCGAGGGCCAAATTACTTGTTGGGGAATATTCTGCAGTGTGCAAGGATCAGTACTTCAAAAGCAGTTTGACTCCAACACTACGGTGAGGCTTGGTATTTATTCATGTTCAGTTTAGAAGATACACACTAATAAAACTGTACTCGTCAGTGATACACATTTTGACAAATTAGCTACTGAATATTTTGTTAAATTTGGTGGTAGAATTTATCGGTATACTTAAAAATATATATAAAATAAGTACAAGGTCCAGTGATGAAAAAAAACCTCTTCTGAAAGGTGTCATAATTGGTTCTGACAGATGGGATGGTCGTCTCTTGTGCTTTTCTCATTCCTGTGGGCTGTCAAACAATACATGCACCTTTTATCAACATCCTCAAGGACTTCACATGATTTTATCCAGATACATTTTGGGAGAAATGTGTAATGGCCCTTCACAAATATATGCACTTTATGACCACACACAATACATCATTTCACATTAAGCACAAAGGCAACCAACCACAAAGACCACCAGAGTAATGAAATTCTGCACCCCCCCCCCCCCCCCCCCCTACCGATCCGCCAACCCAGCCCCCACATTGTGCACACTACAATGGACTGACACAGAGTTAATGAACAGCGAACCATCAAGGGATTTGTGAAAAAAAAAAAAAAAATTCTTCTGCTTTTGCTGGACCAGCAATGTTCCTGCCATCACTGTGACCAACTCCCACAAAAGTACAGGCTAGTCCCAGTGAGAGGAGCTGGGGAGCCTCGGAGGACAGAACCCCATCATCAGCCCGACAGGAGTGTGCCAGCGAACACATCCCCAGACAAACACTTTCCCGCGGCCAGCCGGCACCCAGAGGACCCTGACTAAGCCGGGGGAGGCACCGCATTTACCCACGCTCAGTCCTGGTTCTCGAAATTGAGCAAAGATGATTTCTGATTTCACTTCAAGTCGTCCCTTCGAGAGGGCGTCCGTCTGGAAGCTCGAAAGCAGTTAGGAATCACATGATTAGACACAGACAGAACCAATACTGCAGTGGGCAGTCAATTAAAAAAAAACAAAAAAACAAATCAATTTGATTCCATTTTTTCCTATAGTGCTTTTCACAGAGACACTTTATAGAGTTACAGAAGGGATGAAAAAGGGAAATGCAAGCCACCAAATAGCTCATGAGGTAAAAAACACAAACCCTCAAACAGCGGCAAACAAACAAATAAATACAAAATCAGACACATATACATATGTACTTGCCAATTTAAACAGAAATTAATTGGATGTTGATACCTTGCTGAATCATGGTACTTAGGGTTTTCACCGGCATCTTGGCAACCTGGGCAATAGCCCTGCTTAGCCTTCAGAGCCTTTGTCCCTGTTGCAGTTTTTCATAACGCTACTGTGCTGATGACAAGCACAGAGACAAATACAAGGAAGTACAGTAGTGTTGGTCCAACAATTATTTTAAGTATCTACTTTTCCTTTTGAAGTGCCTTTATCATTCATTTCATTATTTGCTAATTCTAAACCATTTACATTTTATTAGCAACCAAAATTGAGTGGGCCTTTAAATTGGTGTCTTAAATTCAACTGTTTAATGTTGAAATTACAAACATATTGGCATTCCATTTGGATTCACCCAGAGTTTTTCTTAATGTGAAATTGACAATCGACAGGATTCATTTACCTTTCAAATATTTTCCATGCACGTTATGATTTTGATGCTCATTATATTATTGTTCTAGATGTAATATGTTCACTAGATAATTCATTTGATTTTCCTCAATATTTTCTCGTACATTTTGTGTCCTGAAATATGAAAAGCAATACATGCGCGAAGCATGGTCAGTAGAGGGTGAATTCTCACACACTTCAAAGTCCTCCGGAGGTTTGACAGGAACCCACAGTTTATCGATCAGGTGGCTTGACACCGTGGAAGTTGTGTCATAACTTGGGGAGTTTTTTCTCTGCGTTAAACGTCCTTTCCATGCCGTATTTGGCGCGTCCTCGTTTCAGAGACGGGGAACGGGAGATGGGAGAGGCGAGGAAACGAAGAAAAAAACCCAAATGCGGAGCATGAATCAAGCGGAGAGCGGAGAGTGCAGCACTCATTTTCCCCGGCGTGTAATACACGAACCTTACTTTCCTGCTCCGAGGAGATTTGTCATGATAACCGATTCGGGCGAGCGCGTCCGCCCCTGTTATTACAGCCTCCCCTCCTGAATGGCACCCGCCCTTGGAATTTAGATGGAGCAATTTCTCCAGCGCCCGACTTGGACAGGAGAGAAATGGAAGCGCCCACGCCTCGGGCGAGGAGGATTCCTGCAGGAGTCACGTCCCCCCGCCTGCACGGGTCTGCGGCCTGACCGGATCTGCATTAATAATCAGGCCTGACACCGCCCTGCCCTGCCC